>NC_134402.1:324879272-325207486 GCF_038048845.1 Mixophyes fleayi | reverse complement strand
GACTGATGTGAGTGAGTTCTCTGTACAGCGCTGCGGAATTAGTAAATTAGTAAATATCTTGTCCCAAAAAGCGGAGTTTTGTGGGCAGGTCCACCGTTTTGGGTATGTGGCTACATTTCCTCCAGGATCCTGGAATCTGCGGTAGACTATATCCTGCTTAACCTGTCCACTGTGTAATACTACTTATATTAAAGTTAGTAAGCTGTTTCTTTAATCAATGTGGTAATTGTTGCCACTTCTCAATCACCAAGCCCCTATAGCCCTCCTGGTGGAAGCATATTATATTGGAGAAAAATGACACAGTACCTTGAACAAGGGAGCTCTTGTTTGGAGGGGGGAGCACAGAAGGGAAGTTAGATCTGAACTCTAATGGTTGCTTTTATCATAAAGGGAATTTTTGCTGAATGTCTGGAAGCAGAGCCCATGTCCTCTGTACAGAGAAGTTTGTTGCAAAGCCATTGATGGAAGCAATTATTGGCCAGGCTCTAAGGAAAATCTGTTAACCCACAGATTTTAGTTTTAGTATTCTAAAACATCTTTTTAACAGGCTTTATGCATATATATATATATATATATATTCACAATCTTTCTCTTTTTTATTTGTATCACAGGGGTCTGAAGTTTATTCAGGTTTTATTACAGAGCATCTCTGATGGGGAAAGAGATGAACAAAACCCGAATCTAATAAAGGTCAATGTGACAAAAGCTTATGAGATTGCACTTAAGAAGTACCATGGCTGGATGGTGCAGAAGTTGTTCCAGGTGAGTGAAATGATCTAAAAGCATATTTTTGGCCCAGATACTTTCCCACTCTACAGTTCAATGGAACAATCAACTTGGTATTAACATTCTCATCCAATAAAGAGTGGCTTAATCATAATTGCAAATGACCTGATCTGGGGGTTTCATTGGATCATTTTGTAAAAGCATAATGCCTAATGCTGTCCTGTGGTTTTTTTTTTTTGTTTTTTTTTTAATGACCATAATACAAACAATTCAGGAAAGGGGTTTGGAAGGTTTATTTTTAATCCCCACCTACCCCAAGTCCTTTTCATCCATTGTTGTGGTCCCTGATGAAATTGGCCTGCCGCAAGAGGGGGCCCACTTTGCATGTAGGCTATGGCTGAGTGGTGCTGCCTCTGCTGGTGAAACATAACTGCATGGACAGCCTGATGGAGCCGCAAATGAGATAACTATTGGCTATGGCATTATGAACCTTTAAGCATGATGAGTCTTTCTTTAAACAAAAAATAAATATGGAAAGGGTGGAAATAAGTTTCATTTTGGGTGAAATTAGGCAAAATAATTTCAAATGAAAAAAAGACTTTTGTTTCCTTTTCTTTGACATGAAACCTACTAACATTATTACTATCGTTACCATGATTATCAGAGACATCTGTTCACTGTGACAATTGATGCAAGTTTTCATAAACCTTATGACTTACAGTAATGGCATGACCTAATTTGTTTCATAATGTCAGCTTCCTGACTTGCTGTTATTTTTAGTTGTTGGTGGTTTTGTTTTTGCTGCAGTTAGTACTTTTTGCATATATACTTCCTTTTCCTGTCTATGTCCACTGCATGTGTTTTAATATGTAAAGCAATAACATGTCTGTCCTGCCATTCAGGCTGCACTCTTCGCTGCTCCATATAAAGATGACTTCCTTAAGGCCCTCTCCAAAGGACAGAATGTGAAAGAGGAAGCGTGTATAGAGAAAATCCGACAGTTCTTGGTCAACTTCACCACCACAATTGAGGCAATATATATAATGTACAACAAGATGAATGCAGAGCTGGACTACAAGGCCTAGCTGTCTTCCGGACTCCTACTCTCTCCCATTGCTTTTTGGCTACAGCTCAGGACATGACCTCGTTTCTGTGATTGTCTCCAGGAGATGTTCACTGGATGCTTAGAAGGTCCAAAACCAAAGTAACTTAATGAAAGTAATATGTTCAGCAGGATGCAGATAGGGATTTGGTGCCTACTTATAATATGTAGAATACCCTTTACCTTTGCAGGTACCTTGGTGACTGTGGTTACCTTTTATGAGCTGCTGTCTTGTGGTGTTATTTCCTATGAAACTCAAAGAGAATTTATGGCAATGTTTTCTTGTGTAGCTTCTACAGTGTACTGATAACTACAGTAGATGGATTTATTTCACAGTTTAGGTATCTCGCAAAGAGGTGAATGTTTTTCAAGGTTAAATGATGAAAGTCTATCGTCACCCTTGCAATGTAAATGCATCCGCTTATCCTTCATACATTACAACCACGGGAAGTGGTGTCTTATGGGCCAATAGCATAGATTTTAAACGGCTCACTCTTTTATAAGCTCACTGTGGTGTTTCAGGGTTACATAATCAGCTCAGCTCACATCTTGCCTTATATGATCTATATCTCAAAAACCTCTTCTACAAGAGTAATAAGGTTTTGTTAAGATGAACAATTTACTCTGTACTTTCTCGCACTCTGTTCCATATGGAACAACGCACAAATACAATGCAGGTCGGGAAAGTTGATACTGGTGCCTGCACATCCATGTTGCTCATAGGACCTGCAGTGTCATTTGTGGGTGAGTTCCAAATACATATGCACAGGAAACATGTGCAGGCCCCAGGATCAATATTTCCAATGCCTGCTTAATTTTCAGAGTGCTTTATCTGCGTTACATTTCATATGGAACTCTGCATGAGAGAATTCAGGGAGCTCCTATTTGAAGAAAATCTTAAGTAACCTCACTGTCAGGAGTGAGAAATTAAATCCTTGTCTCTCTTTTGCAAAAGGCTTATTTAAATCCATGTAGATGGGTTAGGAGTTTTTTATTTTGAACAGGGTACATATCCTCTTTATCTTTCCATAAGCACAGCAGAGGTTCCGTTTTGTTTCACAGAGAGAGAGCACTTGCTGCTGCTACTTATTGACTGTGCAGTGATATTCCAGCCATTTATCTGCTCAATTAGGGCTGCTTGTGTTTTAAATGGAGTGTAATACTAAAAACTGCTCATAAATTGGGAATTGTGGAATTCACACAGAGCCTATTGAAAGAAAATTAATCCATAATTTTTTTTTTTATTTTGTTCCATCTGGAACGCTACAAGCTGAACCACACTGCTTAAAATAAATAAATAAAATATTTAAAAAAAATAAAAAATCGGAACACACTGAGCAGACCTCGGGCACAGTGTGATTTTATGATCCAGTCTGACCTGCACTCCATTCGATTGATGATAAATAAAACACTAACAGAGTATTCGTTTAGCGATCAAGACTGCCCATAAACTATCAGTCCAAACAAGAACATTATAGAAAATATATAGCCAATGATAAATAAAGTCAAATGAAAAATATCCTGTCCCAAGTTAATGGTCCATAATCTGATCATTACTATATCTGTGTGCACAGACTGTCACTTGTATTGTAGGGGTCAGTGCTGAGCCCATTATTGCTCTGTTCAGCATGTGGTGAAGTATAGAATAGTCTACAGATGCTGAAATAGCATATGTTATATACACTAATTCTGTAGGCAGTAGTACAGTGTTGGCTAACCTGTGACACTCCAGGTGTTGTGAAACTACAAGTCCCAGCATACCCTTCCAGCAATAAGCTGCTATATATTGGTAAAGCATGCTGGGACTTGTAGTTTCACAAACACCTGGAGTGTCACAGGTTAGCCAACACTGCAGCTGTATGTAGACAGTGTACTTGAATATCGGCAGAGTAAATCAAGCGTTCTCCTTTCACTGGCGGTTTTCTCTTTTTCTTCTCTAGGGAATCTGTCTCTCAGCGTATTCTATTTAACATATAATGCAATGGCGCTCTATCTAAATAGTAACGTTTAAAATAAAAACTAGCCATTGAAATAGAATATGTAATATATGTATTTTCTTCAATATGCAAAATAACTGTACAAATATTTATTCTGACCATAATAGGTCAAAGACTAATCAAAATAACTCCCAAGGGACAAAACACATGTATAGTTCCAGCATCTGACCATACCTGCCAGCTTGGCTACTTGGCACTGTGTGATTTGCCTTGTTCTACTGTTCCCAAATCTTTCTAATGGTAATTTTGGGCTGAATTACGAAGTTAAACATTTAAATAGAAAAGTAGCACTTCTTTTTTTTTTTTTCTTAATTTATTCTGAAGGGGTCGGTAATCATGTGGTTTGTATCAGAAACAAATAACCCCAGGAACTGAAACCGTAGCGTGCCTTAGTGATAACCTAGGAAAATGATCCACACGTTTCATTAGTGGGCTTTATATTTTCCTCCAAAAATAGTAAAATGACGATTTGTCAGTATATTGATATACCTAGTAAAATTACACGGGACTGTCTTCCTGATATTTGTCAGGAACACGTTCTTGCCAGTCCCATTGTGGTTTTCCTTGTGCAAGCCGGAAATCCCCATTTAGGTCACAAACAATGTGAATTTACTATTATGTTATGTCCTAAATGTAAACAAGAGACGAGTGCCCATAAGATGACTAATATTTAAAAGCAATTTGAGTTTGTTCTCCTTTTATTTATACTTGTCACCTAAAACTTAGAATATGCATTGTTTTTAAATATCTGTCATGTATTGAGTAGGAATTTGAGTGCATGACCCATTAGGTTGTTTCCCTGCATAATTCTTCTCTGACTTCAAACAATCTACCAACGCCTATCTGAAAAATCTGTATTTCAGAGATGAACCTTGCTCTACTCAGAAATAAAAATCTTGTTTTGGGGGAAACTTAATAAAATAAGATGAAACTCAGACTTTTACTTACTTTTGGTGCAGCTTTGCCCTGATCCAACAGGAATTCCCCAGGAAGGGTCCAACATTGCACTCGCTCTCCTACCAAGGTGGGCTTCTTTCAATGTCTGTTGTTGATGCCCCCCTGCAACTTCCATTAACATGAATGGGCCATTCAGATGGGTATCAAAAACACTGCTTCCTGTTCAAGCAGTAGGAGAGTAGCTTTGAACTGTAGGAGCCTTTTACACCCAAAGGCAAGTAGAAGTTTGTGTTTTAATCTCATCTTGTTGACCACCCAAAACTATATTATCGGCTTTGGATGGAATTTGTTAATGCTTCTATGCATTTTTATCATAGGGTCTATATTTTAGCTACAATTCTAAATGTATTGTTCAGATGTCTGTTCATCAATTTTTAGCACTAAAACTATTGACCAAATGGCTTGTTTTTAAATGACCATGTTTATTTAAGCAATGAATTAAAAGTACTATATTTTGACGTTAACGTCTTGCTGTGTTTGTGGTGTGCAATATGTGTCCATTATGCTCACTCATGGGAGTTGGTTAAGGGTTTTAAATTTTATATTTGACTTGTATTATATTTACAGACAGTGAACACAAACACAATATATTGGTCTGTTACTGTTTTTTTGTTACATTACACTGCAGATGTACAGATCTTTCAAGAAGTTTTTCCAATCTGTGCAAGATATTTATTGTGGGTTCCTAGCGAATGTCACAATGGAAGCGAGGAATGAAAGACTCTTCCTGTACATCACTCTACAGTCCTGACCTGCTATGTGCAAATTGCTCACTTTTCTGCTGCCTGGTAGTTGAAATTTCATGGGGCATATTCAATTAGATCCGGTGATTACGCATGTAAAGTGAGAATACGGTAATGCAACATCACTGATTTCCATTCGCAACCCTATGGGGTGCACATGGAAATCTGCAGTGCTGCGGTAACGGGAGGTGTGCAGTCATGTGTAATCGCCAGACCTAATTGAATATGCCCCATGTGTCTTTGCCCGTGCTCTGCCAGTGTTGACGTCTGTAACTTTCTTAAGGTCAGTATTGTTTGCCCTCCTATTGTTGAACTGCACATGTGCAGAGAATTAACAATTCAATAAAGTGCTGTATATATATTTTTTTTTAAATTGATTCCTGTACAAAGTGCTCTAAACGACTCATGTATTTGTGAGGCCATCACCCTTTACCCCCTTCTGTGGTTTCTTTCATGAAAAGGAACACAAGACATATTCCAGAAAAGGCTTTTTCATAATTTGGAGATGCATGGCTAAAATATAGTAAATGAATAATACACCTTCTCGACAAAATCACTTCAGCTCGTGTACGCTCTATGGGGGGTATTCAATTGTTCTGAAATCACGCTGCGTAAAAACTACTACCGTAATAGTTAGCTGGATTTCAGCTCGCGGCTCGGAGCTACGAGCTGAAATCCAGTGAGAAAATTACCGTAGTAACGGTTTTCTGTGCACTATTACCGTAATAACGGTAATAGTGCACAGACTGCGAGATTTTCGCCGACAATTGAATACCGCCCTATGAATGTTCCTAGTGCTCGGGCCTCAAATACCTGTTGTGCAGACAAGTACAGTGTGTTAAAGCTGCTCTCCTGGTACCCCGATTATACAGCACTAACAAGCAGGCACAAATGTTCCCCATTCAGTAATACATACTCTCATCTGGTTGTCAAAACCTGTCTGTAGCCACAGGAAAATCTAAAATACAAAAAAAGTTGCTCATATGTAGCAATTATTCACACTTTAGAACAAATGGCTTTATATGATGAGTTCTGAATGATTATGCAAACTCTGAATAGGACCTAATGTATTGTTTTACACATTGTAACATCATTAGGACACTTGTCATGATATTTAAAAAACCTTCAATTTGTCCACAATTCCAATGAGGCAGATATGAGCTGTAGATGTTTTACTTTTATGTAATCTATATTCCCTAGCAGGTTTGGATTTTCCTACACTTTGGGGCAAATTTAATTGTCTGCATTGCTTGCGCATTATTACGGTAATTCTAAGCCGGATCAATTGAATATGCCCCCTTGAACACAACAAGCTTTGATATTCACATGTATAGCCAGCTTAAGAGTGAGTATTTATTTAGCTTATAAGATATATTGTGAGAAAGCTATGAGTGATTCCCCTATTCTATACACACTAAAACTATGATTGTAGTGTTAGACTTCTCCTCGTTTAGCGACTTATTCATATACATAAACGCATTTTGCTTGGCCCTGTAGGTTACAAAACTTGGATCTTGCCGTATAGCAAATTGTATCTGCATCTAATTTCTAAAGCTGATGAGTGATATGATTTAAAATGTGGCAAAAATTCAACCTTCCCTTTCTGCAATGAGCCTGACCAGTTTGGCAAGGAAACATGAGGGTCAAATTCACCTTACTTAAATACCACTATGAGGTTTTTGTTTCCCTTTTTTAAGTGGGGTAAAGGGATTGGGTAGGAACTATTTTCTTGAAGTTCTAGAACTTGTCGATTACAGGAAAAATGTTTTTATCCCCCCTGATCCCCATAATTTGAAAAGCCATGTCTAAGGAGCATAAGCTGTCTATGGGTACGACAATAACCATTTATTGCTTACTTTATAGATAAGTGATCTAATTTACATTAAGTAATTCATAAAATGCTGATAACAAGTGAAGCAAAGCAACATGGAATGGTAAAAGTAATTTTATTTAGAAGCTGTAAATTCTACCATTCTATAAGGGAAAAAAAAAAATCTTTGGTGTTAAGCAAGTACAATTAACAGTGTAAAGCGGGCTCAGGTAAAATGGTGCGCTCTAGCTACTGTTTGTTAAATACAACACGCCTTCAACATAATGCCAAACAGCAGCTAGGAGAACCAGATATGGGAGAAAACTGTCTCAAGAAACAAGTTTCCAACCAGGTATAAAAGGAAAGTTAATTTACTAACACTAATTTAAAGTTGCTTGCTTAACTGTATTGACACTAAAGAGCTAAGTTACAATAAGAGCAAATGCATTTTGATTTCAAGACAGACATTTCAGCAAAATGATTAACAAAAACACTACATGAAATATTAAGCACGAAGACAAGCTGCTGGGTACAGGCGATTTCCAGCCCAAGATGCACCCTGCTGGCCCACAGCGTCAGGGATTAACCATAACACATGCTGACAAGGAAAAGCCACCATGTAACTTGGCTGGGCATGGTCCTCAATGCAAACCAGTGGGATAGTTTGATAGGGAAGTCTATTCAAACAAGGCACAGTTTATGGGTTGGGTCTGTATTGGTAGATGTAGACTAGAGAGGACACACCATGTCTGTGACAGCTAACAAGGCCTGGGCCCTTCATTTCTTGAATTAAACAAGTTAAATTGGCCGACAAATACTTAATAACCCACTAATACTCTGCATGTATCAAATGAACAGGATTGCCAGAACAATTTAGATTGCTTTGTATCAACTGCAAAAATTTCATGAAGTATAATTCCACCTTTGGATCCAACATTGTGGGAAGTAATATTGCACTGCCCTTGCTCCTGGGTACCTGAATGGTGGGGGACTCCTCTAGGACACATTTCCACTCTTGCTATTGGGGTTCCTAAGGAGTCTACCGACAATTTGGCAGGAGCCTATGGCATAGGTGCTCTAGCACCTGTGTGAAGTGCATGCTGTCCAAGCCTCTGACAATATGATCCCAGAGCATTGATGCTGTACCCTCAACATATGAAACACAAAGTACACCAATTAGAGCCAGAGGGCCGAGACAATATTGGTTCCAGTGGTACTCCCAAATTGGGCCCTTTCCAGCAGAAAACTCATGACTGCAGAGAGCTAGACCCCCAAGAACTGCCCAGCATAATTCAAGTGGAGGGAAAATGGGTACAGGATTCATTTTTACACAATACTGTGAAATTAGATTTGGAAAATGAACTTTATGGGGAGTAAAAAGCCATTCTACCAGGTAAGATTCACCATTTTATGATAATATAAAATGTTTATTCCCATGGTGCTGTACTGGCATGACTTACATTTGAGCTCTCCGAATACTATGTTACATGACCACAATTACTAAGATTCCATGGCACTTCTGGTTAGTATATGATAGAAGAAAAAGAAACAAAAACCAAGAAACCCCACAGAGAACTTGACCATCATCATTTAGGTTACAAACTTTTACACTGTTTAATTCTTCAAACAAAGGGGCAGGTAAACAAGTATATCCTTTACTATAGTGCAGTTGTTATAAAAACTATCAGTGGCTGTTGCATGGAAGATCTAATTAATCTTTTTATAAGAATGTTTCTCATTCACCAAAACATAATTAATGGTAGGTGGACAACAGTTCCAGAGCTGATCCAGGTGACTTATTGCGGAAATCTGCTGGTAGATCTTCAGGATATAGAAAAGTGGAGATCAGACTGGTGATGGGTGTAGTCCGAGTAATTGGGTCCCCTCTGGGGCATCCCATAGCAATCTGCCACTAAGTAAGAGGGGATTAGAGATGCCTTTATAGTCAGCGGTTCTAGTCCTGTCACTTCCATGGTGTCCTATTTGCAGGAGATGCGGGACACGACTAGGCCCGGTAGGAGAAGGGGGTTTGCATCTTATTGTATCCCTGATGATAATGCCCAGACAATGGAGTGATCTATACGGCCTCCTTGTGTGGCTCTGGCAGCACTGCCTGGCAGTAGGGGGGCGGGGGGCTGTCCTTGGCAGGCATCTTGAGGGCTTCCTCGTATGAAGGAAGGAAGAGCGGATTCTTCTCGGAGCCAGGGACTATGACGAAGGCCAGGCTGTCAGCCTCGCAAGGGGGTGGGGTGACTCTGGTCAGCAGATAGCGGTAGTAGGTCAGCACACAGCGGATCAGGTAGATCTTCAGCAGGAGGAGGAGAAGGATCAGAGCGATGAACAGGACGGAGTCTCCGGCCACAGCAGCCTTGTCCTGCTCGTCCACCCCGGGGAGGTAGGGCCTAGTGCTGATCATACGGAGCTCCGAGGGGAAGCGCACGAACAGGCCGCAGAACAGCAGCACGGAACCCAGCAGGTCGATGATCTGGAATGCGAGGAAGGGCAGGAGGAGGCCCGGGCGCCTGCGGAGGACGCCGAACAGCAGGCAGAGGCTGAGGAGGAGCAGGATGAAGGCTAGCGAGTACATGACGGCCACTGGCCAGGCCGAGCTCAAGGGCCCTGTACACACCCCGCCGCATTTGATCACTGCCACGGTCTGCCACACCAGGGACTGCAGGCTGACGAACACGTAGTACACGGCGACTCCCAGGACCACCGAGCGGATGTTAAAGTATCCGCAACACCGCGGTGACTCCTGCGTCACCATCTTGATTATCTTTCTTTGCGCTCTCTCCTCACTTCTCCACTCCGCTCCCTGAGCAGTTATAGGGGCTAAGCGGAAGTGTGAGTGCTTATAAAGCACGGAACTAGCTACGCCTCTACATTACGTGACGCAAAGAACAGCTCAGCATTAGTCTCGCCTCCACATTACAGCCCTACTCACGGCCCTACACTGTTAGCCACGCCTCCACATTACGGCACTCACGGCCCTACACTGTTAGCCACGCCTCTACATTACGTCACTCACGGCCCTACACTGTTAGCCACGCCTATACATTACGTCACTCACTGCTCTACACTGTTAGCCACGCCTCCACATTACGTCACTCACGGCCCTACACTGTTAGCCACGCCTCCACATTACGGCACTCACGGCCCTGCACGTTCTATGCTACCTGTACACAGAAAGGCCGAGTCACGTATTTCATAATTCGTCGATCCTGTGTTGAAAGGTCTCGTTAGCAATAGGAAAACAGCAGGCGCTGTGGTAGTAACAGCACCGAGGATCCCGATGATTATTGTATTTCCTCTATCCTGGGTATTTGGTGCACATAATTTTGAAATAAAAACCAGAGCACATATGCCATGAAGTTTATGTATAAAAACATTTTGATTGCTAAAAAAATATATAAATTAGTCACACTATGGGGCATATTAAATTGTTGGCGTTACAGCCAAAAGTAATGCCCCCCGCCCACTATTACAGTCATTACGGTAAAAAGTTTGCTTAAATACCGATATTACGGTACTTTTCTCACTGGATTTAAATCCAGCTTACTATTAACGTACTACCGGTAATAGTTTTTCCGTGGCGGAAACCGCAGTCAATTGAATTCCCCCCTATGAATAAGCTGTAGCTTTGTTGAATCCATTTTAGGATTATAGAAAGTTCATTGGCATATGTATGTAGCTTTATGGATAATTGATGAGAGAAGCGCTACAGAATTTGCTGGTGCTCAAGAAGTGTGAGAAGGATTTTCGAATAAAAGTCAATTCTATAATGATAGAATTTATGTGTTCCTGGTTACATGTTCCCTATCTTGTAGTAATGCAAAAGGGTGTGGCCACATTGTGTTGTGGGTGCGGCCAACATGGGGCATTGATATATACATTATAATAAAACATTACATTTATTACGCCTTGAGAAAGCTAATTAAGCGAAACACGCGTTAGCGTTCGCTCCGTGTGTCTAATTATTACTATGTAGTTAGCGCTTTTATATAATCCTTTCCCCAGATATTTACAATATTTCAAACGTTATTATACATACATTGATGTGAGGGGAACTGGAATTTTACTAGTGATCAGCACTCCTACACTACTAAGATCAGAGGGCTTATGAGGTAGATCGTTATCTACCCACAATATATAGGCAGTGACTTTATCAATTACGTTAGGGTTCATAAGGGAGCTTCTCTCTCATATGTCAAACCCAGCACCTTATACTACTATATTAGCCAATATACCAACATTAGCATCCCTATAGGCAGATTGAAAGAAATTAATTTACTATTTTATAATACTTACTAATGAGATATATATATATCTACTGCATTATTGCCCACTGATCTACTCTTTGATATTATATGATCTATTATCTTTAAAGAGTTTGACCACAGAACCACTTGCAGTTGATCTGCAATTTTTTATTTTTCACATGTCTTTTGTCTCTTCTTTTAATATTTCGCATAGCTTTTCTATTTAAGACAGCAGGGCTCCTATTATGTAACATGGTTATCATTTTAGACAATAACACAGACACTACTGTTAGAAGCACACAGCTCTGCCTTCACTAGCAGTACGTTGTGAAGCGGGACATACCTCCCAACTGTCCTTGCAGTCAGACCAAGAATACTGCGCCCACACGCACACTGTATGAGAATACTGCGCCCACACGCACACTGTATGAGCATGGCCCCCACACGCACACTCACTACATTCCGGCCACACACTTACCTTATTATCTCCCTGCGCGCTGCTCCGCGGACAGTTTCAGTGATGTGTGGCCGATGCCAGTAATCACATGGGACGCGCACCACGTGACAGGTGCCGTCCCATGCCATTAAAATCACATGGCCGCACATCACTGAAACTTCGTCCGCCGAGCAGCGCGCGGTGAGCTGCTGTGGACGTGGCGGGCATGCTGCCAGCTGCTGGATCGGCCCAACTAGCCATCGGCCCTTCTGGCATTTGCCAGAAGTGCCAGATGGCCAGTTCGGCCCTGCATATATGTATGATTAGAATGTCAAAACTTTTTAAGCTGTCATATAAATTGATAAATTACAGAGCTATTGAATTGGACTTATGTCTCATCGATGATCTGTTACGTAACCTGACTGTATTAACCCTTAGCTTGATTGTGAAGCCTGTATAAATCTGTGTGTAACATTTTTTTATTAGACATCCCTGCTTGTCATAAGTTAGAGACTTATGCTTCATGTCTGAATAGACTGTGTGAAGAGAACTTCATTTCCATATCAACTGCTCTAGGGTTGAGCAAATGGGGTCAAAGATCCCGGTCGGAAGCAAGGAGAAGTTATAAAGGGTTAAAAAAAAAACCAGGAAAAGCTCTTGGCACAGGTGATATTTCAGTAGCCTACTATAAAACGTTTTAGAACAAACTAACTCCACATTTCTGTAATATTTTTGCTGGTATTCTCAAACATTAGAGGGCAGAATTATGTGAATCCAGTAAGAACCATAGTTCCATGCCACTTATAGGTCTATATCATTGCTTAAAAATGACATCAAACTTTTTTCAAAAATATTACCATCTAGATTAAACATAGTTCTCCCCCAGATCATTCAGTATGATCAAGTAGTGTTTGTCCCAGGGCGGCAAGCAAGGGACAAGACCCATAAATAACTGATTTAATACATATCACAAATAAGACCAATACCATCTCTCCTTCTATCCTTAGACCCAGGAAGCATTTTGGATAGGAATCTCTGGCCTTCTATGTTTGCCAGCGCTTAGAAAGTTTGGTCTAGGAGGAAACCTCCTTATGGGAAAAAAAATCTATTCAAATGCCTCAGCTATAATTTACATTAACAGAATGATGTCAAACAACATCCATATTGGCAATGGCACAAAGATTTCAGTGTTGACATTTTGGAAACAATCTCTTTCCATATAGTCAAAAATAAGATCTGGATTATAGCTGGAATGGGAAAAATACCCAGTATGCACATAACAGAGGAGATAAAGTTATTCGAACTTGGGATACGTGGTTTATGAACAACCAGGAACCCAAAATATTCCTTAATTATATTTCTATGGTCCTGAACTTCCAAAGACCATTGTAACACCGGTACTTTCATTAAAGATTGTATCCTTTAATATGATGTTCTCCTTCCGTTATAGAAATAATAAAAATGTGTTTGCACAATTTGAGAATATTTATTATTTTGTACACTATTTACACATTTACATGCTGGACAAGTTCTTGTTTGCACGTCATACAAATATAATTTCACTACTGAATAAGTCACTGGTCAGACCACATCTTGAATATGGGGTACAGTTTTTGGGCCTCTATCTAGAAGGATGTGGCAGAACTTGAATATTCAAAAGGGGTCAGCCTTATTAAGGGAATAGAGGGATTACATTGTAAAGAAAGACTAGAAAAGCTGGTCTTGTTTATATTGAAAAAAGGAGTGTTATAGGAGACCCAAATAGTATGTATACATATATCCAAGGCCAATGCAATTATAATAAGCTTCATTTCATAGCGTGGACAGTTCACATAACAGGGGTACATTCACTTAGCATGTTGCAGCATTGTGTGGCACTGTGGTTAGCATTGCTGCTGCACTGAGCTGGGGTCATAGGATGATTCCGACTAGCTATAACTAAAGTTATAAAAATGGTTGTTTTCAGTGACAAATTGCAATGGTAACAGGTTGAACAATATTCTCCTATATTCTAATGTATTCAGTGTACATATGTATAATTGGTTAATGCTTCAATTTTATTTTATTTTTGAATGTTGCTGTATTGTGTTTACAGCTTTTTTTTATTTATTTTTTTTCCATCTGTTTTAATTTGCTAAAATGTATTGCCACCTAGTGGTTATTCTGTTTTATTTTGGTGGTTACTATTACAGATGAGCGGGCTCGGATATCTGAAATCCGAGCCCACCCGAACGTTGCCGATCCGAGACAGATCCGGGTATTCCCGCCAATTGCAAAACTGAAACCGAGGCTCTGAGTCATAATCCCGCTGTCGGATCTCGCGATACTCGTATTCTATAAATTCCCGCTAGCCGCCGCCATCTTCACTCGGGCATTGATCAGGGTAGAGGGAGGTTGTGTTAGGTGGTCATCTGTCCTGCTATATCTCGTGCTGTGCTGTGCTGTGCTCAGTCCAAAAAAAAGTTATAAAAAAAATAATTATAAAAAAAAGAAATAAAATAAAAATATCCAAAAACAATCCTGCAGTATAAGTCCATTGGTACTGCAATATTACAAAGTTCACTGATTCTGCAGTATAAGTCCAGTGGTACTGCTATATTACAAAGTTCACTGATTCAGCAGAATAGACTGGGAATTAGTGGAAATGATTGTTATTGAATGTTATTGAGGTTAATAATAGCGTAGGAGTGAAAATAAACCAAAAAACTTGATTTTAACACTTTTTATGTTTTTTTCAAAATAAATCCGAATCCAAAACCTTAAATCCGAACCAAAACCTTTCGTCAGGGGTTTTGCGAAACAAATCAGAACCCAAAACCTCAAGCAAATCTGAATCCAAAGCACAAAACACGAGACACCAAAAGTGGCCGGTGCACATCCCTAGTTACTATGCCAAAATGCCTCACGTGGATTACTGGGACTTTCTACAAGAGTTAATGATTAGCAACAGTATAAACTTTATAACAATATTCATCATTCATGAGGACATCATTCTTTACATGTTTTATGAGTTATGGGTTTCAGTCCTAAAATGACTATTTTTCCTATGTTTTAAGTAGTTTTTCTTGTGTTTTCTTGTGTTTTAAGTAGGGAATAGCTAGAATTTTCATGAAAAAATTGAATATGAGGTTACAGCATATTGTTTTGGTCATGTAAGTAGGTATTTCCTGTAGTCCCTAGAGAGTTAATGACAGAGTTTTGGTTTTAAATACCTGAATAGGGTGGCTGTTAAATAAACAAGCTATTCTACCTTTCATTCGTGACAGAGCTCAGAAAGTACAATAATATGTTTTTGACTATGCACTAATTTTATACACTGTCACACTCAATAAGGCCAAAACATTTGTTTGACTGGTGTTACATTACATTAAGCTGGCTTGTTTTGTTTTGAATAGAGCACAATTGTTGACACAATTGTAAACATTTGTGCCGAAAATAAAGGTTTATTCTAAAAATTTAACTCCTTTTATTAGCTATTAGATATATCTATCCAGGGACAAGCTTAGGATTTTGGTAAGATGCCTTACACCAAAATATGTTTGTACTATGCATATTTTATAGATTGTAAGCTTGTGAACAGGGCCCTTTTACCTCTTTGTCTGTATTGTAAAGCGCTACGCAATTTGCTGGCACTATAAATGTTGATGATAATATATACATCAGGTAGACGGTGGCATCACTTAGCTTCATTGTAATATTCCTAAATGCTCATCCAACACCTCTCTGTCTATTTGTCATATTATCCATATCCGTTTTCTTCCACTCTGCAACTTCTTTCGACTTCAATATACCAATGTTTCTTTCACTCTCTCTGACCCACCAAACATCAATGGATCTTTCAAATCTTTTATTTCATTTTAATTTGCCTAATTTCCATACCCAACTTCCATACAGCTGTAAATTGTACACCACACATCCCACCTAGATCTGCTTTTCAATCAGCCTTAACACTTGCTTGATACATTTAAAATTCAATTATAGCTTTAAATCTGCAAAACCCAATTCAACTTTCACCAAAATCTCTCTGACATTATTTAAACATACCACACAAAGGGGAAATACATTCCCCACATACAACACATATGAACTCAATGCCTTTACAATCAACTCATCTTCCAAAAACCAAGTTTCCTGCCACTCTGTTCCCAGTATCCTCCCAACTCTTCTTCCCTTTCAAATTATCCTTTAAAATTACACCCAGAACATATATCCCTCTCCTAACACATTCACCTTTATCAACATACATATCACTATGTTCATAGGGGCCAATTCAATTGTGCCGAGGCTAACGTAGCGTTAACAGTGTTACCGTTAATACGGTAAAACTGCGCATAATTACCCTTAATATGGTAATTTCAACGGTGGATTTTTACTCGTGGCTCCCTGAGCTGCGAGATGAAATCCAGGCTAAAATTACTGTATTAACGGTGATACTGTTAACGCCACGTTATTCTCGGCGCAATTGAATTGGCCCCATAGTATTCTCATTTACTTTTCCCAGTTTACTTGAAAAGCAGGCACTCCACAAAACATTTTAATAAACAATTTAGTCCTATCCAGTGGGTTATATGGTCATGCACACAATATCCACATTATTTATACAGTATATCATAACACTTTCATACACTTCCCATACTCCCAGGTACGTTCCTCTTATCGCTTAGAAACCCCTGATTATTTACAACAACACAATTAGCAACAATAGACACCCCTGTCTCACTCCTGATTCAAGGCCTGATTCATGAGGGAACGCAAATCCCGATACATGCCATTGTTTGCATAAAATTGATCTGTGCATGCCCAGAACCAAACTATATGCCAGTGAATGCAAGTCCATGTAATTCATCTTCAAACGCAAATGAGACTTACTACAGCCTACGAATTGTTGGGCGGAATGGGGGAGGGACGGGACTGTTGAGCGCAGCTAAAGTACAGTAAAGGCGTTCCCAAGCAGATACGGGCGATTCAAGCTCGGGCGTACACAAGGGCAGGAGGAGCAGCAGATACCACAGGGGGCAGGAGGAGCAGCAGATACCACAGGGGGGCAGGAGAAGCAGCAGATACCACAGGGGGCAGGAGGAGCAGCAGATACCACAGGGGGCAGGAGGAGCAGCAGATACCACAGGGGGCAGGAGGAGCAGCAGATACCACAGGGGGCAGAAGAAGCAGCAGAGGAGCAGCAGATACCACAGTGGGCAGGAGGAGCAGCAGATACCACAGGGGGCAGGAGGAGCAGCAGATACCACAGGGGGCAGGATGAGCAGCAGATACCATAGGAATCAGGAAGAGCAGCAGATACCACAGGGTGCAGGAAGAGCAGCAGATACCACAGGGGGCAGGAGGAGCAGCAGATACCACAGGGGGCAGGAGGAGCAGCAGATACCACAGGGGCAGGAGGAACAGCAGATACCATAGGGGCAGGAGGAGCAGCAGATACCATAGGGGCAGGAGGAGCAGCAGATGTAAGAGGGGCAGGAGGAGCAGCAGATGGAAGTGGGGCAGGAGGAGCAGCAGATATCATAGGGGTCGGAGGAGCTGCAGATACCACAGGGGCAGAAGAAGGAGTAAATACCACAGGGACAGAGGAAGCAGTAGATACCACAGGGACAGGAGGAGCAGCAGAAACCATAGTGGACAGGAGGAGCAGCAGATACCTGTCAGGCGCCGTCCCCGTGCCTCTTCGTTTGCCGGGGACGGACGCCTTTCTCCTCTGCAGGAGCGCTCTGTTGCTAGGCAACGGAACGCTCCTTCCGGCCATTGTCGGGTGCATGCTCTCCCATTGTCACAGCAACGGGACGCCCGTCCCGACTTCCTGTCGGCGGTCAGTGCTACTGACTGTGACAGACCCGGGCCTTATATTGAGAATATCGTGCCAACCCGGTCTGTCCTCAGTGGGCCAATTGAACAACCATGGCCCACTCTGTTATTAAATGCCGCCCGGTGGCCAGATCTGTTATTACTGTGGTGTCCAGAGAGGGAGGGGAGAGGCAGCTCACAGGAAGTGTGAATCAGCTGTGGACCCTGTGACATCAAAAAGTAGTGGAACGGGTTAAAAAAAGGAGGGTCAGGACCTTATCTAAAATCAGTAGGGGGTCTCTCCCTGTTTGCTAACTATTGTTCTAGCAAGTCTGCAACACAGTCTGAATGGCACCATCACAGCAAGGGGTGACCACTGATGTCATGCACTATTTCCACCCCGGTTACCACCCAAACTCTTCACACCACCAATCACAAGAGGACAGTGAGTGGGGGGGGGGTGGTGAGAAGGGACCAAAAAGGAGCTGTCTGGGGGATGGGGGGTGTTGTTGGAGAATCTGGAGACAGCAAGGACCTGTTAGAGAGTAACCGTATTCTCGCAGGGCCTTAAAGGAATGCTTGAGGCAGGAGCTTCTTGACAGAGATCGGACAGTGTACCTCTAGGACTGATTCTGTTACCACTCCATCGGGAGACACTCGCAGATTCTGGGGAATTGGTGAGCCTACATCCGTAGGGAGACTGATACCCAGGGTCCCACCAAGCTGGTGGAGAGTTGGCCGAGCGGCTGGGATCAGCAAGATACACAGACCCACCTTAAGGATCAGAAACCCTGGCCCACTTGGATTGTCAGCTGTGGATTTTATTACCAGGAGTTTGGGCCTGCTAGGACTCTGTGCTTGGAGGTAACCTGCTGGGGATTTTGTTGGGGAGTTTTACTTGCACTGGTGATTTTCTGACACTTGATATATTTGGCGGGGGGAACAAGTTTCTCCTTGGGGAGCACTGTTGTATTTTACTAAGTGTGTGCACTTTGTTTAATAAAAGGGATTATTATTTCTTTCCTGTCTCCTTACCTGTGTGACCTGTGAACCTAGAGGACCGGGTATCTAGAGAGCTTTGGTAATAACCCCGGTGTCCTCACAATTTTGGTGGCAGCAGTGGGATCACACAGTCCCAACGTTTGGGTAGAGCGCAGGGACTCGTATCCAGATACGGTCAGGCTCTGTAAGGACACAAGGCAACAGTCTGTCAGCACCAGGGTTAGTAAAAAAAAAACAAAAAAAAAAAAAAACCCTAGCTAGGAAGTCAGCAGGAATGGCCACAGAAGCAGAGCAGATCAGCTTAAAAGCCACAGAGAGATTCTATATGAAAGCAAGGAAACAACACTTGCAGGGGTTCTGCAGAACCAAAGGGGTGGACTTTGATGACACAGACGTGCGTGAAGTTCTGGTGGCCAAACTAATGGAATGGGAAAAGGCCCACCCTGAGGAGATGGAAGAGTCAGAGGTGGAAGAGGAGGAGGCCAAAGACCAGCCACAGAGACCCCCTAGTGGGACACAACCCAGACCACCGTCCGGCACTCCAGCAGTGCTGCAAGATTGGCTGACAGCACTGGGGGAAAGGGCAACCCTGCATGAAAGGGCAGCCGTACTCCAAGCAATGTTGGGGGTAGCATATGAGGTACCCCAGATTCAGAGAGTAGAAGGTCGGGGAGAGACCCGGTTGAGACCTCAGCTGGGATATAGTGGAGTCCCAATTTTTAAAGAGGCAGACACAGACATTGATACCCATCTCCAGGTTTTTGAAAACTTGATGGGAGTCCATGGGATTGAGGAGGAAGAGTGGTCCAAATATCTGGGACCCAGCCTGACTGGGAGAGCGCTGGAAGCTTACCAGGCTCTAAGCCCTCACGAATGTGGGGATTATGGTACAGTGAAAAAGGCACTGATGGTAAAATTCCAGTTAAATGCAGAGACCTACAGATACAAGTTCAGGACTTTGAATAAAGGAGGGTCACAGTCGCACCAGGAATTTGCCAGCCAGCTACAGAGGGCCTGCGAGAAATGGATGGAAGGGAAAGGGGCCCGCTCCGCTAAGCAAATTAAAGAGCTCATTATGCTGGAGCAGCTGACTCTAAAAATGGCCCCAGAGATCCGGGAATGGCTGGCGGACAGAAAACCTGAGACCCTGGAGGAGGCAGCAGGGCTAGCTGATGAGTATGTGGTGAGTCGACCAAGATGGAGAGCCCCTAGTATGCCTAGTCAAGCAGCTGCAGGGAGGGGGAGCCGAACAATTCCAGCAGGTCTAGTGACACCGGGAGCCCCCTTTATTAGAGAGAACTCTGCCCGGAATCCAAGAGATGAACCAGCCCGATCCAGACCCTGGGACCTGAATCCAAAGAGGTGCTTTCGGTGCAACCAGGTGGGGCACTTCCAGAGAGATTGCCCCCGTACCAGAAGTCCGATCCCAGGAGCCAGAGCTGCACCAGTGGCCGCTGTACAGTATGCCCCAGGAGATTTTGAAATCGGCATTGAGGCCGAGCCACCCTGTCCTGATGTGCCAGAGGCAAGGGACGGGGTGTATGTGGTGAACCTGATTTTGGGGAAGGGGAGGCAGAGCCCTAGGAATATGCAGGGTCATCTACAGGACGTGTGGGTGGGGGACTGCAAGGTCCAGGGGTTGAGAGACTCAGGAGCATCCCTGACCCTGGTGGAGCCTGATATAATTAAAAGATCCCAAGTTATGGAGGGACAGCAGGTCCGGATTTCCACGGTGGGGGGCCATCTTGCAGATATTCAGGTGGCCCGGGTACATTTGGATTGGGGGGCGGGATTTGGAATGGTGGAGGTGGGCATTCTGGATGGACTACCAGCAAAAGTGATTTTGGGGAATGATTTGGGCCAGGGATTGGTCACTCACTTTGTGCAAGCTGTGACCCGCAGCCAGAGCCGAGCACAAGCCACAGCAGCACAAGAAGCCGCAACGCCAAGGAGACCACCAAGATTAACCCCGGCAACCAGAACCAAGGAGCCAGAGGCAGCACCGTTGGTGAGTAACCCAGAAATATCTGATGTTGTACCAGAAATTGATTTGGGGGAGGAGGACAGAAGGGAATTTAGGAAGGCCCAACAGACTGACCCATCCCTAGCCAAACTGAGGAGTGCAGCAGACGCTGGGGGAGGGGAAGTGGCAGGCAGTAAAGTAGTGTGGGACAAAGGACTGTTATATAGGGTAGTCACCCCCACCCTAGATCAAGACCCAGGGACAGAAGTGAAGCAGTTGGTAGTACCATGGGCTTACCGGACCCATTTATTAGCGCTGGCCCATGACATTCCAGCAGCGGGGCACTTTGGGACCAGAAAAACGTTGGCCCGGTTGTTGCGGACTTTTTTCTGGCCTCAAGTCACCCAGGATGTGAAACGTTACAAAGCCTCCTGTGACACCTGTCAGAGAATAGGGAGAGCCCCTAAGAAAGTTCCACTACAATCCCTGCCTATAATTGAGGAGCCCTTTGCCCGGGTGGCTATAGATATCGTAGGTCCATTAGCCATCCCCAGTTACACCGGAAAAAGATTCATCCTCACCCTGGTGGACTTTGCCACCAGATACCCAGAGGCAGTAGCCCTGTCGTCCATAGACGCAGAGCATGTGGCCCAGGCTCTGGTGGACATTTTCAGCCGGGTAGGATATCCCAGGGAAGTGGTTACTGACCAGGGGACCCAATTCCAAGGGGACCTAGTCCAGACCCTATGGGAAAAGTGGGGCATTAAGCCCCTACGAACCACCCCGTACCATCCCCAGACCAATGGGTTATGTGAGCGTGTCAATGGAACGCTGAAACACCTCCTGAAGGCATATGTACAGTCTGAAGGGAGAGACTGGGACAGGGCCCTGCAGCAGCTCCTGTTTGCATACAGGGAAGTACCCCAGGAGTCCACCGGATACTCTCCTTTCGAACTTCTGTATGGCCGGAGGGTACGAGGCCCCCTAGACCTGGTTAGAGAGAGCTGGGAAGGAACATTCCAGGCCAATGAGCAGCCTATCCTTAAATATGTAGAGAAGATGAGGGAGAGGATGAAGAGAGTAGCGCAGCTGGCGCAAGGCCATTTAAAAGGAGCCCAGGCAAGACAAAAAGAGTGGTACGATGCCCACGCTCAGGATAGGAAGCTGAACGCAGGACAGAAGGTGATGGTGCTAATCCCAATGAGACGGAATAAACTTCAAGCCACCTGGGATGGCCCATACAAAGTGGTGAGGCAGGTAGGGCCGGTTAACTATGTAGTAGCGCTGGATGATGAGGAAACCTGGCTGAAAACCTTCCACATCAATCGACTAAAAGGTTATGTGGAACGGCAAGTGGCAGCAATGGTGGTGTGTTGTCCCCCCATGGGTCCCACAG
Source organism: Mixophyes fleayi (assembly GCF_038048845.1). Taxonomy (NCBI): domain Eukaryota; kingdom Metazoa; phylum Chordata; class Amphibia; order Anura; family Limnodynastidae; genus Mixophyes; species Mixophyes fleayi. The sequence continues at coordinate 325,185,299 of NC_134402.1, read as the reverse complement.
AGGTAGACCCCCTACTGGAGATGATAGGGGAGGTGAGAGAGGAAAAGGGGGTGGAGACAGTGACAGTGGGGACGCAGCTAGGAGAGGGACAGAGGCAGGAAATGAGGGAGGTACTGGAGAAGGAGCAGGCCCAATTTACCTGTAAGCCCGGTCGTACCCACCTAGCCACCCACCATGTAGACACGGGGGAGGAGAAGCCCATAAGGCAGGTAGCATACCGCATGACCCCCGCTGTACTGGCCCAAGTACGGAAGGAGATAGAGGAAATGCTGGCCTTAGGAGTAATTAAGAAGTCAAATAGTCCATGGGCTGCAGGGGTGGTATTGGTCCCGAAGAAGGATGGGACCACCCGCTTCTGCGTGGACTACCGTAAACTAAATGAGGTCACCACCACTGATGCTTATCCCATGGCCCGAATAGATGAGCTACTAGACAGGCTAGGGGCAGCCAAGTTTGTGTCAACTTTGGATCTGAGTAAGGGCTATTGGCAAATTCCCCTCACCCCCGAGGCTCAGGAGCGGTCAGCCTTTATAACCCCACTGGGATTGTTTGAATGTACGACAATGCCGTTTGGGATGAAAAATGCTCCAGCCACATTCCAACGGATGGTTGATGACCTGTTGGGGGGGGTGTCAGGAATTTGCCCAGGCTTACTTAGATGACATTGCCATCTTCAGCCAGACGTGGGAGGATCACTTAGTGCAGGTGTCAGAGGTCCTGAGGAGAATCAGGCAGGCAGGGTTGACCATTCGCCCAGACAAATGCTTCATGGGCATGGCAGAAGTGCAATACTTGGGGCACCGTGTTGGTGGGGGAATCATACGACCTGAACCGGCAAAAGTAGAAGCCATTGTTCAGTGGCCCCGACCCACCAACCAAAAGCAAGTACGAGCGTTCCTCGGGATCGCAGGGTACTACAGAAAATTTGTGCCGCAGTATAGCACTGTTGCCAGGCCCCTGACTGACTTGACAAAGAAAAAAATACTCTAGACGTATAGAATGGACCCCAGAGTGCGAGGGAGCCTTTGACGCTCTGAAGGCAGCATTGACCCAGTCCCCAGTGTTAGCAGCCCCAGACTTCAAGAAACGATTTCTGGTACAGACAGATGCTTCAGGGTGTGGACTCGGTGCTGTGCTCAGCCAAGTGGGGGAGGATGGGCATGAGCACCCAGTAGTTTATTTATCCCGAAAGCTGGTGGATAGAGAGGTAGCCTATGCCACCATTGAAAAAGAATGCCTGGCCATAGTGTGGGCCCTAAAGAAATTACAACCCTACATTTATGGGCAAGAGTTCACAGTAATTACAGACCACAACCCCCTTTACTGGTTACAAAGATCTGCTGGGGAAAATGGGAGGTTATTACGGTGGAGTTTAGCATTACAAGGTTATAACTTTACTATCTCGCACAAAAAGGGAAAAGACCACTCAAATGCGGACGGACTCTCCAGAAGAGAGGAGGAGAACCCTTCATTAAGGAACCCACCGTGCCAAGGAGAACATCTGGAGCCCGACCACCAGACTCCAACTGTCCCCTTGATTTAATAAGGGGGAGGTATGTGACAGACCCGGGCCTTATATTGAGAATATCGTGCCAACCCGGTCTGTCCTCAGTGGGCCAATTGAACAACCATGGCCCACTCTGTTATTAAATGCCGCCCGGTGGCCAGATCTGTTATTACTGTGGTGTCCAGAGAGGGAGGGGAGAGGCAGCTCACAGGAAGTGTGAATCAGCTGTGGACCCTGTGACATCAAAAAGTAGTGGAACGGGTTAAAAAAAGGAGGGTCAGGACCTTATCTAAAATCAGTAGGGGGTCTCTCCCTGTTTGCTAACTATTGTTCTAGCAAGTCTGCAACACAGTCTGAATGGCACCATCACAGCAAGGGGTGACCACTGATGTCATGCACTATTTCCACCCCGGTTACCACCCAAACTCTTCACACCACCAATCACAAGAGGACAGTGAGTGGGGGGGGGGTGGTGAGAAGGGACCAAAAAGGAGCTGTCTGGGGGATGGGGGGTGTTGTTGGAGAATCTGGAGACAGCAAGGACCTGTTAGAGAGTAACCGTATTCTCGCAGGGCCTTAAAGGAATGCTTGAGGCAGGAGCTTCTTGACAGAGATCGGACAGTGTACCTCTAGGACTGATTCTGTTACCACTCCATCGGGAGACACTCGCAGATTCTGGGGAATTGGTGAGCCTACATCCGTAGGGAGACTGATACCCAGGGTCCCACCAAGCTGGTGGAGAGTTGGCCGAGCGGCTGGGATCAGCAAGATACACAGACCCACCTTAAGGATCAGAAACCCTGGCCCACTTGGATTGTCAGCTGTGGATTTTATTACCAGGAGTTTGGGCCTGCTAGGACTCTGTGCTTGGAGGTAACCTGCTGGGGATTTTGTTGGGGAGTTTTACTTGCACTGGTGATTTTCTGACACTTGATATATTTGGCGGGGGGAACAAGTTTCTCCTTGGGGAGCACTGTTGTATTTTACTAAGTGTGTGCACTTTGTTTAATAAAAGGGATTATTATTTCTTTCCTGTCTCCTTACCTGTGTGACCTGTGAACCTAGAGGACCGGGTATCTAGAGAGCTTTGGTAATAACCCCGGTGTCCTCACACTGACCGCTGCCCCGCTGTCCACCAATGAGGGCTCACTTCCCTCTATTTATGGCAGGCTTTGGCACCATTAGGGTGCCAGAGTAGCTAAGTCCACTAGCCTCCAGCATTCCTATGATTAGTCTTCTGACTGTCTCCCTGTGTACCGACCTGGCTTTCCCTGACCCTGCCTTGGATTTCCCTTTGGATTTGTATTGTGCTTCCCGGTTTGACCTTTGGCCTGTTGACTCCGCTTCGCCTTCTGATTTGGTACCTCATTTGCCCGCACTGTTCCTGACCTCAATCTGTACGACCACGATTCTTCACTGCCATCTCCCTTGCGGTGGTCCCTGGTGAAGACTAGCGATGTGTTAGACTCCACTCCTCCTTGTGTAGCAGCGCCAATATCCGCAAGTGATCCGCTTTTCAATATATACGTGACAATACCACCGAGCTTTATATAGTGTCTACAGAGCAGCGCTATTGGTTGTGTGAATGTCCAGGCATTGTAACGCCCCTAATTGCCTGGTTACAGCCCACTATTGTGATTGAATGACAGATGCTCCATTCAATACATGTGAGAAAAATTCTGCCATTTTACATATGGTATAGAAGGGGTCCGCAACTTACGTGAATATGCCCACACATGGCGTGAGAGCCAATCAGTGAGGAAAATGTTGAAAATTCTCATTCACTTGTAAACCTGAGGGCAGCTAACATCACACAAATTACTGGCCCTTACCAGGGTAATGGACCATTGCCTGCATCCCACTGCTCATTACATTTGTAACAAGCAGAAAACCGCAGCCTACAGGACTGCAAAAGTGGATCTGAGCAGTGTTCCCTCTAAGCTGAGCAATCTGGAAATAATAGAGTTAAACCTGTATCTTACTAGGAAACATCCTGCAGATTGTGAATGCAAATATTTCGGGTGGAGCCCTCATTAGAGTGACCTTTTAACTCTTTCCTTTCCAGATTGCTCAGCTTAGAGGGAACACTGTATCTGAGGCATAGTCTCGGGAGCAGATGGTCCATTGTGCAGCTGCAGTGCCGCTGGAGCGACCTGCGAAGGCGGCAACCACAGCTCCTGTCTGAAGGCCATAGATTATAATAAGATCAAGGCCATATGCAAGTGATTTCTATTTGGCCAATGGTGGAATAATGGTCCATGTGTAGTATTTGATCAGTAACAGTGAAATCCAACACTATATTTATGTATCTATGTATGTGGGAGAGAGATAACATTTAATACAGGCTAATGGGGCATATTTCTTCCATCATTACGCTGCCGCCGTCAGTAGGAGGCAGGGCCGGATTAAGGGAATGGAGGCCCCTGGGCTAGGGGTACTGTGAGCCCCCCCCCCTCCGATATATATAATATAGCACTTACCTGGTCCTCTTCTCTCACTGCAGCCTGGTGGGCAGCGTGCTACTTATACCCCATTCATACTGCACCAAAATCCCGGGTTTTTGCCGGGGCGAGCTCAAACGACCCGGGTCTTGGTGCAGTATGAATGGTACAAGTCAAAAAGATTTATCGAGGGGTAATTCCCGGGTCGGACCCGGGTTACCTGCACTATGAATGGTGCAACCTGGGTTTTTCAACCCAGGTTGCACAGAAAACAAGCTGATTGGCTTTCTGCCTGTCTCTGGAGGATGATGTCATCGGTGGGAGCCCGTGGAAGATTCGAGAAGGAGTTTAGGAGAGATGGTGGAGTGCAGATCAAGCTGAAGCAAAATCGGAGTTTGTTGGAGAAAATTGCTTTTATTTCACTGAAAAAGTGTGTGCGTCAAAAAACCAGTCACCTTTCAATGACATCACCATTTTTCAGCCAATGAAAACTGCTCTTGGTATGACTCCCACAAATTGCCAGGGCACAGACTTGTGCAGTATGAATGGGGTCAACCCGGGAAATTCCCGGGTCCGAGGTGCAGTATGAATGGTGTTTCTGAGCTGGGACGCTCCGAGCCCCGGCAAAAACCCGGCTTGAAAAACACGGGTTATTGGCGGGGCGGCAGTATGAAAGCGGTATTAGTGGGGAGAACTCCTCTCTAGTAGCGCGCTGTGCACCACAGCTGCACGGAGAGCAGGGCAACTAACAGCATTAGATTTGCTATTATACACCATTCATACTGCACCAAAATCCCGGGTTTTTGCCGGGGCGAGCTCAAACGACCCGGGTCTTGGTGCAGTATGAATGGTACAAGTCAAAAATCCCAGTGTTACGAACCGCGGCTCTCCGACGGGCCGCCGCGGCTCGCTTCCGGTCTTCTCGGACGCCCCGGCCGTCTCCATGACGACCGGGGTGTCACTTCCGCCTCTGACGTCCCGGTTGCCTAGGCAACAACCGGGACGCTGTTATCCAGAGGCCGCAGCGCCCGGCCAGCAGGCTGACACCCGGGCACATACCAGCAGGGAAAGGTAGGACTATTTATGTTCATGATGTAGACTCTGGTGATAGTCTTTCTGATTTTTATTTATTGGTGCTGTCTTGTGATTGCCAGTATTTCCTCGGGGCAGTGATTATGCAGTGGGAGGGGTTTTATTACTATGACTCCTATTGGATCTCCTTGCTATTTAAGGCAGTGAGGACTGAGCCTCATTGCCAGTTATAGCTTCCTGTTTAGCTAGGCTCCTGTTCCTGTTTCCCTGCTCCTGTGCTTATTCTATTATTGGATTTCCCGTGTATAACCCCTGGCTTGTTTTTGGACTTCGTTGTATTGCCTGTGACCCCTGACTTCGGCTCGTTTTCTGATATCCCTGTCTGCTGCCGGCCCTTGACCTTTTGCCTGGATCTCACATCGCTGTGTTCTTCTACGCTGCCTCAGGGTTCTCCCCAGTCAGTGCACACTACACGACCCTCCGTTCGTCTGCAGCCAAGTCTGTCCCCACCACTAGGGGCTCCAGTGAACACCAGACATAGGAGCAGATTCCGGGTTCTGTCGTGCTGACTGAAGGAGTTCCTAACATTATAACTGGCCCAAAAATAAAGACGATCCTATTTTCCACTGATGGAACCCAGTCCGGCTCAGGTCCTAGCAGGGCAGATCCAAGTTGTGTCGCAGATGGTTCAGGATCTTTCACACAGGCTTTCTGCTCAGGAAGAAGCCGCCAAGGCCTCACAAGCAACTCCGGCACCTGAGCCAAAGTTAAATCTTCCGGACCGGTTCTCTGGAGATAGAACCTTATTCCGAAATTTTAAGGAGGGCTGCAAGCTGTATTTTCGTCTCAGGCCCCGCTCCTCGGGCTCGGAGCAACAGAGGGTCGGCATTGTCATCTCCTTACTCCAAGGCGATCCCCAATCCTGGGCGTTCAGTCTGACTCCTGTTAATCCAGCTCTGCAGTCCGTAGACGCCTTCTTCAACGCACTTGGTCTCTTATATGATGACCCAGATAGGGTGGCCTCGGCCGAGTCCCACCTAAGAGCGCTGAAACAGGGACGGCGGACAGCGGAAGAGTACTGTGCCGAGTTCCGACGTTGGTCGGTCGACAGTCAGTGGAATGACCCCGCACTACGGAGTCAGTTCCGGCTTGGGCTCTCGGAGCAGATAAAGGACTCCTTAGTCCAGTATCCTTCATCATCTTCCTTGGAGGCCTTAATGCAATTGGTTATTAAAATTGACCGTAGGATCAAGGAAAGAAGGTCCGAGAAGGAGGCCGCCTCACCATCCTGGTCCTCTCCAGCCGTCTACCCAGTTCCTCAGGATTTACCAGAGCCCATGCAGTTAGGGGCTTATCGCCTGTCCCCTGAGGAGAAATCCAGGCGGCGGTCTTTGGGGCTATGTCTCTATTGCGGCAATAAAGGCCATCTCCTGCGTAGCTGCCCGAACAAGGCGGGAAAAGACCAGGCCTAGGAGTAAAGGAGGAGGTACACCTAGGTCTCCAGATGGTCTCCTCCAAGAATTCTGTTTTAATCCCTGCTCGGATCATGTATGGTAATCGATCCGTTTCTATCCCTGCCTTTCTTGACAGTGGGGCAGCCGGAAACTTTTTGGATATAAACTTTGCCAAGACTCTGGGCATTCCGTCCGTAAACTTGGACTCGGAGATCACGGTCTGCGGACTGGATGGCAGACCGTTAACTGACGGAAGGGTCTCATATCAAACGCCTCCTCTGCAGCTTACGGTGGGAGCTCTCCATTCTGAAGTCCTCTCGTTCTTTCTGATTCCTTGTTCCTCCGTACCATTGATCCTCGGGCATCCCTGGCTTCAACTTCACAACCCTCACATAGATTGGAGCACGGGAGAGATCATACGATGGAGTAAGGCTTGTTCCTCAACCTGTCTTGCTCTTCCTCTCCGGATTGTTCAGCCTTGCCCTGGATCTCTTCCATTGCCTTATCGTGAATTCCACGACGTGTTCTCGAAAAAAGAAGCAGACTCTCTACCCCCACACCGTAGCTACGATTGCTCCATTGATTTGGTTCCGGATGCCAAGCTTCCTAAGGGAAGATTATATGCCTTGTCTATTCCCGAGACCAAGTCTATGGATGATTATGTGGAGGAAAACCTACGTAAGGGATTCATTCAACCATCCAAATCACCCGTAGGAGCGGGTTTCTTCTTTGTGAAAAAAAAAGATGGGAGCCTCCGGCCGTGCATAGACTATAGGGGTCTAAATGGGATTACCGTGAAAAATACCTATCCGTTGCCACTCATCTCCGTGCTGTTTGATCAGCTCAAATTAGCCACAATATTCTCCAAGATCGATCTGCGGGGGGCATATAATCTGGTTCGAATCAAAAAGGGCGATGAGTGGAAGACGGCCTTCAACACTCACTCAGGCCATTATGAATATCGGGTCATGCCCTTCGGCCTATGTAACGCCCCCGCAGTGTTTCAAGATTTTATTAATGATGTCCTACGAGAATTCCTGGGGAGATTCGTTGTAGTGTATCTTGACGACATTTTGATTTATTCCCAGTCGTTGGAGCAACACCGTACTCATGTCAGACAGGTACTTCAGAAACTCCGCCAGCACTGCCTCTTCGCTAAACTCGAGAAATGCGAGTTTGAAGTCACTCAGGTCACGTTCCTCGGATATGTCATCTCTCCTCGTGGCTTCTCCATGGATCCCAGTAAGGTACAGGCCGTTCTCGATTGGATCCGGCCAAGCAATCTTAAAGCCATTCAGAGGTTTTTAGGATTCGCTAATTACTATAGGCGATTCATCCGGTCATTCTCGGTATTAGTGGCTCCAATTACAGCCCTTACCCGAAAAGGGGCCGATACCGTTAATTGGTCCTCTACTGCCTTAACGTCTTTTCAGGAGTTAAAAGAGGCGTTCATCTCTGCACCTGTCCTCCGACACCCCAATCCAGAGTTACCCTTTATCATCGAAGTGGACGCTTCTGACGTCGGGGCAGGTGCCATCCTTTCTCAGAAAGACCTCAATGATCACTGCCTGCACCCCTGTGCATTTTTCTCCAGGAAATTTTCCTCCGCTGAGACCCACTACGACGTTGGAAATAGGGAGTTGCTGGCAATCAAGTGGGCATTTGAAGAGTGGCGCCACTGGCTGGAGGGAGCTAATCATGTTGTTACAGTATATACCGACCACAAAAATCTACAGTATATTCAATCTGCCAAGATTGTTAACTCCAGACAAGCCCGGTGGGTCCTCTTCTTCTCCCGTTTCAACTTTACCATTACCTTCTGGCCCGGATCCAAGAACATTAAGGCGGACGCCTTGTCTCGCAGTTTTTTCGCCTCTCATCCTTCCCTCGCAGAAACCACTTTCATTATTCCAGCATCCAAAGTAGTCCTTGGCCTAACTCAGGATCTTGGCACAACTCTCCGTGGTCTCCAACAGTTGGCACCATCAGCCACTCCCAGGGGTAAATTATTCGTACCGGATTATCTGAGGAGGACGGTCCTCACCGAATGTCATGATAATAAAACCTCAGGTCACCCTGGAGTATCCAAGACTTTGGAACTTCTGTCTCGTTCCGTCTGGTGGCCTTCCTTGGCAGCAGATACCAAAGAGTTTGTGTTATCCTGTGAAACCTGTACCAGGAACAAGTCTTCTCGCAAACGTCCTGCCGGGCCTCTTATGCCACTGTCCATTCCAGCGAGACCCTGGACCCACATATCGATGGATTTCATCGTGGAATTACCGCGCTCATCCAGCTTTAACACCATCTGGGTGATAGTGGACAGATTTAGTAAGATGGCACATTTCGTCCCTCTTGTAGGATTGCCATGTGCTAAAACCTTGGCATCTCTATTCATTCAGCACGTTTTCAAGCTCCATGGACTTCCTGTTAACATTGTCTCTGACCGCGGCTCCCAATTTGTAGCCACATTCTGGAGAGCATTCTGTGCCCAATTAGGAATCAAACTATGTCTATCTTCGGGGTATCACCCACAGTCCAACGGACAAACGGAGAGGGTTAATCAATCCCTTGAGCAATTTCTCCGTTTATATGTAACTAAATGCCATAGTGATTGGGCTGCTCTGCTTCCATGGGCAGAATTCGCCTACAACAACTCGTGCCATTCGTCTACTCTGGTATCACCATTCTTTTGTAACCTCGGATTCCATCCTCGGTCCAACTCGCTGGAGGTCTGGAATCAAGCTAAATCTAGTTCTTCGATTTCTTATCTGTGCCGGATATGGAGAAAGGTTCACCTTGCCCTCAAACAAGCTTCATTTAAGTCTAAACATTATGCTGATCAGCATCGTGGACCATGTCCTTTCAAGGTCGGGGACAAGGTGTGGCTGTCTACCCGCAACATTAAACTTAAGCAACCTTGTAGGAAGTTGGGTCCTAGGTTCATTGGACCCTTCGCCATTATTAAACAGATTAATCCTGTGGCTTTCAAGTTGAAACTTCCTCCTTCACTCAAAATTCCTAACACATTCCATTGTTCCTTGTTGAAAGCAGCCACATGGTCACATAAATTCAGACCACGTCAATTGCACAGACCTTGTCCTGTCTCAGTCAGAGGACACCAAGAGTTTATTGTTGAAAAGATCCTAGACTCCAAAAGGGTGCAAAGTCAAATCCACTTTTTGGTCCACTGGAAGGGCTACGGCCCGGAGGAGCGATCTTGGGTGCCGCAAAAGCATCTTCATGCTAACCAACTCATTAAGGACTTCTTCAAAAAGTATCCTGGGAAACCTGGAAGTCGGGGTGCATTGACCCCTCCTCAAGGGGGGGGTACTGTTACGAACCGCGGCTCTCCGACGGGCCGCCGCGGCTCGCTTCCGGTCTTCTCGGACGCCCCGGCCGTCTCCATGACGACTGGGGTGTCACTTCCGCCTCTGACGTCCCGGTTGCCTAGGCAACAACCGGGACGCTGTTATCCAGAGGCCGCAGCGCCCGGCCAGCAGGCTGACACCCGGGCACATACCAGCAGGGAAAGGTAGGACTATTTATGTTCATGATGTAGACTCTGGTGATAGTCTTTCTGATTTTTATTTATTGGTGCTGTCTTGTGATTGCCAGTATTTCCTCGGGGCAGTGATTATGCAGTGGGAGGGGTTTTATTACTATGACTCCTATTGGATCTCCTTGCTATTTAAGGCAGTGAGGACTGAGCCTCATTGCCAGTTATAGCTTCCTGTTTAGCTAGGCTCCTGTTCCTGTTTCCCTGCTCCTGTGCTTATTCTATTATTGGATTTCCCGTGTATGACCCCTGGCTTGTTTTTGGACTTCGTTGTATTGCCTGTGACCCCTGACTTCGGCTCGTTTTCTGATATCCCTGTCTGCTGCCGGCCCTTGACCTTTTGCCTGGATCTCACATCGCTGTGTTCTTCTACGCTGCCTCAGGGTTCTCCCCAGTCAGTGCACACTACACGACCCTCCGTTCGTCTGCAGCCAAGTCTGTCCCCACCACTAGGGGCTCCAGTGAACACCAGACATCGGAGCAGATTCCGGGTTCTGTCGTGCTGACTGAAGGAGTTCCTAACACCCAGGTCTTCAACCCGGGATTTATCGAGGGGTAATTCCCAGGTTGCCTGCACTATGAATGGTCAACCCGGGTTTTTCAACCCGGGTTGCACAGAAAACAAGCTGATTGGCTGTCTGACCTGTAATGCTCACAATATTTACATTAACTGCATACATAAAACCAGGGAAAAAAACTCAAGAGGAAAACAACAGTATGGACTGAAACAACTACTTCTATCATCCACACCATAAGAAACAAACGAAAGAGAAAGGTCGCACATACTTTACATAGGTGACTAAAGTAAAGTACGGAGCGGTGAGCAGTACAGAACGGAATTGGTGGAAACACTGAAGAAATGTCTGATTGTTTACAAATGATACAATGGAACAATAAAAATTAAAATATCTTATAAGATACACTCACACATCTTTATGGACAAAACAGCAGAAAAGCAGACTATTACAAAAAAAAAAATGTTTTCAGCCAATGAAAACTGCTCTGGTGATGACTGCCACAAATTGCCAGGGCACAGACTTGTGCAGTATGAATGGGGTCAACCTGGGAAATTCCCGGGTCCGAGGTGCAGTACGAATGGTGTTTCTGAGCTGGGACGCTCCGAGCCCCGGCAAAAATCCAGCTTGAAAAACCCGGGATATTGCCGGGGCGGCAGTATGAAAGCGGTATTAGCTGTGCTTGCCTAGAATGAATGGGAGTCCGTCCCCGACCCAATCGCCGACAATATTACATAAAAATCTTTGCTAGGGCCCCCCAGCTGCCAGAGGCCCCTGGGCTATAGCCCAGAAAGACCATTAGCTAATCCGGCTCTGGTAAAAGGATAGGTAGGAAGTCCAGGAGGAGGACCTTTCCCCACCCCCCAAGGAAGACATGGAGTTCTCCTGGGACCCCTCATTGTAGTGAAAGTACACAAGACATACCGCCTGCACACATCCTCCTACCAAAGATAGACACAAAAGAGATAAAGAAAATCACTAAATGCTTGGAATTGATGAAAAGCCATTACAGGTTTTTTTTTTATGTTATATCTGTTTTTAAAGTTTATTTTTTGATTAGTTATACAAAATTGTTATTTAAAAAAAACCTTTGTGTGTGTTTTATTTTTTTACAGAAAGTGTGCAAAATATTAGAGCAAAATAAAGGAAATAAGATAATACAAATGAGACCAACCAGCTGCACCAAGTTATAGCCAAAAATCTGCAAATCTGGACGAACGATTATAAGTGGCAACAATCTTCCGGTCTGATGCCAGTACATGTGTGTGCTATTATTACTCTGTAATGAAGATCAATAATGTCATTCTTACATGCCATAAGCAAAATCTAATATACCAGTGATAAAGACCAGTAAGATTATTGTGCTAGTAGTAATTTATTATGCTAGTTTTAATTTACATAAACTTGCACCAGTAAACAACTTATAATATACCAGTGATAACTCCCTACATGATAAAATATACCTGTCACGATCTGCTTCCGGCTGCACTGCAGCACCCTCCATGGGGATGCTGCTTTGCCTTCTGCAGCTCCTGCCTGCAAGGGACTATATTAGACTCTGCATTAAATGAACCAGGCACCTGCAGTACCTCTGTACTACCAAAGGGGCCACTGTTGAACTTGGTCTATTCTCTTACCTGTAGGCGTTATGCTGGTACCAGTATAATGTCCAGCAATATTTCTTATACAATGCAGTAAACTAAAACAAACTGCAGTGCTAAAGTCCCAACCAGCTAATAAAAAAGAAATAAATCAATGTAATAGTCACAAATCACCATATAAAATGTAACATTTATTAATGTCATCATACCATAATAAAAACAAAAAAACACACATAGAAACGACCTTATAAACAAATTCAAAAAATATAAAAAAAATGATTGCAATACACTCCGATCGGATATATAACTTACATATACACACACACACACCGAGCTATTAGCGCTGATGGAGCTCAGAAGAAATGTGACCATTTGTATTGACAAAAACTCATATGATTGACCAATTAAAATAAAATGTAAAAGTAAAATATAAATATAACTGAGTCACTGTGTAAAATGTGTAGAATAAAGATCCGATCATAACCGCAATATCCTCAATATAATGTCCACATCAATGACTATAGATCATGAAATTGAAATTCATTTGTTCTCCTTTTTATATAGCAATATTAGAGGTGTATAATTATGCTCATATCATAAAGCTGCAATATCCTCAGTATATAATTGCAATCAGCCGTATTCAAGTCAGTGGCAATAACTCTTGAACTGAAAATCAGTCTGTTCTCCTTAATGTTAGATATAACAATATAAGAGGCATAGTATGCTCATATTGTGTATCTCCCGAAGGATATTACCTCTGTCAGTTGACTGTATAGATGTATAGATGACCTCTTCCCTCTGATGAAGTTACTTGTGTAATGAAACGCGTAAGGGATCTCACAAGTATAACATAGAAGTTGTCTTATATTTTTGACAGATTCATCATCTCTGGTTCTACCTGCGGGACTTGTATCATGTACGTCTAACATTTGGAGTTTTTTATTCTCATCAACAGCCGCACGAGTGGCTTTATTGTGGTATCTGGAATCAGATTTAGAGGTTGCTCTCTCTTTACAACAAAGTACTTGTCAGGTCTGTATAAACCATTATCCTAGCAGCAGCACGGCCGCAGAAGCTGGTTAAGTGATATGCCATCTATATTAGGATGCGATTACTGGCATCTCCACACATTTGCTTTGTACATCACAGCGTAAGAGTGCCTTATCATTAAGAGACCGAGTGTCTCAAGACTGGAATAAATTGAAGACATCTATACAGCCAACAGGAGTCGGGTCTGAAGAGGGGGAGGAGTCACGGTTAATCGATTACTCCCCAGGGGTGGATATAGACTTTTCTTTGGGAAAGGGGGGGTTAATTTATCAAATAGCAATGTTTGCAAATCATCGATATCCAAAGACTTTGCATGGTACATTTAAAGCAGCATTAGTTTTAAAGGCAAGTTTTGCCTTTAAAGCCATTACCGCTGTGATTTGCAAACATCACTATTGGATACATTTACCTCCTGAAGGTTATGTAGGAATATTATGAAAAGTGAGTTACTTCTGTATTCATCAAGGAAAGTTTAAGATCATTTTGCGTTCCTTGATGAATCAATCTCGGCAATTTTACTCTCTCATTCACCAACACTCTGTTTTATACATTATAAACATACGTCTATTTAACAAATCCCATTCATGTTAGCACTGAACAAAAATATGAGACACCTTAGGAAAAATAGTGCAATGTAAAGCAGAACCATACCTCTCAACCATCAGTCCATGCTCACAAAGACTTTTGAATTCACTAATGAGAAGTCAGCAAGTACTTTAAAGGTCTCATATATGTATATTTCGTCCACTTATCTGATGAAGTGAGCAGCATCTCACGAAATGCGTTATAAGTGGATGATACAACAAGACTTGAAAAGGATAAAATACTCTAAATGAAAACACTGCCCCATCCCTGATACTGTAGATCGAGATTGTGTTTACTATACTACATGTGTACTTTTCTTGTTTTTTAAATGTGAGGGCATTCTTTGGTTTTTATGATTTATAGTTTACAGTATTACACTATTGTAGTGTTCTTTTTAGAAGTAATACAGACTTTGGTATCGAATTAACCATTGGAGACACTTACTCTCTGCAAAGGGATTACTAGGAAACTCTGCCTGACTGGCTGCATTTGTTGGGAGTTGGACGCGTTTAAAATGACTGATAAGTCTGCTGGTCACTGATTCAAAGTGAGCACATATATAATATACACACTATATGGACTAAAGTATTTGGCCAGACCCGTTGCCAGAGGTGTATAAAATCAAGCACCTAGCCATGTAGTCTCCAGTTGCAAACATTTGTGATACAAAAAGGGTAATTCTGAAGAACTCAGTGACTTCAAGCGTGGTAATGTGATAGGATGCCACCTTTGCAATAAGACATTCCTGAAATTTCATCCCTGTTGGATATTTCACGGTCAACTGTAATGGATATTATTAGAAAGTGGAAGCGTTTAGGAACAACAACTCAGTCACAAAGCAGAAGACCACGTAAAATCACAAGCGGGGTTAACGACTACTAAGGCACATGGTACACAAAAGTCTGCTGATTCCATAGCTGAAAAGTTCCGAACTTCCACTGGCATTAATGTAAGCACAAAAACTGTGCGGCAGGACCTTAATGGAATGGGTTTCCATGGCCGACGGCTGCATGCAAGCCTCACATCACCAAGGCCAATGCCAAGCATCGGATGGAGTGTTATATATTGCACACTGACACTGGACTGTGGAGCAGTGGATACATGTTCTGTGGAGTGACGAATCACGCTTCTCTGTTTGGCAGTCAGATAGGGAAGTCTGGATTTGCCTGATGCTGGCAGAACATTACCTACCTAACTGCATTATGCCAACCAGGGCCTGATTATTCAATAGGCTGACTAGGCTGCAGCCTAGGGCGCTAGGCTTTTGGGGGGGTGCAAAGTTTTGGTAGTGCAAAATGGTGACAGGGAGATGTATAAGTTGTTCTCCAAAGTAAAAAAAAAAATCATGAAAAATAAGTGTAGTAAGGGTTTAATCGTGATGTATTTCCATGGTACAGGCTGAAGACAATGTGTCCTCTTTGGGTGAGTGCTTGAGGATAAGTGAGTAGGAGAGACAAGGATGTGAACAGACGCAGGTGTGCCAGCCCCTTCACATCTTCAACCTCGCGCTCATTTGTGCTTTCGTTCTGCTATACAGTTCTGGTTTTAATGAAAACAAAATGAGTGACAGATCACCGTGACCCTTTGAAAAAGCCAAGTGGAGCCGTGTTTCGAAAACACGGGAACATAATCTATGGTATGGGCAGAGGATGTGAAGGAAGCCAGTTTTTAAATGAAAGACGAGTTCACTTTTATCTGCCGCGTATTGTCATGGTGAGGAAGGTGCGGGGTGCTGCGAATGTATTAGCCTAGGGCGGCATGAAGCATTAATCAGGCCCCGATGCCAACTGTGAAGTTCGGTGGAGGAGGGATAATGGTATTGGGCTGTTTTTCAAGGTTTGGGCTAAGCCCCTTATCTCCAGTGAAGGGCAATCTTAATGCTTCAGCATACCAAGTCATTTTGGACCATGCTCTGCGATGCCACTTTGTGGCAACAGTTTGGGGAAGGCCCTATTCTATTCCAACATGACTGTGCCTCAGTGCACAGAGCAAGGACTACAAAGACATCGCTTGATGAGTTTGTTATGGAAAAACTTGACTGGTCTGCACAGAGCCCTGACCCCATCTAACAGTTTTGGGATGAATTGGAACAGAGATTGCAACCAGGCCTTCTCGTCCAACATCACTGCCTGACCTCACTAATGCTCTTCATGGGCCCAAATTCCCACAGAAACACTCCAACATCTTGTGGAAAGCCTTGCAAGAAGAGTGGAAGCTGTTATCACTGCATACTAAAGTATATGTATTTGACCACAATGTCATTACAGAGCCTGTTAGTGTAATAGTCAAGCATCCGAATAGTTTTGTCTATATAGTACGTGTGTGTGTGTGTGTGTGTTTGTGTGTGTGTATATATGTTATTAAAGTAATTATTAAAGTAATTCTATCGTTTTCAAATAAGCATTGCCCAAGCGATTGTATTGTGTTTCCAAAGCACAAAGTGATTTATTTTAGCAGAGGTAAAAAGTTAACAGTTTCAATACATGATTATTATATAATACAGTACAGTACAGCCAATACCAAAAGATACATAAATACCGCTGCGTTTGCATGCGCTCGCACTGCGCTCCCACGGGTACCAGTGAACCTTGAATACTGTGGTCGAGTAGACTGAAGCTAGTGGGAGCGCAGCTATGATATATATACATTCAGTGTTACAGAGTGAACAATGCAGATGACGTGGCTTGCTTCTATAGGTCCAGACTTCGGGTGGATCCAGGGTAAACAGGTCATAGGCTAGTTCAAACTAAAGAATCCAAAGGTGGGGGTCATCTCTCCAGGGGATGTGCTCTTTTGTTCCCACCAAGACTTTAGTTACAACTAGTCTATTAGCATTTTATAGTCAGCATCATATTAAAGGTTTATTCCCTAACATCAATAACTAGAGTATGCAATGTGCGATCTCTTCGCCGAATGCACCGGACAGCTGCTGATGTAAAGGGGATTAATATGATATCAGACATGACACATTTCCTTTAACCTGAACCTTAAATAACACTGAGGTGTACATATAATCATAATATATAAACTAATAATAAACTAAATGCTATCTGCTCATAAATCACTGTAGAATAGATTCAATATGAATATGAATTATATAAATAATTAAATGTTGTAATGCGAGTGTGTACGTGCGTATTTTACCGTGCGATCGCAGTATGCCACGTGTAGCGTGGCATACTGAGTGCAACCGACCAATACAACAATATTAACCAATATACTTTCGTTCATCCAATTATACGACTTCGACAATGTATATATAGGCGATCCATAGACCATCAGGGTCCCAAGACATAAATGAGGTTTTAAGAAATTTGGAATATTTTTGTCTAAAGATACTGATTCGGAATATCTGTTCTTCGAATTAACTCTTCCACTTCGTCCAAAAATACCTTTAAGAGCACCCACCTTTTAAAACAAATACATTTTCTTTATTCTCAATCCAGTTTCTTTACATTGCAGTCAACGTTTCAGTCTGATATCCAGACCCTTTTCAAGAGAAATTTACATAGAACAGCAGACAAGACAAGTATAAGCAAGATGACATTATAATTACCTGACTTAATATAGTGCCAAAGGGTTATCAACTGTAGTTCATCTCAAAGAATTACCAATTCTAGCGCATATATCCACCTCCAGGGGAGAGCTGGTGAATTTTAGCCCGGGGGGGAAAGGTTCGACTCAGTAGTCTATTTTAAAAGAAGAGATATGCAGGTGGCCCAGTGACCCAGCCTAAGGCAGCCCACTATGGGAGCGGCCTGGGTAGCAGATGCCCCCCAGCCCCAGTCCACCTCCCACTTTGTTACAAACAATATATGTTATACCCTGGAATGCACTTGAAGGTCACCTGGTTTCAGACTAACGTATTTAAACTACTACTAGGTGCTATACTCTACTAGTACACAGTAAATAGCATCTCCCATTACTCCACCAATGAACATATGTTCTCCAGAGTCCATTTCTGCCAGCATAACTCTTTAGCCATAAGTCCTTTAATACATACGTTCGTAATTCTAATTCCGTCACGCGCTCCACTGTGGAACGCATAGCAGGTAGTCTAGTAGTAAGGCATTTCTGAAACATTGACTACAATGTAAAGAAACTGGATTGAAAGTAAAGAAAATCTATTTGTTTTAAATGTTGGGATTCCTACATGGACCAGTACTGAGGAAGATAGTGATGTTCCTGCACTTTATTAAAATAACCCATATACTCATCACACTTTGGTACAAGGCAATCTATTCATCAGCCATGTACACATTAGCTATTTTCACAGTATGTTTTTGAGCTTCTGTTTTATGTTTCCGTATATATATATATATATATATATATATATATTTGTATATATGTAATAAAAAATAACAATATCACCAATAAATAAATGAGAAGATAAATTACAATTAATGTGGAAAAAAAAATGTGGATGTGTTTGCAATTATGATAATGATCACATATAATTACTCAAATATTTGCATGGATCATCACTATAATACACATTAATATTCATACTACCAAATACAGAGCTGTCGATCTGGATCAAAACATCCCTTTCTTGTAACATAAGTAGAGGCTTGCTTCTCCAATTAGCAGGAAATATAAAGAAGTGAGTGGGGGCGGGGCTTAGTGACGTGTTTCACGCTTCATTGTGGCACCACCCCCTGTTGTAATAGGCTAAATGTTGGTGTCCATTTAGGGGGTGGGGCCAAAATGATGTGATGTGATTCACCGAGCCCTGCTCCCACATGCCCGCCTTCCCCCAAGGCCAACACACAAAAGTTGGCAAGTATGGGTTTAACAATGAATGTTTATAATAAGGCTCTGATCCTGAACCACTTTCTCCATCATTCACCAGACATTGGGATAACAAATTCAGTGAGGAAAAGCAGTATTCTTTAGAACATGAATATATTGTCTTGACTTTCAGGAGATACTGGATCCCAAAGCATTGCTGCAAAAAGACTCTTTGAAGACCATTAGCAAGCTATACATTACTCTGGTTGGTCCACTTCTCACCCTATTTATTATCTTCTTTCCTTTTTCCCATTCGGTCTTCTTGTTTGGAAAAATCTCAATGAATAAAGTTTTAAAACACACATACATATAGAAAAACAATATTGTACATATGTATGATACAAAACAGTAGCTGTTCAGGGAATGTATTTAGATTTGACCATTCCGTCTTCTGTCTTGTTCATATACTATATACTATGTACAGTGTAGTAATAGCTTCAGGCTAAGATGTTAAGATCATGTGTTATTATTTGAGGCTTTGTAACGGATACTATGCGAAACCAAAATCATTCTTTTTCACTTCCCCTATATTTCACTGTATGTTAACTCATTGAACTATCGCTTAACAAAATGACCTCATTTGTCATCTGACAAGTCATATGTTTTTTTCTCGACAGTCAAAAATACATATGAAACATGGTCTGGCTTGGTTAAGTGCCCTAAGCAGTTGTACACAATACACATTTCTGAATCATTTCCCAGAATTTAGAGGAAATGTCACAATTAATCAAGGACAATCAGACAGGACAGGAGAACATAACAATATGTTAAGCTGATGAAAAGATAGTGAAAAATATGTTCCATCATGTTAGACATTTTAATTGTGTGTTGAATCACCAAAATATGGACTAAAATGTTTATCTATTTTTCCTCTAATGACAGAAATGTATATGTATAAATATGTTAATAAATTAAAATGCCTTTGCTAATTTGCTAATCTTACTTGTATAACTAAGCAAACATTAAGCCATCCTCCACAATAATCTGGCCACATATGGCTGGTCGTGCTGTGTGTGAGGTCTTCAGGGTAAATCCACACATGCCAACTTTTAAGATTTCCGGGGGAGAAGTCATGTGACAAGGAGTAGGAGGGGGACGTGGTGACATTGTCGTGTCACCAAAGCCCTACCCCCATGATAAAATGCCGAAATTTTTGGCATTGAATATTGGGGGCTTAATGACACAATTAAGCCCCGCTCCCTGGTAAGAAGCAGAAGTCAGTATGGGCAGCAGACAGGATGAACTGTAGCACGCTGAGGGCAGTACAGGCAGCAGATATGATAACCAATAACAAGTGGAGGTCGAGGTATGTAGCTGGAAAGAGTGGTGAAAAATGAGCAGAGTGTAAGGAATTACTTTGACACCTGCACCTCCGACCACTACAGGTCTCTGCATTTGCAAACTTGCCCTTAGATTTGCCCTTATCCAAGATGGCCAGTTTGGCATCAAAGAGAAACCATCTTGGATCCTGTTTCCTGTTTTGGCCTATAAATGGCACTTCCTGGTTCAGACATGTGCTTGAGTATTCTGCTTGCTCAGCTCCTGCTACTTTTCCTTGCATCTATGGCTACCCTCCTGTGTACCAACCTAGCTAACATCTCACTACCCTCTTGTGTACCGACCCGGAAAACATCTGACTACTTGCTGGATATCTACTCGGCTATTGGGCTTCAGATAATACTACCAGTATCGTTACACAGAGTCAATAATGAGCAGACATCACTACACTACAGAGCACGAACACTAGAATAGTTAACACTATTACAGGCAATGAGTGGATGGTGCGGACAGCCTAATAGACCCACTATTGACCAATTCCAACAGTGGATCAGTACTGCCCACTCAGAGCTAATCAGCAATGTCTAACACCTTAGTCAGAGAATGTCAAGGCAACCAATATACACAGCTTAGACAGGCTGAGAAGTAGTGGAGTCTGCCACGTTTCTGTCACAGCGTCTGTCCACAATCCTGGCAAATATGAAACTGTGGTAAATAGGAGGGAAAAGATGATCAAGAGATGATATCCAATATAAGTAATAATAAATAAACAGAAAGGATAAACAGATGAAAAATAAAATGTAAAGTATAATCCAATATAAAAAAAAACAATATAAAAATGAATACAGAACAAATATATAAAGATAGCTCACCCTGTGACAGCAGTCTTTAGTGGACTATAGGGAGTGTGTTCCAATGTGTTTGGCCACCTGTTTTGTGCCCTCCTCCGTGGGAGGACACTGTTAGCACACACACAACAAATTTTTTACTATAGCTAAGCATAATAGTATCCCTGTAACATCCATTACATATATTTATGTTCAGAGTTCATATTCATCAGGTTTAGCTTTTCCATTTCATCCATATCTCCTATCATATCAGGGTGTGCACCAGTAGCTTTAATTGGGGGTATTACCCTCTTTAAGCCCAAGCCAGTGAGCTTCCATATGTTTTCCTTCTTAATTGTTCTTATCCAATGTCATTGTTGAACGTGATTGTTCAGTTCAGTTTTGTTGCATTAATATTTTATTATTATCATTGCATGTCAGAGATTGAAACTGTTACCTTTAAGTTACACAGCCTTTAAATAAACACACCATATGGAATATCCCCATTTCCCGGTGTAAGTTATCACCAGCCAGTAATAGGTAGTTGTGCAGGAATTTCCTGAGTGAACCCCTTGTAGACCTTGCTAATATCTGCAACTCCAAAAAGAGGATGCGACTCGGGTGGAGGCACTACGTTTGGGAAACCCTGACAGTGAGATGTATCACCTTTCTCCACTCCATATATACTGAGATACCCAGCTGCACAGGGACTACACGATAAGAAATATTTTCCCTTTAGTCAGCCATAAAAAAATTTGCATTTTGAATCATTCATAAATATGTGCATGGAAGTTCTTACACTGTTACTGATGGAACTTACAGGAAAATTTCACCCAAAATATAAATTCAGTTTTGCTTGGAATATCTTAAATAAAACCTGGACCCAATAGATAGCTTTTCTGGGAAAGAGCTTTCATTCAATTTGGGAAGCATCCTGTAAACGTTCATATGTTATTAATTTATACAACATTATATTTAGTATTGTATATAAATGTCCAAATATGTACAAAAAAGAGACACAGTGGGGAAAACAAATTTGGGTTTGGAAGGTCGGTAAACACGCCAGAGGTCGGGGTCACAAGAAACACAGGCAGGGTCCAAATCCAGGCAAGGGGTCATACACGGGCAATCCAACAGAATATCCAAAGGACAGGAACAAGGAGCAGAGCTGGTCAGCAGACTGGTAACAGAAGCTGTAACCGGCAGTGAGGCTGCAGACCTCACTGCCTTAAATATACAAGTGGAACAATCAGAGCTTAGCTCTGTAAGTATTCCCAGGGGCTGGCTGATTAATTATAGCTTAATAGCCATCAGGCTATTAAGTGTCTCTGCGCACGCGCCCGGCAGTCCCCTTGTTGCCGGGACGCGGCGCTACCCTGCAGAGCGTCTGGCCGTTGCCTTGGCAACGGTCGGGAGTTAGGAGGAAGTGACGTTCCGGTCGTCATGGTGACGGCCGGGCACCGGGGCGCACTGGAAGCGAGCCGCAGCAGCTGTGAGTACCGCCGCGGCTCGTGACATTACCCCCCCCCCTTTAGGAGGGGTTAAGGAACCCCGACACCCAGGTTTATTAGGAAATTTTTTAAAAAAATTCCTTCAGGTGTTTTGAAGCATGAAGTCGTCTTCGCGGAACCCAGGACCGCTCCTCCAAACCGCGATTCCTCCACTGTACTAGGAAGTGCACCTGACCCTGCACTCTTTTAGAGTCGAGAATCTTCTGAATAATGTATTTTTGTGGTTTGTTCGTATTCCGCACAGACAAACTCGAAGGCTGAGATTGGTTTGGATATAGCACAGGCTTAAGCAAAGAACAATGGAACGTGTTAGGGATCTTCAACGAAGCAGGAATTTTCAATCTGAAGGCTACAGAATTAACTTGCTTGATGATGAGAAATGGACCGATAAACTTAGGGCCCAACTTCCTGCAAGGCTGTCAGAGCCTAATATTTCTCGTAGAAAGCCACACTCTCTAGCCCACTTTGAAGGAGCAGGTGGTACAGTGGCGATCCGAATTTTTTTTTGCAGAGAGTGAATCGCGTCTTAAAGAGAATTGAACTTTTTGCAAGATGACCTTGAGATCAGCGGCTGTGGAACGAATCCCCGGAATACCTGCAGATTTGAGGGAATATAGAGAATTGGACCTGGGATGAAAACCAAAATTACAGTAGAAGGGAGAGGTTTGAGTAGATGAATGGGATGAGTTATTGTAGGCAAACTCCGCCCAGGGTAACAAGGAGGACCAGTTGTCATGAAATTCTGAAGTATAACACCGTAAGAACTGTTCTAATGACTGGTTAACCCTTTCAGTTTGCCCATTAGACTGAGGGTGGTATGCTGACGACAGACTAATCTTGATCCCGAGAAGGGTACAAAAAGACTTCCAGAATTGTGCTATGAACTGGGAACCACGATCAGAAACTATATCAGCAGGGAGTCCATGGAGACGGAAAATGTGTTGTATGAACAAGACGGCCAAATCTCGAGCGGTAGGAAGCCTGGTTAGCGGTATAAAGTGTGAAATTTTGCTAAACCGGTCTACCACGACCCAAATGGTACTGTGTCCCGCAGAGGGTGGCAGATCTACAATAAAGTCCATGGACAAGTGTGTCCAAGGTTTTGCAGGAATAGCCAAAGGAACCAACTGGCCTACCGGACGAGTCCTGGGGATCTTATTCCTGGCACAAACCTCACAAGAGCGGACATGACTCCTGATGTCAGTAGACAATGATGGCCACCACACAGTGCGGGAGAGAATTTCCAAAGTTTTATAAACTCCAGGATGTCCAGCAGTTTGACTATCATGTGCCTCAGCCAAGACTGCTTTCCTTAAATGAACGGGGACAAATAAGCATCCTACCGGAGTTTTATCAGGAGCTAACATTTGAAACCTTTGCAGGGTGCAGCTCAGGTCTTGGGTTAACCCAGCATGGATCATGGAAGAGGAAATGATAGGCTCAGGACTAGTAACCGGAACATGATGTGCCAGAAAACCAGAGCATCTGCTCGGACATTTTTAGAACCTGGACGTTAGGTGATCACAAAGTTAAAACGGGTGAAGAACAGCGACCAACGAGCCTGTCTGGGGTTCAGGCGTTTGGCCGACTGTATGTATTGTAGATTCTTGTGATCAGTTGTAACAGAGATCTGATGTGTAGCGCCTTCTAGCCAATGTCGCCACTCCTCAAAGGCCCATTTGATTGCCAATAGTTCCCGGTTACCCACATCATAGTTGGCTTCTGCTGGGAGAACTGACGGGAGAAGTAGGCACATGGGTGTAAGTGGCGAGTATGGGGATTTTTTTGAGATAAGATGGCACCAGCACCGACGTCTGAGGCATCAACTTCAAGAACAAACGGTATTTCAGGATCTGGATGTCTAAGGACCTGAGCGGATACAAACGCTTTCTTTAAGGTCTCAAATGCGGTTATTGCCTGGGGTGACCAGTTAATTGGATCCATTCCTTTGCGAGTCAAGGTGACAATAGGAGCCACAATCTCAGCAAAGCCGCAAATGAATCTTCTATAATAATTGGCGAAGCCCAGGAACCTCTGTACCGCCTTGAGATTATTCGGTTGTACCCAATCCAGGATAGCTTGGACCTTGGTTGGATCCATGGAGAATCCCTCAGAGGAGATTACATAACCTAGAAAGGATACTTTCTGCAAACTCACATTTTTATAATTTAGCGTAGAGGTGGTGCTCTCGCAATTTCTGTAGAACTCGTCTGACATGATCCTGATGTACAGATAATGATTTAGAATATATGAGGATGTCATCCAAATAGATGACCACAAAATGACCAAGGAACTCCCGTAGCACTTTATTAATCAGATCTTGGAATACCACAGGCGCGTTACTAAGACCAAACGGCATGACCAGATACTCGTAGTGGCCAGAAAGCATATTGAATGCAGTCTTCCACTCATCTCCTTCTCTGATACGGATGAGGTTATATGCACCACGAAGATCGATTTTGGTGAAGACTGTTGCACCTCTTAATTGATCGAACAATACGGAAATGAGAGGAAGGGGATAGGTGTTTTTGACTGTGATGAGGTTCAATCCTCTGTAGTCAATACAGGTTCTTAGTCCTCCGTCTTTTTTGGACACAAAAAAACATCCAGCACCCAATGGAGATTTCGATGGCCTGATAAAGCCTTTCTCCAAATTCTCATCAATATATTCCTGCATGGATTTGGTCTCTGGACCAGAGAGAGGGTACAAACGTCCCTTAGGCAATTTGGAACCAGGAATAAGCTCGATAGCACAGTCAAAGTCTCGATGAGGTGGTAAAGTGTCAGCAGCCTTTTTGGAGAACACATCCCAGTAATCATGATATTGTGAGGGAAGTTGCTCCAGAATAGACTGAATCAAACGCAGAGGAAGAGTCAAGCAAGACTGTGTACAATAAGAGCTCCACTGGACAATTTCTCCTTTCGCCCAATCCACGACAGGGTTATGACGGGAAAGCCAAGGGTGGCCCAGGATCAATAGAACTGACGGACAATCGATAAGTAAGAAGGTCATTGACTCTGAATGGAGAGCTCCAATGTTCAGTTGCAGTAACGGGGTCTACCAAGTAATCTTGCCACCAGGCAATGGACTCCCATCTAAGCCACAAACGGTAATGGCAGATTTAAGCTTCACAGTCGGAATTCCCACGGAGCGGGCAAACCCGATGTCAAGGAAGTTGCCTGCAGCTCCAATATCAATGAAGGCCGACAGGGCCACGGAACTGGCACCGAAAGGGACTTGTGCAGGAATCAGGATAGCATTCTTTTGGGAAACAACTTGAAGACCTAAGTGGACCTTCCCCAGACATGCTCCTTTTTCAGGTTTGTAAGGGCAAGAGCAGGAGAAGTGGCCTTTATTACCACAATAAAGGCATAGGCCTTGTGACCGTCTTCTGTCTCTTTCGTCAGGAGAGAGGCGATACACCCTGACTGCCTAGGCTCCTCCTCCTCTGTGGGAACCAGGATAAATGCAGATGAAAAGGAGGATGCCTCTTTCTCAGTCTTCCTCTCCTTGAATCTCCTGTCAATTTTAATGGCGAGTTGCATAAGGCTTTCCAACGAGGTGGGGGAAGGATACTGCACAAGTGAATCTTTTATCTGCTCTGACAGTCCTAGGCGAAACTGGCAGCGTAACGTTGGGTTATTCCATTCACTGTCAGGTGACCATCCGCGGAATTCAGCGCAGTATTCTTCTACAGGACGTCCTCCTTGCTTTAGAGCCCGTAAATGAGCCTCAGCGGAGGCAACTCGGTCAGGGTCATCGTAGAGCAGACCCAATTCGTTAAAGAAGGCTTCCAAAGATTGCAAGAAAGGACTAGACTGCGGCAGGGTGAAGGCCCAAGACTGGGGGTCACCCTGCAGGAGGGAGATGACAATCCCAACTCTCTGTTGTTCTGAACCAGAAGACCGAGGTTTCAGCCGAAAGTAGAGCTTGTGGCTTTCCTTAAAGTTCCGGAACAGGGCTCTATTTCCAGAGAACAGGTCCGGCAAATTTAACTTGGGTTCATTGGTAGAACCGGAAATGGCTAGTGTAGTCCGGGGGTCCTCCTCTTGGGCGGACAAACGCTGGAACATTCCCCGGACCATCTGGTACAGGGTCTCAACATGACCCGCTAGGGCTTGAAAAGGAGACGATTTGGTTCCGCTTTCTTCCATCCCAACTTTGTCTCCGGAACGTCTGTTTTAGGCCGGTTATAATGTTAGGAACCCCTCTAGCCGGTACAGCACAACCCGGAGTCTGCTCTGCCAGTCAGGTTTTTACTGGAGCCCCTAGTGGTGGGGACAGACTTGGCCGCAGACTAGCAGAGGGTCGTGAAGTGCGCACCGGTTAGGGAGAACCCAGGAAAGTGGGGTGAAGTCCAGGCAAGGGTCGAGGGCCGGCAGCAGACAGGGAATCCTAGAAACAAGCCAAGGTCAAGGGTCACGAGCAAACAGGAAGGTCGGTAAACACACCAGAGTTCAGGGTCACAAGAAACACAGGCAGGGTCCAAATCCAGGCAAGGGGGTCATACACAGGCAATCCAACAGAATATCCAAAGGACAGGAACAAGGAGCAGAGCAGGTCAGCAGACTGGTAACAGAAGCTATAACCTGCAGTGAGGCTGCAGACCTCACTGCCTTAAATATACAAGTGGACCAATCAGAGTCTAGCTCTGTAAGTATTCCCAGGGGCTGGCTGATTAATAAATTATAGCTTAATAGCCATCAGGCTATTAAGTGTCTCTGCGCAGGTGCCCGGCTGTCCCCTTGTTGCTGGGACGCGGCGCTACCCTGCAGAGCGTCCGGCCGTTGCCTTGGCAACGGTCTGGAGATAGATCCTGGTCGTCATGGTGACAGCCGGGATGCCGGAGCCCACTGGAAGCAAGCCGCGGCGGCTGTGAGTACCGCCGCGGCTCGTGACAGTCATGTGACTGCTGGTTTTACACCCTCTGTGTTCCAAACTGTGCAGCTAGAGGCTTGCTCTGAATGGCAGCAATATTTTGATGGGTGGCAATGGAAAGACATTGGCATGTCTAAGGTATTTGCAATGCAGCCACCATCTGCATGCCTAAATAACTGCAATGTTTTTGTTTCTTCCGATTGTACAAGAAATGTAAATGAACTGCATGGGATGGGAATAGGATCATGGGAAACATTTAGTAGTTTTGGTGGAGTACCATTCTCTCATTCTATACGTATAGTGAAAGTATAGACATCTCCAGTGTCCATTTACTTTGATGACAGATTCAGACCATTAATGACAGTTGAGTGAGTGCTACATTCTTCACAATCAATAATAATTCTAGTTCAGGAGGTTGGGGGCAAGCTGTGCTAGCAGGTAATGCTTTATCATAGCTGCATAATGGGTTCCCTATTGTTCAGAAGACCTAAGTGAAGGTGTAAAACAAATAGAGTGGAAAACCAAACCTTAAAATCACAGTAAGACTTAGCTCCATTTCCATAATAATCAGTGGTATTCTGCAGACTACTGTCCCACTTGAGGGAAGGTAGAGGGGGAATGCTATTGAAGTAATTGTCAATCCACACTATAAAAAACACATGAACATGCCATACACTACATTAAGTATGTAGGATCCCATGTGAAATGCAGACACCGCACCTTCTGCAATTGCTGAAGCAATAAGGACTGAGACTTTTGGGACATGTGCAAAGTTGTTTGAATCTCATCATCCTAACTTTTCCAAGTGGGACCATCATAAACTCTATAAGATATAGATCAAGTCAACATATAGAAAAAGCTTTATTTTTTCAGTATATATTTTTGATTAATTACAAAGTATTTTTATAGAAATGGCCTGCAATCACCTTTCGCAATTTTTTTTAGGGGGGGGGTCGTGGGGGCGCCGCAATTTTTGCAGGGGGGGGGTCGCAGGAGGATCACGAGTGTGAGAGCCAGGGGGGTAGGGGGTGCTGGGAGAGGGATGAGAGGGCCAGGGTGTAGGGGCTGCTGGGAAATGGGGGTGAGAGAGCCAGGGGGGAAGGGGGTGCTGGGAGAGGGGTGAGAGAGCCAGGGGGAAGGGGGTGCTGGGAGAGGGGTGAGAGAGCCAGGGGGTAGAGAGTGCTGGGAGAGGGGTGAGAGCCAGGGGGTAGAGAGTGCTGGGAGAGGGGGTGAGAGCCAGGGGGTAGAGAGTGCTGGGAGAGGGGGTGAGAGAGCCAGGGGGAAGGGGGTGCTGGGAGAGGGGGTGAGAGAGCCAGGTGATGCAGGAAGACGTCTGAGAGAGCCAGGGGGAAGGGGTGCTGGGAGAGGGGGTGAGAAAGCCAAAGGGGAAGGGGTTCTGGGAGAGGGGTGAGAGAGCCAGGGGGTAGGGGGTGCTGGAAGAGGGGGTGAGAGAGCCAGGGGGTAGGGGGAGCTGGGAGAGGGGGTGAGACAGCCAGGGGGGAAGGGGGTGCTGGGAGAGGGGGTGAAAGAGCCAGGGGGGAAGGGGGTGCTGGGAGTGGGGGTCAGAGAGCCAAAGGGGAAGGGGTGCTGGGAGAGGGGTGAGAGAGCCAGGGGGTAGGGAGTGCTGGGAGAGGGGGTGAGATAGCCAGGGTTAAGGGGCACTGGAAGAGGGGGTGAGAGAGCCAGGGTGGAAGGGGGTGCAGGAAGAGGGGTGAGAGAGCCAGGGAGGTAGGGGATGCAGGAAGAGGGGTGAGAGAGCCAGGGGTTAGGGGGTGCAGGAAGAGGGGTGAGAGAGCCAGGGGGGTAGAGGCAGGGCTGGCTTTACCACTAGGCAACCTAGGCACTTGCCTAGGGCCCAGCGGTCGCCAGGGGGCCCGGCTGGTGGTGGAGGCATCAGCAAAGAAAAAAAAATATTGTGTCCAAGAGAGGAAAAAAAAAATCACGATTGCAGCGGCCCCTGGCAGCCTCCTCTCCTCCTTCCTGCTCAGCTGCGTTCCACTAAATGTCGGGCGTGATGATATCATATTCACCACGTGACGGGGCAAGAAAGAAAACAGAAGATGAGAAAACAGAAAGAAGAAAACAGAAGAGAAGAAAGCAATATAAAGCTAAGCAAACAAACGGAGGCACAATGGCACACTATGAAAAAGGGGAAAAAAATTGTTCCAAAAAAATTATGAATGGGGACAGAGGTGATGTGAATGGGGACAGAGGTGATGTGTAGGGGCACAGAGGTGATGTGTAGGGGCACAGAGGTGATGTGAAGGGGGACAGAGGTGATGTGAAGGGGGACAGAGGTGATGTGAAGGGGGACAGAGTTGATGTGATTGGGGACAGAGTTGATGTGATTGGGGACAGAGTTAATGTGAAGGGGCACATGTGATATTGTAAAGGGGCAAAAGTGATAATGGAGGGACAAAAGTGACAACGTTGGTTGTTGCTGCTAGGTACGCTAGATTGTTGCTGCTAGGTAGGCCTCCAATGATGCAAGTCACGTCCCCAATGATATGCCCGCACCTCCTTTGACGGTGCGCCGCTGCTGCGCTGCAGCACATAGCTTTCCTTCTACTCAGCTATAGGGGTATATGGTATGCTAAAAAAACATAGTGCTATGGATTGCTTCAGAGAGGTTGCTCCCAACCAGTCTCTTGCCTAGGGCCCCATGAGGTCTAAATCCTGCTCTGGGTAGAGGGTGCAGGAAGAGGGGTGAGAGAGCCAGGGGGGTAGAGGGTGCAGGAAGAGGGGTGAGAGAGTCAGGGGCATAGAAGGTGCAGGAAGACGTGTGAGAGTGCCAGGGGAGAAGGTGGTGCAGGAAGACGTGTGAGACGTCAGGGGAGAAGGTGGTGCAGGGGTAAAAGAAAGGGAGAGACATCTTAAGAATGGGAATGTCAGGGATGCATAAAACTCAAGTAGTAATGAAGAATGGGAATGCACAGAGGGGACAAGTGTTAAAAAAAAATCAAAAATCAAGCCTTCAAACTCCATTCACTTATTTTTTCCATACCCCCACTTCTAAATTTCCGCTTCAACCACTGCCCTCTGTTCCTGGTCTCGACTGCCTGTGTGAGCTGACAGCTGCTGCTCCCTCCTCGCACAGTGCGCCCAGTAGGAGAACAGAACACAGGATGCCATAATCAGGTAAGTTCATATATTTTCTCATGTGCAATGTGTTTTTAACCATCCTTTCTTGAACTGGGGGCACTACTGTGTATCCAATGACGTTTAAAACACTATGTATTGCTCATTATTGCGCTGTAATGTTTCTTGCATATTTATCTGTACAGAAACTATATCTGTACAGAAAAATATTGCTTGTCATAAATTTTATCTGTAATTGTGTCAATATATCTAATTTTTGTTTGCATTGTAAATGGTGTATTAAGCTGCTCCTGGGACTCACACTCTCAGTATCGAAAATGCTGTACCAATTTTTATTTGTGAATGAGTTTTTGTCTGGGCACTACTAATGATTTGGGGGCACTACTATGGCATAATGTTATTTTGGGACACTATTGTGGCATAATATGACCTTGGGGCACTAAGATGTGGCATAATATGAACTGGGCGCACTACGGTGTGGCATAATATGACCTTGGGGCACTACGGTGTGGCATAATATGAACTTCTGCCAAAGGCAAGTCTTTCATTGTTGAATATGATGGGAGCCCAAAGAAGTTGCTGTATCGTGGCCCAAAATTCCTCTTGTCGGCCCTGCCTGTGAGTCAAGGGGGTAAACGTCTCCAGGTAAATAATCAAAATGTTTCCTATCTGTTTCCATCAAACTGATGGATCACAACCAATTATCTCTCACCCACGTCTAATATCTTTATGTATATACGGTGTTATTTAAAATGAATAGAAAAGACGCATATCCAGTTACTAAAAAAAAAAGTTAGTAAAAAAAATATTTTTCTCTGACATTTTGCTGTAGATGGAAATACTTTTAATGGGGCCGTGTGGGTTCAAATGATCATTCAATAGTTATTCATGTGGAATGATTCATGAAAATTCAGCCATTACTATTTAATTGAGGGAAAAGGGTACCTGTTACCTATAGAGATTTGAAAAAACAAAACATTGGTTTCCTACAGTGGCGCCTGTTTAATTTGTGGTATTGCTGTAGTATGGGGTGGTGTGCTGGTGGCAATGTTGTAGTGTGTTTGGGGCTTAGTATTGTTAAGAAGTAGGAGAGGGTATTGCTATAATGTGGGGAGTGATGCTGATTGCTGTAATGTGGGGGGTGATGCTGATTGCTGTAATGTGGGGGGTGATGCCGGATGCTGTAATGTGGGGGGTGATGCTGGATGCTGTAATGTGGGGGGGCATTCTGGACGCTGTAATGTGGGGGGTGATGCCGGTTGCTGTAATGTGGGGGTGATTGATGTAGTATGAGTATGTGTGGGGGGTTATTTATTGCCGTAATTTGGGTACTAATAATGTATTGTCATGGTATTTATTGATGTAATTGGGGTGCTAACAATGTAATGTTGAGGGTCATTAGGAGAAATAATTCTCCACCCCACACACACACTCATACTACATCATATTGTACAGCACCAGCAACGCGATCTGTGCCAGCATCAGTGTGCAACAATATAGTGGATGGAGCCCACAACACGTGGGCCTGTGTGCTTTAAATGCCAGGGCTGATTTTTAGTCCCAGTCCGGCCCTGGTGGATATGTTGCCTATAGCAACCAATCAGATTCAAGTTGTCATTTTGTAGAATGTGCTAAAAACGTGTGAATTTGATTGGTTGCTATAAGCAACATCCACAGTTTGGTAAATAGAGCCCTGGACTGATCCTGGACTCCACAGGCAAACCAGCAGCCATAAGCCAGCCTGGAATTGCACAGAAATCTGCTTATATTGCTACAGCAAATGGGTGATCAATTAAAATACAATTGTTGTGATTCTGCTAGAAGGAAAAGAATTGGTAAGAGGGGATGGTATTCCATGACTGCAGCAGTGGCTTCAGGGCTAACACTGAAATTATTAGGGTTTGCAGCATTCAGTCAGAAGTGTGTGTTCAATACTGTCCAGAACTGAAGCATAGGGGATTTTGGGCTCAGACAGGAAGGTGATTATTTCACAGTCCTGGAAACTGGCTGAGTTGTGAGAAGGAGCTTCCCCAAACAACAGAGCCCTTACTGGTAAAGTTCTCCCCAGGGGCGGATTGGCCATAGACCTTACAGGGAAGTTTCCCGGTAGGCCGATGGCCTAACGAGGCCACCTCAGATTTTCCCTGGGGGGCGCGTTTGGATGCGGTGGGGGGAGGCACGTACAGGAAAGCAATCTAAAATATTGGTGTTCAGTGGGCAGCAACAGGCAGCCAATTGCTAGGCTCCAACGGTGCTGTTCAGCAGACAGGAAGTCTGACTTCACTTCCTGTCTGTCTGATGTGAGAAGAGACACTGCTCAGAGCAACTGAAGGTAAGTGAGGGGGGCTTAGTATACTATACTATACTAAGGGGGGATTACCTATACTATGCTATACTAAGGGGGGCTGCCTATACTATACTAAGGGGTGGCTGCCTATACTATACTAAGGAGAGCTACCTATACTATACTATACTATACTAAGGGGGGCAACCTATACTATACTAAGGGGGACTACCTATACTATGCTATACTAAGGGGGGCTGCCTATACTATACTAAGGGGGGCAACCTATACTATACTATACCAAGGGGGGCTACCTATACTATACTATTGGGGGGCTACCTATACTATACTATACTAAGAGAGGGCTGCCTATAGTATATTATACATTTGCCCTGCATGGCTTTAGAGATGACCCACTGTGTGTAAAGTCATCACATCTAGGTTTTCCTAAATGTTACTACAACCAAATTCCTGTAGTTCTAAATCCCGCCTACTTTTGTGTTGGCCCCACCTACAGTTATTTTGGTCCCGCCGACATGAGGCCACTTCGATAATTTTTTCCAGGGCCACTTTAAGTTCCCAATCCGCCCCGGGTTCTCCCTAATCTGCTTCACTATCTGATCCCTGTTAACAATTGCTAATGCAGGCAAGGGCAGACACTAGCTCGCACACTATATACAACTGCAGTCAGAAAGGATCTCACCAAATCACCAACCAATGGCTTTTTTGAATTATGCCTAACTCAGAGCTGGAGGCACAATAAATAGGAGGAGGAACAAGAGTCCATTGCTGATTTTTCTAATTCTATGTGTGCATTATAAAATGTCTATTATAATTACAGTTTGCTCAGGTTTTACAATTATATTTTTCAGATCTGCACACTTTAAAAAAAATCCTGTTTTGTATTAAAAGGGGCAAAAGTCCACATTTCCTGTAGTGGTTGAGTAGAAGCCTAAATGATTTTCAGCCAACAGATTCTGGGGTCTGATGGATATCCAGACCTGCCATTTGGGTGTGGTTAATTCTACACTAATTCCAAGGCAGACGTTCTCTCAGTCTGGAATAATTATGGGTAGGAATTTCCAAGCTGTCTGTGCAAAAACATACACGCCCAGTGACAGAGCCAGGTGGATCAACGAGAGAACCTCAATGGAAAGTTTGTATGTGTGTGATCCCCTAGGAGCTGGGGAGAGAGAGGCCTCAAAGTAGGAGACTATTGACAGTCAGAGCGAGTGACAATGAATTCACAGGGGCCAATTCAATTTGGCACACTATTACCGTTAGTACGGTAAACGTGCACACTATTACCGTTAGTATGGTAATTTTAACTCTGATTTCTGCTCGCATCTCTCGGGGCCATGAGTAAAATTGTGGGTTAAAATGACCATTTTAAAGGTAATACAACTAACGCCGCATTAATCCTAGACTAACGTGGCCAAATTAAGACTGACGCACATAGTTCAGAAGAAGGGTCTCTGAATAAGTCTACAAACCGGGTGATTTAATATTATATGAAGTCTATGTTAGTGTTTTGCCCCTACATGACAAAGTTCTACCTATTATATATAGACTATATAGTACCTATTTTTTCCCACGTACACTCTGTAGCTGGGCTACTTAAGCTATACCAATGACTACAGATGAAGTTGCCAAACAGTAAATATATAGGACAACACTGAAATGATATACTGTATACTGCGCCACAGTAACTCAGTGTAATACTGCTTATGGTCACAAGATGGCAGCAAACACTTTTAAAGAGATTAATAATTCAACAAATGTCTCCATAAATATATATACTACAAACTCAATTATTTCCAGAATAAGTTTCCTTTAATACAGTATTTGTGAAAAGAGCAACTTTATATATATATATATATATATATATATATATATATATATATGTGTGTGTGTCTAAGTTTTTTTAACTATATTGTCTAATGTTATTATATTATTTTGGAACAAAATGCACATGTCATAAAGTATCTTTAAATCATTTTTTTTTTTTTACAAAACATTTTTTTTTATTTTATTTAACTCCATGTTTACGCAAAAAACCCAGTGGTGCTAAAAGAGCTCTCTGTCAACTGTCTCTATAACAATACACTCATACCTTTATTATGCCAGCCACCCCACCACCAGAGTTGCTTGGAATAAAAGTTCACAATCTTCTCTTCAAAATAAAGTGAGACAGACCTGCAGATTAATTACATAGAAACATAGAAGCATAGAATTTGACGGCAGATAAGAAACACTTGACCCGTCTAGTCTGCACATTTTTTATCTATGGTGTAAAATAACAGGCATAGTGTATGATGTTACAACCCCTTAATCTAATCCATACCTGAACTGCACTTTTCAGCCATGTTGTTATCAGGAAGTATCAGTGAGGTAGCTATAACATCTACTTGGAAAAGTACTTCGGGGGTTAAATTCCACCTCCACACTAAGGTATTAAGTGAATTAAGATATCATTGTTATTTCTGTTTGCTCCCCAATGTCCACTAGTGATCTTTACAGCCAGCCAGGAGCCAGACCCAGTAGGGGTCACCTGATTGAAGACACCTGGGAGGGGGGGGGGGGGCTGGATAGTGTCAGCAGCCCACCAATCAAGACCTTTTGCAACTTCACTGGGCAGGCAGATCCCAAAGGGGGGTTACGAGGTGATAAAAGAGGCTACTTGGGAAGCTGGACATTTGTGTGATTAACTTTTGGCCAAGAGGTGATGCTCTGCCAGAGAGTTGATGGGGATCATATCTCACTGGATTTATCTGATCTAATTTTCTGACTTGTTGGACCTGCTACTGTTAAGGGGACTGTGCTGTACCTATCCCACTGGATTTATTTGAACTGATTTCCTCACTTCTTGGACCTGCTATTGTTACGGGGCCGTGCTGTATTTAATCCTGTTCTGCAGAATAAATCATCCTTCTATTTTTCCTCTCATACCGTGTCTGAGTGATTTGGGAACCACGTATCTTCACATATGGTAACCTTAAACCCTATTTGATCCTTAGTGCTTTGTAAGGATATCCTTATGTCTCTCCCAAGCATGTTTAAATTGCTCTTCTGTATTAGCCTCTACCACCTCTGATGGGAGGCTATTCCACTTATCGACTACCCTTTATATGAAGTCGTTTTTCCTGAAATTTCCTCTGAACCCACTTCCCTCCAGTTTCACTGCATGTCCTCGTGTTCTAGTACTTCTCTTCATTTGAAGAATGTTTTCCTCCTCTTCATTGGCAGATCTGCTTCATAACTGGCACTCGGTGGGAGTTCTACAGGAGATGGCTGACACATTTTAGCCCGGGGGGGGGGCAAGACTCGGATATTAGAAACATTTTAAAGGAGAAAAATGCAGGTGGCCCAGTGACCAGGGGGGCAGTGGGCCCTGCCCCAAGGTACCCACTATGGGATCGGGCTGGGGAGCAGACACCCCCTGCCCCCAACCACAGCCTGCCTCTGGAGTTCTACTAAATAGCAGTAAGATTCTGTAATAACTGCCACTATCAGCATACTTTCCCGAATGCAGCAAATTACAGCAATACATAATGAAGTACCGCCGCTATTTACCATGCCCGGAGCTGTTCTAGGACAGGTAAAGACCTCCCACTTCTCCATGAAGATGAGATGGCGTAACTTTGCTTTTCACAGCTTAATAAATTGATACTGCTGTTCCCATAGAGGAATATAGGGGCCGTGGTAAGCGCCAGTTAATGGGTTAAGACTGAAGAAATCTCTGATAAATAAGCTGACCTTCTGGCTCTTCACCACTTGTTAGAGAGACCCCATATTGTTACATGAAAATCGCTATCTTCTGCAAACATAGCACTTACATCCAAAACCCCATCCCACCCACTAGGTATACGCAGAACACGGACCACTCCTGAGTGTAGCAGTCTGTCATTTTCAAATAAAATCACTGTAAAAAAAAATAAAAAAAACATTGCTAGGGTTATAGTCGTATTTGGTCATCAGATTTGACCAAACATGTACATACCTGTATGTGGCTACATCTGAATGATCTTGCTGTTCTTTGGGCTAGGCAAGGCATCATTAGCACAATATGATGATGGCCACATGTCAAAACATGGCCATCGTTGTGCCACATTTCCTGTCTATCCCAGCTGACAACTGATTGGGATCGGCAATTTGGTGGCCAATTTATATTGAGATTAACCCATCAGTTCATAGAAATTCGGTGGTTGGTTTAGTGCGGGTGCTTTAACCACCCACAATGAATAATAAGCTTAGGGAATGTGAAAAGAAATTCAACTGAGCTGGGGAATTGTTAAAGATAATTGCACCACATTTGGATTGGAATATCCTAAGTCCAGTACTAATGTCTGCCATGTACCGCCTGCTGCTCCTCTAGGTCCTGTTCTCTCCAGCTGGCAGCATGTTGTCCACATTTACTAACACTATCTCGCCAACAGGGACATGGAAGATGTTTGGATTCCCTGAACACCGCACCCTAGGTAAATAAACTCTTTGGGACTGGGTTGTACTTACAATATTACATTTCAAAGTGACTTCTAGGCAATAAATAATTGCATGTAATTAGTATTACCTAAAGGACATTTTTAATCCAAGTAGGTGGTGAATTGTGTGGTGCTGCCACTATATTTTACTCTATGGCAGGACCAACAAAACCACAAAATGTCCAGCATGGGTAAAATTGCCTGTCTAGGTTGAGTTGTGAAACTTTTTAACAGAGGAAACTATTTTATTGTATAAATAGAAGGTATATTCCCCCTCACCAGGGAAGGGCTGGCAAAGGAAAAAAATGCAGGTGACCCAGCCCAAGGTAGCCCACTATAGGACCGGCCCCCAGCCCAGCCTGCCCCTCACTGTTCTATTACATACAGCACATATGTCTACTATACAACCACTGTCACTTATTGATCTGACATCAGATCACAGTAATGTAACGTTCTGATCCATGCTATCTCTGTATTAAACATGCATGTAATACTCATGAGTGGAGATAATACATTATCATTATTATAATAATTATTATTATTGTATAAATTGTGCAAATCAGGTCAGTTAGCATTTTCGGGAACCGATAAATAGAGGTTTCAAAGTGACATAAAACTGGTTTGTATCATTATTTATTTATTTATTTTTTATAAAAAAAATCTGCTTTTTAATTTTCAAAGACACACACACATATATATATATATATATATATATATATATATATATATATATATATATATACATTGTGAAACATGAATATGAGAACAATTCCTTAACTATATAATGCTGATAACAGTGTAAGCTAATTCAATGTGTGGGGATTGTAGTTCCCATTGTTTGTGGGATAATAAGCTATAGTAGTTTTCATCACTTTACATAAACTTTCACGTTGCACCTTTTGATGCATCAGCTATCCAGGCTGCTGGAAGTAGTGATGAATGTCAGGTTAGAGTTATTTTGGTTTAGGGAGGGAATGTTTTGTTAAGGAGGAGCAGGAGGCGGAGGGGTGGAGAAGAAGAAGGAGTTTCTCCATCTACACAGGGACAGCCGGGGTTAGAGGGTGAATGAGGGGGCTGCAGATTTGTTCTGCTCTTTCCTGTTACTGTAACTCCCCCAGCTGACTCCGGGACTGGATACCAGCAATGTGAGCAGTTACACGCAATTATTTTCCTGCACGACTTCTCTCAGCTAGCACTACTGGGTTCACTTCTACTACTACGGCTACAGTACAGGAGTGGATCTTATCAGCAGCTGCTCTTACTCCGAAATTTCTCTTCAATTAATCCACTTTCCAGGATTTAGTTTTGTTTCAGCCTAGTGATTCTCAGGCAGTGACTGCAACCTACTCCACTATCAGGTATGTCCTATTGCTGGCTGACCTACTCGGGTACTAGATTGTTCATGTGTCAGCATCGGTTATATGGATACAAAGTGCCTCATTAGTTTGTGGCAGGTACCACGTTTGATTTAATGCTACATTAATTTACAGTGGGACATGGAGAGTATCACCCACAGACAGACTTTTCAGAGCTTTGGTGTCACCAGTGACATAAAATAACCATGGTACCATGGCTGCACTCACAATACATTATACATCACTTTATAACCATATTGTCCTTTCTGTTAAACATCTTGGTTAGTAACAGATGATGTCTTGGCAAAAGAAAACCACCAATGAAAGTTAGGGGCACTCTGCTGGTTCCAGCATTTTAGATCTTGGTTAAGGTTGGTGTAGAGCAGTACAAAATCTCAGTCCTTTATTATGTAAGTGAAGATTTGCCAATTAAGAGTAATCATTTCAAGTAGCTTCTTAGCTCCATATAGCAGCACACAATGCCTAATCTGAATAAATGTACACCTAAACATTTTTAAAAATAAAAGAAAATGTGAATTAAAAGTGTCACGTGCAAAAGGCAGCCATGATGTCCACTTATTATCAGGAGTTACATGAACATGAAAAGGGTCAAACAAACAGTGTATAGGGAGAAAAACTGAAAAGTTTATATTAACGTAGAGGGGGGACAAACCTTGGCTGATCCTTCCATGTTGAAAACTAGTTATTGCACAGATTGGATGTGATCAATGCAGGCATGCACCAGTGCACGTGCAGACTTGTGAAAATACCAGCAATTGCACTTATATTTGCTGCGCCACTTAAATCATTGTATTTGTAAAAAAAAATAATGCAATATCTCCATTACTTAAAACTGCAATCCTATGATAGAATTATTATTTTTTTTACAATAAATCATTGTGGCAAGCCATAAGAAGAATTTTGGTATTTACCACATTTCCTTGCTTTATTTCTTCAGGCTGCTATTAATGATTTACAATTCTGGACAGTGTCATGGACTACCGTGGCAACCACAGTCATATGGCACGTGATGTAGTGTGCAGAGAGGCTTTGGAACACTCTTCTAATCTCCCTTTGATCTGTGTACTGTAAATTCCCCTCCTTCTCACCCTCTGCCTTCACAAGACATGCTGAGAGCTGTAAGTCTACGTGTGACTGGCAGCCATGCTGTGCACCCTCCAGAGAGATTTTGAAAAGGAGATAATAATTTGAAGGTGAACAACTTGCTATTTAAAGAAAAAAAAACTTCTATGTGTGTTTTTAAAAGTAGCATCAGGGTTACAATGAATGTAGAGTAAGGTATATAGCATGTTGCATATAGTTGAATGCTCTGATCTGACTGTATATAGGGTAAATTTAAGTTGAAAGATAAATGGGCTTTTGGGTTCAGTGTATAGTGATGGGATGGATGATTGGAATGCATGGAAATCAGATAAAGAATTTGTACTGTGCTGCTTTCATTGAATTGGATGTCCAGGAAACGCCTATCTCTACCTCTGAACTTTGCAAATAAAAGTATGTGTGTAAATCACCTCTATATGAAATGATATTGATACACCCACCAACTCCCGACCACCTCCCCCATACACAAACCTGGTTCTACATCTTGTGCTACCAGTGTCATAGATCTTGCCTCCACTGATGAAACATTTTGTCCTAATACAGAGGAATTCGCTCTCAGGAAAGAATCAAGTTTAAAACGAGCTATATGCGTTTGCACAGGGTGTGCCTTATAAATATTGCTTGTGGCCCTGATGCTAAATAATGCATAAAGTCATGCAATAAATAGATGCTATAGATAATCTCACTAGACATCACAGGGGTGACCACAGAAAATATTTGAAGACTAGACTGAACAGGCTTGTTAGATGATTTCCTGTTTTCCAGAGTATTGTTTTCTTTTTGTTTTCTTTGCATTCTGGGGGGGGGGGGGGCCTTTCAATTGTGCTTAAAGTACCGGGAGAAGAAATCCGCAATGTTACATCGCTTTGGCGTGCCTTCGCGACTGTTCCCGGGGCACTCCGCGGCTGACTGAACCACCCCATAGGATGTAAAGTGTATAGCTTATGGGTTAAACATATCAACCCTCGGTTTTGTAAAATCACAGATACTTGGAAATGTTCCCGTCGGCGTTTAAAACGGCAATTTTATTAAAGGCAAAACCCAGCACATCCCCACTCCGGGTTTTAATAAAATAGCTGTTTTATATCCCGCCAGAAAAATTGGTGATACATTTACCCCTATGTGTTTCTTCCATACATTGAAAGCAGTGTTTCACTTATTCTTTTAACATTGAATGCTGTTTATAAATACCCTGTAGCTTTCCTGGTAGTATTATCCTGTTCAGATATTTTGCAAGTCTCAACAGGTGCTAGATACCAGAGTCCTCATAATCCACTTCTATTAAACACAATTTAAACAGTATCGTACAACTCTGTCAATGGAGCCAGAAATGTGCTGTGCGTGTAAAATAAATGGAAAAAAAACTTGATCTGAGCACGTTTTGTTAGCTTTGCCATAGTTCATTTTCATATAATATATACTTACTCTGTAAGGCTGGATGCCCACTAGCGTTAAGAAAATGCAATGCGATGTGTTATCTGTGTTTATAAACACAATTGGGGGGGGGGAGGGGGTCAATGGAGGGCACTCAAAACAAAAATTTTTTACATGTACATGAAAGTAGAAAAGATCTGGGGGTATTATCATCATCATTTATTTATATAGCGCCACTAATTCCACAGCGCTGTACAGAGAACTCCTTCACATTAGTCCCTGCTCAATTGGAGCTTACTGTCTAAATACCCTAACATACACACACAGACAGACAGAGACTAGGGTCAATTTGATAGCAGCCAATTAACCTACTTGTATGTTTTTGGAGTGTGGGAGGAAACCGGAGCACCTGGAGGAATCCCACGCAAACACGGGGAGAACATACAAACTCCATACAGAAAAGGCCATGGTCAGGAATTAAACTCATAACCCCAGTGGTGTGAGGCAGAAGTGCTAACCACATAGCCACTGTGCTGCCCTTATGTATTACCATGCGATTCTAGCAAATCGCCGATATTCAGCAACTTTGCTGGCCAAATTTAAAACGGCAATGTGTTTAAAGGCAAAACTTGCATTTAAACACATTGCCGTTATAAATTTGGCCAGCGAAGTCGCCAAATATCGGCGATTTGCTAGAATCGCATGGTAATACATTTACTCCCAGGCCTCAGCCTATAGTTTCAGTTGAACAAAAGAATTGTAATTAATGGGTAGGGTGCAATTAGGCAGGAATTTAAAATGACCTTTATACCTTTTACACTTTTACACAATGTGATTTTGATTTTTGTCTGTACCTGCACTTCTGCAAAAGCTCATAGGATTTTTTGGGGTTAACAAATGCAGAATGTGGATGTGAAACGATGTATGTGCTCGATGGATAAATAGATGCATCTGTGCATAACTAGCATTTCCCCCCCCCCCCCCTTTATAAATGAGGCACTCGGTAGGTGATTTTTTTAACTCCTAAGGCAATTTCAGTTTCACTTAATCTACCATTAAAATGTTTTATAAATAGTCATTAAAATTATTGCAAAATTAATTGTTGTTTTATGGATTTGTATTCTCTGAACTAATTAAAGCTGCTTTGCCACGTAAAGCGGTGAACATTTTTGTTCTCCACTTAAAAATGGCTGCATCACGGGGTGTGGTTGGGTGGACAATGAGAAACTGCAATCTCCGCGTTTGGGGTGTGACACCCCCTCCAGAACATCACACAGCCCCAGTTTTCAGCCGTGTGAATAGTCAGAGGGCCCAGGGAAAAATGTGTCTAGTAAGGGCGCAGACCTATAAAGCTCTACTCCCTCACTAAGTGGTAATGCACTTTTATATTTATTTAAATTTGGAATTGGGACTTTGGCCCTTTTATTTAACCTAGTATCTGCTCCTTCTTACACAGACTATAACCACAGAAAGAGTAGCTATATGATGCATGGCACTTACTTTAGAGTCGAGCAAGAGTTCTACCAGGTTTTTCACCTAACCAGGGCTCACTTCCTATAGGTGATGTGTATCTTTATTATTATTACCACATATTTGATCCGGGCACATTGGTTACTGGTAAAACTACTGGATGTCTGTGTAGCAGTAGTCTCTGCAGGTTCTGTCTTGGTTAGAGATGGTTATATGATAAGACTAATCTTTACAATAACACAAAAGTGTGCTCCCATACCCGCAAATGCTGTTGGTCACTAAGGGAAGATTTTGCATATATGGAAATAAAATAAAAATGAGGTGCTGTGTATGTTAAGCCTCTTTGGTACAGCAAAATCTGTTTCCAGAAATGCAAAGCTCCCTCTATAGAACAGCAGCTTAAAGCCTAAAACCTAAAATTTCAGATATACAGAGGATCGCTTTATAAATACGTGACGGTTTGTGTAGAAAATATGCAATGAGGTTGTCATAAAGTAGATAATTGTAAAAAGTGGGGGACTGTACATAAAGCTTGTAAAGAAAAAAATCTTGTAGATCTGTAGTTGATATGTAGTAGATCTACAGCACTTACTGAAGGTACATTAGTACTTATAGAGCTGGAACAAATTTCTGCAAACAACAAATTCCTTTGGGATTTAAAAAGAGTTCTCTGTTGGGCTATGGAGATAATGTAAAAGATGTTAGAGGTATCCCAGTACTGTTGGATACTATCGCAATGGATGTAGTGCTCAACATTGCCATCCCATCCATTATAAACCAGGAAAAAGTAGCATCAGCATTTTGTAAGTCTGCTAACAGCCGCCCTCGGGCGTATT
This sequence comes from Mixophyes fleayi, assembly GCF_038048845.1. NCBI lineage: Eukaryota > Metazoa > Chordata > Amphibia > Anura > Limnodynastidae > Mixophyes > Mixophyes fleayi. The sequence goes on along the minus strand of NC_134402.1, from coordinate 325,142,251 downwards.
GTAAATCCCCACACCCAGAGTCAGCCCTTTCCTTACCTGCTGTAAAACCTCAGATTCTTTTGATCCTGGTCATCTTTTGTGTTATAAAATTCCCTGTTGTCAGGCCTGCCATCATAAACTGTGGGGCCTAGTACCAATTCATCTGCAGCCCCCCCCCCTCTTCTCTGTACATGCCCTCCTCCCTTATTACAGTAAATGTCTCCCTTCCCATGCACAGTACTTGCATCTTTCACTCATCACAGTATATGCTCCACTCCCCCTCATCACAGTATATGCTCCGCTCCCCCCCCTCATCACAGTACATGCCTCCCTCATCACAGTATATGCTCCGCTCCCCACCCTCATCATAGTATATGCTCCGCTCCCCCCCTCATCACAGTACATGCCTCCCCCCAACATCCCTCATCACAGTATATGCTACGCTCCCCGCCCTCATCACAGTATATGCTCCGCTCCCCACCCTCATCATAGTATATGCTCCGCTCCCCCCATCACAGTACATGCCTCCCCCCCAACATCCCTCATCACAGTATATGCTCCGCTCCCCGCCCTCATCACAGTATATGCTCCGCCTCCCGCCCTCATCATAGTATATGCTCCGCTCCCCGCCCTCATCATAGTATAAGCTCCGCTCCCCCCCTCATCACAGTACATGCCTCCCTCATTACGGTACATGCCTCCCCCCAACATCCCTCATCACAGTACATGCCTCCCTCATCACAGTATATGCTCCGCTCCCCCCCTCATCATAGTATATGCTCCGCTCCCCGCCCTCATCACAGTAAATGCCTCCCCCCAACATCCCTCATCACAGTACATGCTCCGCTCACCCCCGCATCACAGTACATGCCTCCCTCATCACAGTATATGCTCCGCTCACCCCCGCATCACAGTACATGCCTCCCTCATCACAGTATATGCTCCGCTCCCCGCCCTCATCACAGTATATGTCACCCTCATCACAGTATATGCTCCGCTCCCCACCCTCATCATAGTATATGCTTCGCTCCCCCCCATCACAGTACATGCCTCCCCCCAACATCCCTCATCACAGTATATGCTCCGCTCCCCGCCCTCATCACAGTATATGCTCCGCTCCCCGCCCTCATCATAGTATATGCTCCGCTCCCCCCCTCATCACAGTACATGCCTCCCTCATTACAGTACATGCCTCCCCCCAACATCCCTCATCACAGTACATGCCTCCCTCATCACAGTATATGCTCCGCTCCCCCCCTCATCATAGTATATGCTCCGCTCCCCGCCCTCATCACAGTAAATGCCTCCCCCCAACATCCCTCATCACAGTACATGCTCCGCTCACCCCCGCTTCACAGTACATGCCTCCCTCATCACAGTATATGCTCCGCTCACCCCCGCATCACAGTACATGCCTCCCTCATCACAGTATATGCTCCGCTCCCCACCCTCATCACAGTATATGTCACCCTCATCACAGTATATGCTCCGCTCCCCACCCTCATCATAGTATATGCTCCGCTCCCCCCCTCATCACAGTACATGCCTCCCCCCAACATCCCTCATCACAGTATATGCTCTGCTCCCCGCCCTCATCATAGTACATGCCTCCCTCATAACAGTACATGCCTCCCCCCAACATCCCTCATCACAGTACATGCCTCCCTCATCACAGTATATGCTCCACTCCCCCCCTCATCATAGTATATGCTCCGCTCACCGCCCTCATCACAGTACATGCCTCCCCCCAACATCCCTCATCACAGTTCATGCTCCGCTCACCCCCGCATCACAGTACATGCCTCCCTCATCACAGTATATGCTCCGCTCCCCGCCCTCATCACAGTATATGCTCCGCTCCCCGCCCTCATCACAGTATATGCTCCGCTCCCCGCCCTCATCACAGTATATGCTCTGCTTAATTAGGTGTAACCAGCCCAGGCAATGAGTGCTGATGCTCTGTTCGCTTTTGGGGGTGGGAAGTGGTTATGTCGTGGCTTCTGTTTATTTAATTCTAGATTTTTTTATACAGGTTTACACTCCAGTCATCGTCATCAAGAGGATGACTGGTGTATCTAATATGTGACTGCATCTAAATACGCCAGAAATGCGCTTTAAGCATATTTTTATGCAGCTTATTTTGACTTGCACCTATCTTAATGTACATGTCACTCAAAATATCCAAGTAACAGCACAATCTGGCGGCCTACATTTTTATATATATATATATATATATATATATATATATATATATATATATATATATATATATATATATATATAATATATATATATTTTCTTTTTTAAGGACTTGCAGTGGAGTCAGTCGCAAAAGAAGAGAGGGAACTGGTAGGGGGATTAAGTGTAGGGATCATGCCAGGTCACGGTCTATAACAAATCCAGACTTGGGTATATTTGTTTGACAAAGTGTAGATGTTGCCTATAGCAACCAATCAGATTCTAGCTATCATTTATTTAGTACATTCTACAAAATGACAGCTAGAATCTGATTGGTTGTCATAGGCAACATCTCCAATTTTTCAAACCCACAGTTTAGTAAATATACCCCTCAGTATCCTAAACAGGCTGTGATGCTTGTAGCTTGTGTGTAGGTTTCTGTTGCTGGTGACAGATTCCACGTGAAGCTGCCACCAGGTTAAACGTTAAGGCAAGAAGGGAAAGGGGGATCTTCAAACTTATGCCCCAGGTTTGTGAGGGTGCCGTTGGGCACTGATTAATACTCTTTATTGCCTTCTTCTTATTATGTAAGACACAGATTCAAGTTTTGTGATAACATGCATAAATGTCATAATATGTTACATATATATCTGAGGTCTCTAAATCTTTAGAAATAATTATAAGATGATATTATAAAGTATACAAACTGTACTGTTAGGAACATTGTGTAAATTCAACAGTACTGGCAAAATACTTAGGCAGTTAGGAAGAATTGATGCAGAACAGAAACTAGAGCAGGGACTATGAGCTATATTTACTGACCTGCGGGTTTGAAAAAGTGGAGATGTTGCCAGTCAGATTCTAGCTGTCCTCTATTTAGTACGTTCTACAAAATGACAGCTAGAATCTGATTGGTTGTTATAGGCAACATCTCCACTTTTCAACCCCACAGTTTAGTAAATATACCCCTATATATATTTGCAAATAAGAATGCACTCTTCGGTCAATGGCTAACCCCAGGATTACATTGGGTGTTGCTGGGCACTTCCCTAAAAACAGAGATTCTGCAGTAAAGATGAGTACTATACTCGCCTTCTAATAAACTGCAAACAATTAAAAATAGAACATTGATTAAATTGCAAAATACATTCTGTAATCTGTGCACATTTAACCTCTAGCAAAAATGTCCCCCGAAGGGAGGCTATCCTCTAAGCCAGCGGTTCCCAAACTGTGCGCTGCGCCTCCCTGAGGTGTCGCAGCGATGCTCAGGGGTAGGAAAGGGAGGGAGCCCAAGCGCTCCCCCCGTTTATCTTTGCTGGCCAAAAACAAACTTGCATCTACGGCGCCCAGCACCCTTACCCTCCACCCTGCTCCGTTCGCACTGAATGTCGGGCGTGACGTCATCAAGCCTGACATTCTCCGTGAAGCGCAGTTTAGGGAGGAGCCAGAAGAAGACAGAAGAAAGAAGGACAAGTATAAGGTAAGAAAATGAACGGAGGATAAAAGGGGCAGTGTAAGACAAGGAAAACTGATTTTTTTAAAAAGTTTTTTGAAGGGGCGTAGTGTGATATTGTGATGGGGCGCAGCGTGATGATTTTTGTACTTATTGTTGTTTTATTTTGTTCGATATTATTCCTGTTAATGAGTGCTGTAAATTGTTCTTTGACAGAAATATAATTGAAAAATATATATATAACAATATTCTTTTCCCTTGGATTTATGTGTATTAGTTTTGCAAACAACTTAATAAGTATTTCTGTCCTGACCTAAATACTTATTATGTTATTTTGACCCAACTACTTATAAAATGGGTCTGCTCGGTAATTATTTTGGATAAGGAGTGCCTTGAAAATATTATGGAGACACTAAGGATGCCTCGAACAGAGAAAGTTAAGGAACCACAGCTCTAAGCACTAGGGTCATTGTTTATTTTAAGGTGCCCATAACACTGCGATTTTGACAGACTATTCGGCCTTTTTTATAGACCATTAGCTGAACATTTTCATCATGTATGGGCCCAAAAAGACCACCGACCGCAATCAATATCTGATCAAGATATGGCCAATCTTCCTGAAATCCGTCCACTTTGCAGTCAGAGAGGCCGTATTGATCTGAAGTGGTTTCTTTTCTGTTTTTTTGTTTGGTTGGTTTTTTTTAATAATAAATCTATTTTATAGATCTTGCATCTTACTACTTTAGGAAAAAATTGTTCATAAAATTCTACAAAGACCCTTTAGGGAACTGGATTAACAGAGTTGTTTTTATAAACAAGTAACAAAATAGCAAATGTTGTTGTCTGATGCAATAAAGCGCAGGGTGGAGGGGAAGGAAAACTATAGCTGGATGGAGAGTCACGAGAGGATGAAACTGAAGTAAGGAACAGAAGTGGGATCTGTGGTTGAAAGTGAGACTGTGTTGAAGGAGTAATGGGTAAAAAACATTGTTTAATTTAGTCACCATAAAGTGTACTTGGTACCTACACACGGAAGAGGCAGCCATTTAATTTACTGGAAACTACTGACCTCACTGAGACATGGGGCACAAAGTACATTGAAGTCTGCAGTCTCCTGTTCATCCTTAAACCAATGGCTGGGAGTGCACAACTAGGAGGCGGAGACTGGTACAACCCCTGCACGTAGACGGTACGACCGCACTTACTGCAGTTGAACAAGCAATTGGTGGATCGCCTTCACTTGATGTTACTCATTCTGCAGCAATGCACCTGTCTGTAAAGGCCAGTGTGGTGCTCATGCTCTATAAAGCTGAACACTGGAGCAACAAAACACCATAGTGTACAAATAAGTGTGTCATTAAAGCAGTTAAGTGACAGTGGAGGTATCTAACTGCACTTCCCACAAAATCCAATGGACATAGGATTGTTGCTTACAGCCTAGGGTTAGTTTGCTACCATAGTTTTATCCTGGATTCTCCTCTAAATATTTGTTTTATATAACTATATAAATATTATAATATCTATCTGCAGTTTAGAGTTGAGCTAGGACAAGCCCCTCCCAATTTGTCAGATCTGCTCCTTTTTGTATGCTTGGCACCAACTCTAATTGAGGCCCCTGTGTGTTTACAGCCCTGCCATTTATTGGGTTACATCGAGGAATCCTGCACTCGCTGGCAGTTCATACAATTTTCACACTGACTTATGACCACAAAGCGTGATTTGTACTATTCCTATTCCTGTGTGTTTTAAGTGTTAATATGTCTGTCAGAGTTCACAACAAAGGTATTAAGATAACATAATTAGAGATTATTCTTTTTTTCTTGTAATTTTACCTTGCAATATGCAGTTGGTGCTGAACAGTATAATCACAGCACGTGGAATATTAAAACCAATAAGGTAAAGCAATACCACACCAAGCAAAGCACAGGTCTTAATTGCTGTTAACCATTTATTGTGCTGGGAACATATAGCTGTTTATGGAATGGAGAATGTTTACCTCCTCTTTTTGCTGCCAGTGAACTGCCGTTGCATTATGTTTCAAGTCTTTTTCCCACTGGTGTGAGTTTCACAACCTGTTTATTAATGGAGGTGCCATGGCTACATGTGACAGGGTATAGGGCAGGGAGTTACTGAAATATTATTGTGTCAGACCTATCAACCTGACTTCTTTTCTTTCTTTGTGATAATCAAGGCCTAGCCAAGTGCAAGGTGCACTGATTGTTGCAGCAAACAAAAGGTTAAGGACACAGTGTACCAGAATAATGAAAATAAAATAAGATGCGTGTATGGTATTTTGAAAGACTATGGAAATGTATGGTTCGCTGAAAAATATAGCAGAACACAAATACTATCATCATCATCGCCATTTATTTATATAGCGCCACTAATTCCGCAGCGCTGTACAGAGAACTCGCTCACATCAGTTCCTGCCCCACTGGGACTTAGTCTAAATTCCCTAACATACACACACAGTCAGAGACTAGGGTCAATTTAATAGCAGCCAATAAACCTACCAGTATGTTTTTGGAGTGTGGGAGGAAACCGGAGCCCCCAGAGGAAACCCACGCAAACACGGGGAGAACATACAAACTCCACACAGATAAGGCCATGGTCGGGAATTGAACTCCTGACCCAAGCGCTGTGAGGCAAAAGTACTAACCACTACGCCACCGTGCTGCCCAATACTATGCACCTCATAACCAAATATCTCATACTTACCAACTTTCTGAAGTTGGCTTCCGGGAGCCTGCCGGATGGGCAGATGCGGGAGATTTTCTACACTCTCCCGGGAGTCCGTGAGACTCTCGCGAAATGTGGGAGTCTCCCAGACATTCCGGTAGAGTTGGCAAGTATGAAATATCTACCATAGAAAATGTCTAGCAAATGCAGTTCTCATAACCACTATATGCTGGTACATGACCCGCTTAGCATGAATCTGTAAGGTTTTGCCCTCACAAGGAGTTTCTTATGCTTCATTCCAATCGAAACTTGAGAAAACTACCAGAGAAATAGCGTGACCTAGCGATCTATTTATCTCTCTGTATATATTATTTCCTCTGTATTGTCTATATTAGTGTTGGCTAACCTGTGACACTCCAGGTGTTGTGAAACTACAAGTCCCAGCATACCGTTCCAGCAATAAGCTGCTATATACTGGGACTTGTAGTTTCACAACACCTGGAGTGTCACAGGTTGGCCAACACTGGTCTATATCATTCCTGTTCATGTGGACAGCAGAGGGGACATGGTACAGAAATCGGTGGCCCTCCATGCCACTTTTTCTCTGGCAGTTTTTACGAGTCTTCTACTGTTTGTAACAAAGCTTAGGTAATTGTTCTTGTGGATAAAGCTTAGATCTCACACTCTTGACTGTTGGTCCTACAATTGTGGCTGCTGTACTTTGTTTTGTCAACTGAGTCTGTGTACTCTGCCTCTTCAACTTATTGTTTAAAAGTGTTCACAGTGCTTTACAGTAAGCAAACATGGGGTCTGTTTATTAATATCTGGTGATAGGGCTCATTTTCTGCCGCTGTTTATAGTGGCAATAGAAAATTAGCTACTGCCGTAATTTATTAAAATCTCAGTGAGGCCTTTGGCGATACTATTGGTCCGATGGTAGCAATAGCCTTGCCGGACCCGTGCGAGGTGATATATAAACATGCGTGACCTGACTAGCGGTGACTTGGCTTTCGGTTCCACTACTTTAAACTATAATAGAGATGTGCACTGACCCTCGTGTTTCGGTTTCAGAATCGGCTTTGCTGCTGGTTTTCCCAAAAAAGAAAAAAAGCGAAAGGTTCTGGATTTAGATCTGGCTTTAATTAAAATTTGTGAAAAATAGGTAAAATAATGTCATTTTGAGCTGTTTTTTCTCCAATATTATTATTATTTATAGCATTAATATTCATGTACAGTCCTTTAGAGTCTATTTTCTAATGATCATTTCACAACTGACTGGCTAAAATTAGTGACAGAGCTGTGGCACAAATATATGGCAGTTTAATAAAAGATACATTCCCTAGACTAGGGGACACAATAGATGATCTGGCAGCCATGCAAAAAAATGCACATTAGAGTTCATAAGTACCTTTAGTAATCTTCCAAGGTGCGATTCAGGAAGGAAGGAACATGCATTATGTCTTTTAGAAATCAACTAGGCAAAAATTGATTTCATTAAGACCTCTGAGACTATGCAAATGTTACTGTTTGGCATTGAGTACTAACTCTTTGATGCAGCTAAAATTATGTTTTAATAAAATTAGATCCACAATTATCCTCCTCTTGCACATTTGCAACTTCCATAGTAGTCTCCTCAATTTCTATGGGTAAATCCTCATCAACACTAATACTACTACTACTACTACCAATCCTCACCTTTCCAAATGGTGGAGCACTTTTCGAAGGATTCTGCTCTTTTATTACAGTGTCTGAATCTGAAAGCTCAGTCTCTCATACAGCACTCATGGATACCCTCCTTAGGGCTAGATTTACTAAGCTGCGGGTTTGAAAAAGTGGGGATGTTGCCTATAGCAACCAATCAGCTTCTAGCTGTCATTTTGTAGAAGGTACTAAATAAATGAAAGCTAGAATCTGATTGGTTGCTATAGGCAACATCCCCACTTTTTCAAACCCGCAGCTTAGTAAATCTAGTCCTTAGACTCTCCTTGGGATTCTGTGAGTGCTCAAGTTGTTCTTCAACCTCAGTGTTATTTTCAGGCACTGATTTAGCTGTTTTGGAGATAATCTGTCCATAACAAACGTACACTCTGAGTGACAAGGTGGTGCATGGGAAGTTGAGGAAGATGCACAACCGCGTTGGGAATTCTGTCTTGGAATGGCCTTTCTAGTATGTATACCAGTATCAGCAGTAGCAGGACCCCTACTAGCAAAAAGTGGACATAGTCTAAACCTTTTCTTGATACAGCGGGTGGTGTAGACAAATCACTACATTCATCAGAAAATTCCCTTTTAATCCTCCTCTTTACATCAAGAGCTGATGTTTTCTTTGAGATTGAATTTGACAAATAGTGTTTGAATTTTGAGGATGCTTTTGTCAACTCTCTTCTTGCATTACCTCTTTTACTAGTAGAGGTCGTAACAGTAGTACTACTGTCAGTACTGGTACTGGTCTGCTCCTGATCTGTACAGTGATCCATGGTTGCCAAAAGGAGTAATACTACTTGAACAGATTGGAGCTACTTGTAGATGGCTGACTACCACCACACTAGGAGAAGGCTCAAGGAAGGAATGTTATCTTACGATTCTTATGACACTGCTCTACAATATGCTTCTAACAAACTTTTATATTTAATTGGGGGGTTATGCTGCTCAGAGTCAAAGACAAGAACACCATGTTTACTTTTTGGGGTGTGTAGCTGCTGCTGACCCTAACACGCAGTGGGTATCACTGAATGACTCTTCCAAAATTGACAAGTATTCGAAAAGATTACATATAGCGTTTTTTTGGGGTGTGCAGCAGTGTGCTGACCCTCACAATCATACTTTTTTAAAAATAGATTTCACTGAATGACCCTTACTAAATGGACAAGTATTGAAAAATAGAAAAGATTACAATATAATAATATCTAGTCTTTTTTGGGGTGTGCAGCTGCTGCTGAATCTCACACGTAAACACCCAGTTTTGTTTTCAAATTTATTTCAGTTGTCACTGCCCCACACAAGATTACTTTCACTAGAAAAACTTTAAATTTTAAAAGAAAGAAATCTGTTCGGTGTTTTTGGATTCTGTTGCTAATTGTCTGACAAGAAAAGCACACTGTTTTTGTCAAAGAAATAAATATACTAGTTTGTTCAGAATGATATCTATCTAACTCAGTCTGTATATACTGTCTAGTACTAGTATATATTTGCAAAAACACATGCGCTATTGGGGTTGATTTAAATCATGCTTGCCCACTCTCCCTGAATATTTGGGTTTGTCTCCTGGACTACCAGGAGTGCATGCAATTTTCCCTGTCTGCAGCGGGAGCCTAATGATGTGATTCATGGTGAATTGGGCCATTTTGCCCCTGCGACAATGGTAACATTTTGTCATGGGGGGCAGGGCCAACATGATGAGATTCACCGCACCTTCCCCCCCCCCCCCCCACTAGGATCCCCCAGAGGGTAACAATGAAAGTTGTCAACTATAATTTAAATAAAAAACTCTATATAATGCAGCAGGTACAATCTTCCTTCTCATGTATGAATGATGGTAACAAAAGATAAGTTTTAAAGTACACCATAAAAATCGTTATAATATATGCATGATCAATGAAGAAATTTACATGATTTTGCAAATGGCTAATCCTAAGCAGCTAGCGACCGTCCTCCATTGTCAGTCTGAAGTTGCGCCAGTTAACTGCAAGTTATACAATTACTAAATGGTACAGTATATCTATGCAAACATGACCTTACAAGACGTTAAGCAAACGGGTGCATGAATAACTGCATCAGTACCTTTATGTCTAACAACCCACTGGTGCTGATATGGTTAAAGAAGTTGGCAGAAAGCAATGGTTCAGAATATGTAATTTGTGTTCATTCCTATGTACCATGCTGTACAATAATAGACCTCTGTATAGAATGCATATCACTTAGTCAAGTGTCTTTTAAAATGTTTTAAGTGTAGTTGTCTGCTCCTACAAAATGACATGTTTGTGTGTATTTATAGTGAATACAAAAAAGGGGTTTGTTTTAAGCAGTGTTTAGGCTCCGTTCCAAACCACATCTGGGAAAGATTTGGCCAGTGGCTTATTGTATAGTCTGTAATGAGAAGGTCTTTGAAAGGCAACATGACACTGAATCCTCGCCTGTGTCCCAAACCATAGCATTTTTGGTGTTTATGGGATTGATCTCAGCAGAGTTAGTGCTCTTACACACAGGCGCTATTCATGTCTTGCTCACACTACCCCTTGGTGAACGCAGCACAACCAGTGCTACAAATTGAACTTCATTGAGTTCATTGAAGCCGATGGAAAATGCGTCTACAGTACACATGAGCGTTCAGAGGGAATGCTGGATCATCATGAATACAGTATGTCATTGCTTTTCGTTCATGATCTGTTCACCCTTCACTTGATTGTGTACTGTTGGCATAGTCTTCATATAGTTTACTGAACCCCATTTGCAGTGCCAGCAAAGCTGCATTCACCAAACAGTAAATGTCGTGGAGACTGGTTGTACCCACCTGAAACTGTCCATATCTACATATTCAATGATGCATCCACACGGGTGTTCAGATTGTATTTGCTGTCTGCTTGATCTGCCATAGAACAGTATAGAGTACACCTCAGTCTTAACCTTTGATCTCCTCAAGGGTCACAAGGACCATTCACATGGCCTCTTGGGGCAACACAAGGTGAATGCTTGGACCAGATACAGAAGATACATACTTGATCTACGGGCATTCACACTGATTGAGTGTGTGAAAAGCCCTTTCACATACACTAATATGGGTTGAGATTTTATTTTAGAGAGTTGGAAAAGATAGAATCCTTTATAGCACTATTTGTATACAGAGCCAAATTTGCACCACTGAGCAACCTTCGTAAGTAATCCTCATGACGCATTTTAACTCAAGCGTAGATTGAAGTGCCCATTACACAACTATGCAATACTGATTTCTCTAGAGTTACATTTATTTGATGTGACTCATAGTGGATCCAAACCGATGTGAGATTTGATATGTCATAAAAGATAAGCAACTGCAGAGCAGCAATTTACCAATGCATAGTTGACATTATTTGTATAACATTACCCTTCATTAGCCTCTTTTTAGCTGGCCAGGTGTATGTATTGATATTGGATAGAATTATGTGCCCACTATCCAGAGGTACATTACAACCAGTGTTTCCACTTACAGGTTGTTCCCCTGTTGTTACTTATCATTTTTAGTATGTACCACTGCTTATTAAAAACATATTTTGACAAGGAAATATGAGGTCGAGACCAGGAAATCTGGATTTTGAAAGTGGAAACACTGATTACAGTGCACAGTAAGCCCAGCTTCAACATTGACAAGGATTGCTTTAGATGTAACTGATTCCTGTAGAAGGCTGTCAACAGTATCTGTGCAGAATGAAGTTTTGTGGGGGGGTGGGGGGGTTTGCACCCATTTAACTAATTAAGGAATGCATCTCTTTTTTTCTCGCATGTTTGTTCAAATCACTCACCAGCTACAGTTTTCTAGCTCAGTGTGACATGCTCTCTCTGGCTTACAGTGTTTTACATGTTTATCAACTGTGCAGCCTTTTCTCCCAGCAATAATCTCAGTCCGTCAAAATGCTGTTCACTGGGTTTTCTTACCGTCCTGAACTACAAAATTGCTAGTGTGACAGCCCTGTATATGAAACCATTGATGCCTTTTGAAATAGTATTTGACTAGAAGATCGCTGTGACTAAAAGGCTGAGTGACAATCCTTACGGTGTACTGTGGGTGTGTTCCTTACAGGTGTCAGTGCTATCGTTTTTAAATGTGTTCAAGTCGCACTTACTGGTGCTCATGTAGAGTTGGACCTCTGTCCGCAATGCAAGCGTAATATGTGCTTCCTAGTAATGCACATGCGCAGTAAAATGTATAAAGACTGAGATGTACCTGCCCATTGCGCCCCTCTAAGTGTACGGGGAGGGAAGTGGTGGGCTAGTTTTGCCCAAATACGCAGTATGTAGGGTGGAGGCAGGCACATATATGCTTTTTAGGAGGTGTATCTGTTGCTCCTGATTTGTTCTGGAGAAAGATCTGTGCCTATGATGAGCCTCATCAGCACGGGCCTTGTCCCATGGCTGGTAACTGTAACATTGGTGGTGCTAAAAGCATGGGTTCCCCGAAAATGCCAATACTAGTACTAGTCCATGCCTGCAGCCTGGGGTCTCTTTGCCATATACCAACCATCCCTAAGCCGGTCAGCAAGGGGGCTTAATTCTCTGGGGGGTTGGGACCCACAAACAAATACGGGCACACGTTCATAGGACAAACCATACTAACAGCACTAGGTACTCGCTTGGACTGTGGGTGTGAGTTAAGAAATATAATAAAACTGTTACATTTTCATTTTTGCATGGTACACTACAGGTCCCAGCATACCCTGTCCACTTGTAAGTGGTTGGGCATGCTTGTGCTTGTTGTACTGCAAGCATCAGCATACCCTTGGCTGGCAGGGCATGCTGGCACTTGAGGAACCACTAGTGCCACCCTGTCCTAGCATCAAGGGTCCACTGGTACCTGTAATGCATCTTGAAAAATGTAAAAACAAACAAACCACACAACTAATTAAAAGACAGACAAAACTACCTGACCCCTTTATTTGTTCACCTAAGTAATTACACCATGGCTGGCAGCTCCAGAATACTATATGATAATTCTGATCTTGGCAAAAAAGGTAAATCCTCATTGAGGATGCGGAACTTGGTCACACTTGAGTCTTGCTGCAAATTAGCTCTTAGCGGCAGTGCAGTAATATTATATTGTATTTTAATGATTGCATTAAATAACCTGTACAACATTCTGCAAAGGAGAAAATACTGAATTATTTTCTGGTACAAGGAAACAATATTATATAAACAATATTATATAAACAATATTATATAAACAGCTCTGATTGTGCTTTGAAATAAGGGACAACTGTAACCTCTAAAGGTATCAGCAGTTTCTATCCATATGGGGAAAAAACCTTTGGAAACAGTTTGCATAGAAAGTGGTAGTTTTAGTGTAAGTTTAGAGACAGGTTATTGTCTTACTTCTCCCTATCGGTCTTCCCGCCACTTGTACTGATTAGTTTGGTGCTGACATTCTCAGGCTCTGATTCTGATTGATACTGCAGAGGTAAATATAACCTGTGCAGAGAATACAAAAATAGTTTTCATTAGCAGTTGGACTGTCTAAAGATTATGTGGGTGTAAGGAGTGCAATATATTCATGTGATGTTAAAAAAAAAAAAACGCTCACAAAGTTATTCTAAATTTACACTTTCTGAGGAACAGGAACAGTCTTATGATTTCTTAGTTATTTGACTTGCATAATATCTTTTTTTCCAGGAAATCAGAATAAAGCATGACAGATCCCTCGCAGCACCTGAAACAAAGCGCGTCTCTAGATATTGATGAAAGCCAAGGAGATGATGTCTCAACACATAATGACACGTTCCCTCTATCCTCATTGGCCAACCTGTTTGAGAATGAGGAGGGGGCAGTACCCACTGAGGTGAATCGAACTCCACAGGCTCCTGCAGACAACAAGCAGAACCTCAGGATAAGATTTCAAGGTGCTTTCAAAAAGGGCATTGCTAACCCAATGGATCTTTTGGAGTCCACTATCTATGAGTCATCAGTGGTACCAGCACCAAAGAAGGCGCCCATGGACTCTTTGTTTGATTATGAAACTTATCATCATCATCCTACAGAAAACAGGCGAAGGAGAAAGAAGATACTTGCAGAGTAAGTAATTATTGTTTATTGCATGTTTGCAGTTACACATGATTATCTGTGATAAGAGGATTAGACGCTGGAACTATTGCTCACCTTCCATAGATTAGAGAGAGCAAATCATTGTGGTAAAACAATATTGTTACAGTTGTCCCTATATGTTAAAATATGTTACACTGTAAGGATCTTTTCAGTCAGATCCAAAAACATTCAAGTGTGCATAATGCCTAATAGCACCAGCTGCCCCTCAATCTGGTGGCACAGTCATACATTGCCGCAGTAAAAGTAATAAGTTATTAATTATGAAAAACATATACATTAACAACATGTAACATACATAGCAATCACAGGTGACATACACATCCGTCACAATTCACATTCTTCGTTACATACAGTAATGTATCTTTTTGTAAAATTATAACAGTCTGACAACTGTTTGACCACTTCTACCCTTCCAGAAATCACCCATTAAAGGATTAAGAGGAGTTTGTCTAATAAAAATACTTAGGGATGGATGCATACAAATATTCTTGTTAGAGGACTTTACTACGTTTCTTTGGTGGTGCTAATATGTTTGTTTATAGAGCTCACCACTCTGTACAGTTTCCTTGTTTCTCTTAGAATATTTTGTTTTATCTTGACGTTTCTTACTTTTAACTACCAGAAGCCTCCACTTTGCCAGTCAAGACTGCCATCAACAGAGGTGGCCATTTTGTTTCCTAATTCATGTGTGGGCTTATAAATGGCCACTTCCTGTTGTGCTTAACACATGAGTATTGTGGTTTACCCTTACTATGTGCTCCATTCTGGTTTTCTACAATCCTGTCTATCCAGCCTAGTTTACGTTTTATTTCTCTCATTCTATATTTTTGTGTACTGATCCTGGCTTACATCTGACATCTCATAAGATGTGTTCCTAAAACAGTTTATCTCCGATTCCTCTTTGGCTATCGGACTGTTTATCCAGTTTTTGTAACATAATGCATAAGGCTTAAAAGTCCTCTACAAATTGTCTGATATGAGCTTTATCTTCATACTCCTTCCAGGCAATTACAAAACATTACTGACACCAAAATTGTAGAATTTTATAGCACAGGCAAGTCAAGTCTTTCAAAGGCAGAATCGGTGCTTACATTACAAAGGTGTGATTGTGAGCTCAAGGTTACACTTTTAAATGGACACATTACTAATTTGCAAAATCTTTCTAGAAGGAGCGTATGCTATGCCAGTTGTGGTCCCTCACATCACTCCTTCCCTTCCACCAGCTTAGTCAGTGTTGTATATATTTCAACAGGTGTTCTATCAATTCCCCAACTAGTGTATCCAAGATACAATATATTCTTATGCTCCTTGCAGATGAAGCTTTAGCTTACTGAAATGAATAGTTCAGTGTTTGAAATTTTTTGACTGTTCAAACTGGAGTGTTAGTGCAGAAGCAGCACTACTAAAACTATGCCAGGGAAGACATTCTACATCGTCATCATCGTCATAATCAGCTATTTATATAGCGCCACTAATTCCGCAGCGCTGAACTCATTCACATCAGTCCCTGCCCCAATGGAGCTTACAGTCTAACTTCCCTAACATACACACACAAACAGAGGGAGAGAGCGACTAGGGCGGCGGTTCCCAAAGTGTGCGCTCCCAGGGGTGCTGCGGCGCTGTCACAAGGGTGCCGCGGGCCAGCCATAGAAAAAAACAAACAACACAAAAACTTACCAATCCGCGCGGCAGTGGAGGGGGACACAGCGTGAGAGGGGCAGTGGAGGGGGACACAGCGTGAGAGGGGCAGTGGAGGGGGACACAGCAAGAGGGGCAGTGGAGGGGGACACAGCAAGAGGGGCAGTGGAGGGGGACACAGCAAGAGGGGCAGTGGAGGGGGACACAGCAAGAGGGGCAGTGGAGGGGGACACAGCAAGAGGGGCAGTGGAGGGGGACACAGCAAGAGGGGCAGTGGAGGGGGACACAGCAAGAGGGGCAGTGGAGGGGGACACAGCAAGAGGGGCAGTGGAGGGGGACACAGCAAGAGGGGCAGTGGAGGGGGACACAGCGTGAGAGGGGCAGTGGAGGGGGACACAGCGTGAGAGGGGCAGTGGAGGGGGACACAGCATGAGAGGGGCAGTGGAGGGGGACACAGCGTGAGAGGGGCAGAGAAGGAGGACGGCGTGAGAGGGGCAGAGAAGGAGGACGGCGTGAGAGGGGCAGAGAAGGAGGACGGCGTGAGAGGGGCAGAGAAGGAGGACGGCGTGAGAGGGGCAGAGAAGGAGGACGGCGTGAGAGGGGCAGAGAAGGAGGACGGCGTGAGAGGGGCAGAGAAGGAGGACGGCGTGAGTGGAGCAGTGGAGGACACAGTGTGAGAGGGGCAGAGAAGGAGGACACAGCGTGAGAGGGACAGAGAAGGAGGACAGCGTGAGAGGGGCAGAGGAGGAGGACAGCGTGAGAGGGGCAGAGAAGGAGGACACGGCGTGAGAGGGGCAGAGGAGGGGGACACGGCGTGAGAGGGGCAGTGAAGGGGGACACAGCGTGAGAGGGGCAGTGAAGGGGGACACAGCGTGAGAGGGGCAGTGGAGGGGGACACAGCGTGAGAGGGGCAGTGGAGGGGGACACAGCGTGAGAGGGGCAGTGGAGGGGGACACAGCGTGAGAAGGGCAGTGGAGGGGGACACAGCGTGAGAGGGGCAGTGAAGGGGGACACAGCGTGAGAGGGGCAGTGGAGGGGGACACAGCGTGAGAGGGGCAGTGGAGGGGGACACAGCGTGAGAGGGGCAGTGGAGGGGGACACAGCGTGAGAGGGGCAGTGGAGGGGGACACAGCGTGAGAGGGGCAGTGGAGGGGGACACAGCGTGAGAGGGGCAGAGAAGGAGGACAGCGTGAGAGGGGCAGAGAAGGAGGACACGGCGTGAGAGGGGCAGAGAAGGAGGACACGGCATGAGAGGGGCAGAGGAGGGGGACACATGGTGAGAGGGGCAGAGGAGGGGGACACATGGTGAGACGGGCAGTGGAGGGGGGCACAGCGTGAGAGGGGCAGTGGAGGGGGACACAGCGTGAGAGGGGCAGTGGAGGGGGACACAGCGTGAGAGGGGCAGTGGAGGGGGACACAGCGTGAGAGGGGCAGTGGAGGGGGACACAGCGTGAGAGGGGCAGTGGAGGGGGACACAGCGTGAGTGGGGCAGTGGAGGGGGACACAGCGTGAGTGGGGCAGTGGAGGGCACGGCATGAGTGGGGCAGTGGAGGGCACGGCGTGAGTGGGGCAGTGGAGGGCACGGCGTGAGTGGGGCAGAGAAGGGGGGACACGGCGTGAGAGGGGCAGAGAAGGGGGACACGGCGTGAGAGGGGCAGAGAAGGGGGACACGGCGTGAGAGGGGCAGTGAAGGGGGACACGGCGTGAGAGGGGCAGTGAAGGGGGACACGGCGTGAGAGGGGCAGTGAAGGGGGACACGGCGTGAGAGGGGCAGTGGAGGGGGACACGGCGTGAGAGGGGCAGTGGAGGGGGACACGGCGTGAGAGGGGCAGAGAGGGAGGACAGTGTGAGAGGGGCAGAGAAGGAGGACAGTGTGAGAGGGGCAGAGAAGGAGGACAGCGTGAGTGGGGCAGAGAAGGGGGACACGGCGTGAGAGGGGCAGTGGAGGGGGACACAGCGTGAGAGGGGCAGTGGAGGGCACAGTGGAGGGGAACACAGCGTGAGAGGGACAGAGACATATCTCCCTATGTATAAAGGGGTTGATGTTGGAAATAGCACTGCTATAGCCCTAGGAAACACCCTCTGGTGACATGCTTCAAATCATGGGGAAGCCGATTGTAACAAGGACCGCAGGTACATGTACCTCCTCAATCCTTCTTCCGCTATCTCCATCTCAAAATAACAGGAAAGAAGGAGTGGAAAAAAATGCTTTATTATTTAAATATAGCATTTTGGCATTAGACAATAGTTTTACAATATGTTTTTATATCTTTAATATATATATGAATTTTTTTTTAAACATTTTACATTTTTTTCCTCTTTTTGAACGGAAGACTCAAGTCCACTGTGCATGCGCGATCCAGCTAACCGAGTCACGCATACAGATATCCCTGAGACAGCTGCATAGCGCTGTGAGTTTTTACAGGTTATTTGTTGATATTTCTATTGCTGCTATAAGTAAAACCGGCCCTTTCACTATATCATAGCAAATATACCTGTTTATATCAAATTGTATTAAAAGACCTTGAAAAGCATTGTCCACTTTAGTGGAAGCTGACTTTTCTGGTCGGCAGTCTGTGTGTGACATCTGGTCCACCGCAGCAACTGAATGTAATAACATAACAGCACTCTCTAGCCTCAGGTGAGAAGAACCAGGGTAATATTGGCTTGCATTTTGTAAGCTCAATTCAATTCCGTGTTGGTTTGGGGGTTTCTGCTTCTGCCATGCTTATGTATATTACATTTACTGGACATAACCAAGTTTCAAACAAGACAAACACTGATTATAATGTAAACAGATTATGGTTCACCTTTGAACTCTGGCCCAGTAATTTATGAAACCGGGCCTTTGGAATTCGTCCTTAAACATAATATTTATGAGAATATTCTATTTTCATTAATTTTATCTCTCCAATGTCCTGTCATCTTGGGAATTCATTGGTGGGCTGCATATGATCCATTTATATAAATTGTGAATCAAACAATGTTGTGTTCCCATCGGAATGATTTAGAACTTTTATTACCAGTAGGGGATGAGACTCACAACCTGTCTTCTAAGGTTCTGGAGCGGCTGACATTTGCAGTTTCTTGTATGTGATTAAAAAGAATGCTGTCAAATCTTCTCCTCGCTGATCCTACGATTGAACGACACAGCAGCAACAGGAAGCAGTTCACCTTTCCAGTCTGCTAGCAGTACCACAGCTGCAGGTTCTGAGTGAGAATGAAGCAATGGGATTCATCAGTGTTTCTAATTCACTAACAGATGCACCAGTTTTTTGTGTATTAAAAAAATAACGGGAGGGACAGTTTTTTGTATCTCTGTATACAAAAAGAGTTAAACAGGTTCACTAGGAACTTATGACCTTCATTCGGAGAAAAATGTTATCAAGGTAGATCTTTAGATTTAGAGGGTGCTTATGATTTAATTTTGTATAGGACCTGGAAGACTGATCTCTGGAAAAGATATGGACATTCCGAATGCCATGTATTACCATTTGGACTGTGTAATGCTTTAGTGAGTTTTCAGCTCTTCATAAAAAATATATACGGGATCATCGAGAACAGATTTGAATTGTGTTGGAACATCTCCATAAGCATCAACTATATGCGAAACACATTGAACACTAATCCAGTTCTTGAGACATAACATCTACTCACAAGAGCTATGCATATGTAGTAAAGTCCAGGTATTCTGGATCAGCCAACTCCAAAGAATATCAATCGGGCATAGAAATTTTAAGAATTTGGCAGCTTCTACAGGCATTTCTATCCTTGTTTTTTTTCTTGTGGCTAAAGTTCCTGTGCCCTGTTTAAAACTACTTAGGCTTCCCTTTTTAGAATTATTGCAACTGTTGCCTGTCCCATCCCGTCTTGTTCCTGGGGACCAAGCTACTTGAATTTCATTGTGGATTTACCACCATCAAAAGTATTGCAAACTATCTTCGTTGTTGTTTGCCTGACAAAGATACTTACTTTTTGCCTTTACAGGACGAACTTCCATTAATGAGACAGCTGAATTAGCTATTTTAGAATCCTTTCATCTATATCTATTACCTGACAATTTTATATCCAAGTGCTGTTTATCTCAAAATGTTGAACAGACACTAAATATTGAGATTAATTTGTTTTTGGCTATCAATCCTCCGTATAATGATTAGACTAAGCATACCAGTCAGATCCTAGAACATTATATTCAATGCTTTATCTGTCATCTACAGGATGACTGGCAGAGTTTCTCAACATGTTCCTATTATACAGAGCCCCTTCCTTACTAACCTCTAGTATCACACAAAACATCCTTTCCTTCTAACGTTCCATTCTTCACTATACACCGATAAGCCACAACATTAAAACCACCTGCCTAATATTGTGTAGGTCCTCCTTGTGCCGCCAAAATAGCTTTGACCCATCCAGGCATGGACTCCACAAGACCTCTGAAGGTATTTGGCAGCAAGACGTTAGCAGCAAATCCTTTATATCCTGTAAATAGTGAGGTGAGGCCTCCTTGGCTCGGACTTGTTTTTCCAGCGCATCCCACAGATGCTCGATCAGATTGCAATATGGGGAATTTTGGAGGCCAAGTCAACACCTTGAACTCTTTGACATGTTCCACAAACCATTCCTGAAATTTTTGTGCACTGTGGCAGAGCGCATTATCCTGCTGAAAGAGGCCTCTGCCAACAGAGTATACTGTTGCCATGAAGGGGTGTATTTGGTCTGCAACAATGTATAGCTAGGTGTTATATGTCAAAGTAACATCCACATGAATGCCAGAACCCAAGGGTTCCCAGCAGAACATTGTCCATTGCATCACACTGCCTCCTCCAACATGCCTTCCACATACATGCACCCGGCTGTACACATGATGTTAAAGATAACCTGATTTATCAGACCAGGCCACCTTCTTCAATTGCTCCATGGTCCAGTTCTGGGTACTCGCGTGCCATTTGCAGGCAATTTTGGCAGTGGACAGGGGTCACAACAGTCGCCGGTTTGCCTGTTGTTTTTCCTTGGACCATTTTTGGTAGGTTTTAGCCTCTGCATACCAGGAACACCCCACAAGACTTGCCGTTCTGGGGATGATCTGTCCCAGTCATCTGGCCATCACAAGTTGGCCCTTGTCAAACTCGCTCAGATCCTTACACTTGTCCATTTTTCCTGCTTCCAACACATCATCTTCAAGAACTGACTGTTTACTTGCTGCCTAATATATCCCATTCCCTGACAGGTGCTATTGTAACGAGATAATCATTGTTATTCAATTCACTTGTCAGTGGTTTTAATGTTGTGGCTGATCTGTGTAAACAAACATTGTAAATAGCCACTTCCTGTTGTACTTAATGCTTCAGTATTGTGATTTCGCCCTCTTCTATGTTCCATTGTGACTTTTACTTGACCTACAGTCCTGTGTACCAAACATGGCTTACATCTGACTGCTCTCAGTTTCCATTTTTTGTTTCCTCACAAGCACTTCACCTCCTCCCAGAGCTCTCCTGTCAAATTAATTTTGGGATGATAATTCTCTCACAATACAGTAGCTTGTATGCCATGTCTACTGTGTGTTTATGTATGTGTATGCCTGTGATAGGCATTATTAAGCTCACAACCTTTCTGTGGCATGTGTACTTTTAATGTTTGTATTTGCCCTTTACATTACACACACAGATTTAGACCTATGTTGTAGTTAAAAATAGCTGTTTTTTTGGTGTTGTCTACATCCTGGCTAAGACCACACCTAAAACATTCCGTTTACAAAAAATTAAATAAGCTGGATGGAACATTTTAGTTATGCATAGGGGTTGCTCACTTTAGGTCTGTTTTAATTTGGAGTCTGAATAGCTACCTGTTATGTGTAGAGGTCACTACAAAGAACTCTTTGTAGATTTACTCCCAGGCATATGCCAGAGTTGCCAGCATTTGAACATCCTTTCCAGAACTGTTAAGTAGGTGCATCTAGGTATGCCTCCCACAGAATGAGCATATTAGATCTTGATTTTGCATTACATGCTCCATTATGTTCTCTGTTCTAATAACTTAAGTGTACAGGTCACTCAAACACTCAACACCAATACCTAAAGCACTGGGCAATTTACACCCCATCACTGTGCGTGTGCAAAATAGGTTATGCCGCGTTCCTTAATTAAAAACTTAGCGTTCATTTTTTGGAATGCCGTGATGATATCAACACCCTTTATTTGACCTCAATGCAATTTTCATGTGGTTATCGTGTTGATAGCCATGAATGATCCCTTAGAATACTGTTGTATGATAATAGGAGTGGCGGTTAGTAAGTGTGGCATACAAGGGAGTATTAATTGCAAGCAGTTGGTTTGAGGCCAGGTAGTCCTCCATTAGACGGTTGAGAAGTTGCATAGCTTTAATTGGTAAAACCATATTTTAAAGGAGATTTTTTTTTAAAGTGGATATTTGGCTTTGCAGTGAGTTGTGTCATCAAGGCTTCGTGCGCCCTCAGAGGAAAGTGAAGCATTATGCGAAAGGCTGGCCTACTCTGCATGAATCTGATAGAGCTCCCTAAAATTTGGGAGTCTCCCAGATATTCCAGGAGAGTAGGCAAGTATGGGATGTATGTGTAGGGGATGCCTGAGACCATCTGTTATTGCAGAGCACAGTTGGTGACTGGAGAGTCAGGCCATTAGGGAAAAGCAGGGAGGATCTTGTATCTACCACTATTAGAGCAGCTCACATCTGTTTCAAAGTGGTCCTCAAACTGAATCTTCCAATCGGATGATCCAGATGGAGGGTTTGAAATAGCTCAATAAATTCTCTATCTTTTGACTGGTTGAGACATGTAATAGTCACTGTTCAAATTAAAAAAAATTCAAAGGTACTATAATATGTAGTTGTTTATGCTCAAACAAGCAACGTGTCATAGTTTAATTTAATTTAATTTAATTTCTTTTGTTTTAACTGTGAACTCAAAGTGTGAATTCGGTCAGTGCAGTCGAATACAAATAGAACTAGCCCAGAAATCAAAGCTAGACTTAGCATGTCTTGATTTAATCAAAATTATGCAATTTGTTTTACTTAAGTGTCACTTGAAGGATATAAAAACAGACTACACACTGTAAAATAAAATATTTTAGATGTTTGCATAATTATTGAACAGCGCAAATACCTGTCACATAATTGTAATTTGGGAAGAGGGTAGTACTACAGCATACTGTATTTGACTTCCCAAGACACTAGTGTGGTCCTGGCTACATTTATTATTAATGTCTCTGTTTATATCTCATTACAGTAAATGGGCATCTGTAACTTTAGGGGGATTTAGAAAGACTACAGTGTATAAGAAAAATTTCAGTTATTTTTCTCTCTCCCTACACATACCTACTGGATCCTCCCTGTGGGTATAGGAGCTAAAATGTGAATTATCTAAGCTGTCTCTTAGGAATTGCCTTTATCTGGGGCTCCTGTCTTACTGTATATGCTTTCACGGCATAGTCATCAATTTCTGTGTACACAGTATAAACTGTAGGCTTCTCAGTGGACACATTTCCACTAGTTGAAATATTGAGAACATTAACATTTTTCTTCATCTTGGATGGGTTTAGATCCTTTTCTGTCCTAACCAAGGGCCTGATTCATTAAGGATCTTAAATGAAGAGGATTCTTATTTCAGTCTCCTGGACAAACCATGTTACAATACAAGGGGTGCAAATAAGTGTTCTGTTTTGCACATACGGTAAATACTAACTGTTTTTTCATGTAGCACACAAATACTTGATAGCTTATTTGTACACTGAAATTTAAAGTTGATATGTGTGTGCTACATGAAAAAACAGTCAGTATTTAACTTATGTGCAAAACAGAACACTCATTGGCACCCCTTGTATTGCAACATAGTTTTGTCCAGGAGACTGAAATAAGAATCCTTTTCATTTAAGATCCTTAATGAATCAGGCCCCAAGTTATTCCGCTGATTAGTCGCAGTGTTTCCAAACCTTTATGGACTGTGTATTTTTTTGTTTCTGCTCCCTTTGTAAATTATTAGACGGTGTACACCCTTTTCATTGTGTTATACAAGGCGAGAAACGCATAGAATATGGGTGTGGATGACTTTGTTAGTACTCACACTACTGCGGGTGGCTTTGAAGTGAACTAGTAATTTCCTGCCTTTTAGTTTTTAATCAATATTAGAGGAACATAAATGTAAGTATTTCTTATTTCCCCTTAGAAACACCAGGAGCAATCATAGTTGCATATGAAACATAACTAATTTATGTTTGTTTTTAAAAAAAAGCAAGCCCTTGTATTTTACACTATGTGCTAAATAATATTGTAAAGGCCTCAAACATTGCAAAATTAGGAAGTTGAGTCAGCCAGCATTTTCCTCGAGCACTGATCTCTTATCACTAGTTCAGAGCTTCCCTCCTCTCCTTGAGCTTCTGGAATGCCTTAGGGATCTATTCATTATCCTGCGATGAGCCAAAACTCCAAAGTTGTTTGGTTATCGCAGAACTTCTAACAATGTATGAAAGGGTTAACGCCAGAGAAATCAGAGATTTCACCAGCTGAAGGAGAGGGATTCTTCGATGGGGCTGGCAGCCCCATCATGGTATACAACGGCGGTAAAACGATCTGTATCGGTGCGAGAATTTACAATACAGAATGTTTATTACTGCAGCTGGCCATAATAAATAGAAAAAACAGAGATTATACAAAGCCACTCAGCTTTCTATCTGCTACTAGAACAGGGTAGACTGCTTATCAACAGACACCGGTTTGCGTCAAGAATTCTGATTTTTTTTTTATTTTTTTTATTTTACTTTTAATTAATTTATTTATTTTATTTATTTTTTTATCACCGATTACTGATGTTGGAACTGAAAGCTCCGTGCAGGTTTCCAGTGTCAATAATCCACTGGATCACCACACAAGAGCGATGATCTGTCATGTTAATAAAATAATGTTAAATTGTGGTATTTTATGGCTACAATAAGAAGCAATAAAAAAAATGACACTCTCCTCTAAGGACTGCATCCGTGTGTGTTATATAGCATTTATTACATTCAATTGTCTGTATTAATTTCTGCATTAAGAGGGCCACTACCTCAATTATGAAACAGATGAACATTATGTAGCACGTGATACTTTCTGTGTAATTATTTTCCGACAATCGCTTCTGTCATTTTCCAGAACTTGGAACACTTGACCTGGAAAATATTTCGGAAAGTCACTCTGCAAATATATATAATAAGCACTTGCAATGACAGAGAACAGTGCTCAAGATGTAGAGTGTCCAACTGTAGTTAAACATTTAATAAATAATCCTTGAAGTGTCTTTGGTGAATGCTCTAAGCACAGAGTCACTTTAATAAGTAATCCTACTAAGAGAGACTGAGTCTGCGACTTGGCACAGACACATCAGTCAGCTGAGTCTCGATAAACCGGTGTGGTGACTTTTTTTTTTTCATTGACATGAAAATATATTTTGTTCATTTGCATATCAAATTACACATTACACATGGGCCACACCCCCAGCCCATTGCAAATATATCATCATCATCATCATCACTATATATTTATATAGCGCCACTAATTCCGCAGCGCTGTACAGAGAACTCACTCACATCAGTCCCTGCTCATTGGAGCTTACAGTCCAAATCCCCTAACACACACAGACACACAGACTAGGGTCAATTTGTTAGCAGCCAGTTAACCTACCAGTATGTTTTTGGAGTGTTGGAAGAAACCAGAGCACCCGGAGGAAACCCATGCAAACATGGGGAGAACATACAAACTCCACACAGATAAGGCAATGGTCAGGAATTGAATTCATGACCCCAGTACTGGAAGGCAGAAGTGCTAACCACTTAGCTACCGTGTTGCCCCAAATAAAGAGGCGCAGCAGCCGGAAGCTTCATGAGCAAGAATCTGCCAGTTGTTGCCCCTTAATGTTAGCGACATGACATGTCATTTATACAGTGTTTTAGGCTGTCATTACCCTGCGGGCAAGGGTCTAAAAGAGAAATCTAGAAATATGAGGATCTTTCGCTCCTTTCAAAGGTGATATTGTGCTTCAAAAGTCACTTCTGTGTAGATTTGCCCTTTTACCTTGTAGTAGTGTAAGGAGTTTGACATCACTCAGAGGTGATCCTGAGACGGAGGGTAAAGAGCCAGGTGAGCTATGGAGGAGGAACCACTCCTCTGGACTGAAGCCAGTGTAATAAAGAGGCATAGAAGATAGTGTTCTAGGGAGGTCGATTCCTTTAACAGGTCTATTGCCAATTCTGAGGTTGTTCCTTCTGCCTTTGTCTACATATTCTTGTTTGTCAGACATCAGAAGTACGTAATTTCATAGCTGGTTGATGACTTGTACTAATGACTGTTGGAAGCTATTGATCTCTTCCTGTTTCCATACTGGGGCATTCACTTTCTGCAACTTTTGTTTTAAGATGGGCATTTACTTTGTGGACTCTCTTCTGAATGGTCTGTTTGATTGAAAGGATTATTGCGATATCTGCTTTAGTAGAAGCTGGATCTTCATTATCTGAGTCTCCGTTTTTACTTGCTACCTGCTGAGGAAGTTGAGGAGAGGCTTTTGTAATAAAGAGGAAGTTGCGGTTTGAAGTATTTTGGCAGGTGGGGTTTGAAGCATTTGTTTAGTATAACTAGCCAGCGCTCCCAAATATACCTAGTGTATGTGTGGAGGAAAGCCACTAGTTAAGGTGAAAGCTCTCTGGCAGCATGGTTGCATGCTTAAAGGACATGGGATTAGTTCCAGAGGTTATGATGACCAGAATTATGTTATAGTTTTGCCCAGATACTGAGTAATAGCAATTGCATTATACATGAAAATGAATAGGCCTGGAGAATTGTTTACATTCCGTTGTTATTTTAATGCAGTCTCTCTTTTTGGGGGGGAGTGGTTTGTGTATGTACAATCAATTTTCAGTTTATATTCCAAGCGTAAAGCTAACCAAGCTAAGTTCTGTTCTTGGTTTTTCCAGCTAGACAAATAAATGTTTTGCTGTGTAGTCAACCTTAAATAAATGACTTGCAAAGCTCCAATATGACATGTGTGGGTGCATGTTATTCGACTCTGGGCAAATAGCACATCGATAAGGGCCAATTTTGAAAGGCGTGCTATATACACTGGGCCTGGGACAGAATCTCTTAATTGAAACTCTGCTGAGGTGATGCCCAGAACATTAACAGCTAAAGTAATCCTTTCTCAACACTTACCGGTTTAGATAACAGATCTACTAGGCCTTGGTATGCTAGCTCCAGGGCAGAACACCAGGACTACTCCCTATCAGTTGCTGTGAGCGAAGGCTGTGTCTCGGGTGCGCCGGTGCAGGTGATCATTAAGTTGCAGGCAGTCCCAGGATACTGAGGTGATGGGGCGGCTACACTTGTATTTCCTTCTCTGATTTAAGATTACTTTTGGTTGCCCAATTTTGCCAGATCTGGCGAAATTAGGCCTCAGTTGTATAGTAGCCCATTATAGCAGTGTGTCTTTGTATATCAATTTTTTCTTTAAGCTCACTAGCAAGTGGAGTCTTTTATGAAGGGGTTTAATCTTCCAAGGATGCAGGTGAAAGACACTGTCACACTGTCAGTGAGCATCTAGATGAAGCAACCCAGGGACCTTTCCTTGTCCGGAGGTCACTGCTTGCACCTAGATAGGGGCTTGTTTAATTATAATTAATTTTCCTTTTTTTTCTTATTCATTTTATTTCTTATTAAAAATAAAAGGTTGGGAAAAAATATGTAACTGAGTGTGCTGTGTGACAAGCTGAAATGTTGCTGTTTTTTAGTCAAAATCTAGTCAAAATCTCGATGAAAGCACTTTATGGAAATCCCGATGAAATTTTGAAATAAAATAATTTAAAGTATTATTATTTTAGAAAGATTAAAAGACTTATGTTAGTCAGATAATTACTTTTTTGCTCAGCCAAACTAACACCCCCCGTGAATAACCCTTAATGTGCACTACTACAGTGAAAACTGTTCCAGTTTTTTAATGCTCTTCAGAGCTCAACAATAAAAGAAAAAAAGAAAACAATAGTGTTCCCTATTTTAAAATGCAGCTTTGTAAATAGAACCTAATACATAATTTATTACACTATAATATAAAGTAGATGTTGAGCCCTTGAAACCACATTCACCTACTACTAGGTAATGATTTTAAGGAATAAATAATTTATCACACATCCCCTATTGTTTGTTTCTGCTTGATTAATCAAGGGGTAGCCCGAAGTAGATCATACATTGACCGTTCATTGCATCAGTGATCAGTGTCTGGCACCTGCACAGTTAAAATGTATGTCTACACTGCTATAGGAGAGTAAAGATGTATAATAAGCCTCATAACAAAAATAAAACTCATAACATACATGGTGGATACCATAAACTTAAAGTGAGGAACCAAAGAAATATGGTGATAACGGGATGTCTTGCATATCTCCGTAAAGGATACAAGACCAGGTCAGTATGTGCGGTAGGAGAATAGCTCTCCCAGCAAATACACTGTTTGTCATGTATGTGTTACTCTGACTGCTTTGTAAGAACTTTTCGTGTTACCTGCTTTCTTACAGGAAGGAAAATCAAAATTCCCAGAACTCAAGCCCTAACCCTCCTCCCATCATCAAGATGTTTAATAGACATATTCTTTTTGACATCGTATCACGGGGCTCCACATCAGAGCTGGAGGGATTCCTGCCTTTCTTGTTGGCACAGAAGAAGAGACTGACAGATGAGGAATTTCGAGGTTAGGTGCAGACACTAAACATTGTCCTGTGTATCTTTAACTTTGTTTTAAGCATCTCAGCAGGAATCTTAAGCTTCTAATGTGGTCAAATTCCATAGTATGCTCAGAAAGCACTTATAAACCATAGACATTCTGTGGTTTATAATCCTTCTGTTACAAGTGGTCTAATGTACACTATAGTGTAAATTTAGAAGGCTTTGACGTTGATAAAATGTCCCATCATTTAATGGTATAGAACTGCAAGGCTCTATATACAGGACATGATATAACAAGGTTACTTCTTCCTTCTTATAATCTACAGTTTAGAGTATATTATTCCTTATAATAGACAAGCAATTCTAATAAATGCTGAAGTGATACAGAAATAATATTTATATATTACGCAGACTAAAAAGCAGGTAAGCATGAACTTCATTTGTATAGGTGTTTAGATTAATATTTAAACTTGGGGATATTATTAGGGACTCCCAAGACATTGCTGACAAACATTTGTTACCAGTCCTAAGCATCATCCTAAGATGCCTTATGCATGTAGTCCACTATAAGTTACACTGCCACATACACATTCCGTTTTACTAACCTACACCATTCCATAGAAGAACCCCCAACAGAGGCAACTGTTTTTCCCAGTGCTCTGTGGTTCTGAAAACTGTGGCTGTGTGACGTGGTGGAGGGTGTGAGCGAAAGGCTTCTAAATGATCCTCGCACACTCACAGCCCCCCTCTGCAGCAATTTTAAAATGCAAATTAAATAGATTTGCCATTCCTGTACTAGAGAATTGGCAGAACCTCAGTAGAAATGGCTGCATTGAGCAGCACTTGGGGCTCCAGCTAGGGGACAGCTTCAAAGGTGACTAAAACAACCCAACTGATGACCCACATTCCTGTGCTGCTCCTTTCTGAAGTCCTCCTTTCTTTAAAATCCACCTTTACTGCTTCCCAAGTGACTTTATTTCCCCCACACATGTTCATGCCCTGATCCCCTTTTCACACAATTATGTTCTATTGGCAAAGGATCCCTTCGCCCACTACTAGGAATGAGTGCCAGGATCTGCCAGTATGTGGCTAACTATCTGGTATGGTCTTCAGTCGCCAAACCTCTAAATACCTATGATGCAAAACTTAACACTTTGTTTTATTTATTTGTATATGATACCTTTTATTATGAATTGGTTATTTTTAGCATTAATATTTTGTAGCATTTATTAATTCAGGCGATTTTGCTGCAGATAGTTTTGCTCCACATTCGCACTAAAGTCTGTGTATTAGAGTGTACATCAGTGATCTAAAACAGATTGGTATTAAAAAAGAAATTCAAAAAGGTTTGGACACCGTGGACTATAATATATATATACATAGTTACTTTATGGATACATAGTTACTTTATGGATAACTTGCCGTACAGCTCTCGGGGGAATTTAATTAACAGTTAGGTGCTTCGGCAGCACTTTGCTATTAAATGAATCGCCCCCTTATGATCCTTATATGTAAAACTGCTTCAAGCATTGGACTGTTACTAAAGTATATCAAAAAGCAGTAAAGCTCAAACTGTAACCTAGTAGTAATATAATGAAACCTCTACTTTGGTAAAGGTGTGAATGATAGGAAGACCTGCAAAATACATGTGTCAATTAATGCAAAACACAAATTGCACTTTCACCGAGTATTCATTTTACATTTCTTTTTTTCTATTCAGAGCCATCAACAGGGAAGACTTGTTTACCTAAAGCTCTTCTGAATTTAAACGGGGGGAAAAATGACACTATACCGATGTTGGTGGATATTGCAGAGAAAACAGGGAATCTACGTGAATTTATCAACTCTCCTTTCCGGGATGTTTACTATAGAGGTGAGTTTCATGATCCAAATCCAGTTGAACCATAATATACAGATTAATTTTGTGGTTTACTTCAGAGCGTAGATTGTCAGTAATATATGACATAAATCGCAATATAATGCACTGAGATTTAGTAAGATTGAATATAGCGCAAAAATAAGAAATGTTTTATGTTGAAAACATTTAGTGTTCAATTAATGGGTCTAGAGAACCCTCAAAACTATTACCATACACACTGGGGCAGGGAGAGGAGTATAGTACAGTGTCTGTACAATAGAAAACACACAAATACACAACAAATGTAAACACAATGTTAAACATTACAAATTCTATTGAAGTATGTAAATCCAGACATTTACATTTATTTCTAAAATGTTTTTGGAGTGACTATATTATATACCTGTATCTGGTGATTCCTAAAAATAAGAAATAAAAGTGCAAATTGGGTTATTAGTTTGTCCAATTATTTAACTGGAATATCCAATTTTCTTATTTGCTTGGAAAAACTCAGGTCATGTCTTTTGTTGTGTCTTATCAGGACAGACGGCTCTTCACATTGCTATAGAAAGGCGCTGTAAGCATTACGTGGAGCTGCTGGTGGAGATAGGAGCGGATGTCCATGCTCAGGCCAGAGGGCGCTTCTTTCAGCCCAAAGATGAGGGTGGATACTTCTATTTTGGTAAGTCTGGTCTATTGTGCCGGTAACGCAGGTTAATGCATCATATATAGAGAGTGATGCCTCTTAAACTTTTAAGCGCAGTGTTAACATTTTGAATGTGATGGTGGGACAGGCACTATTGGCTCTTAGTTACTTTTATAAATGTGTATAAGGCACAAGAAAAGCAGATAGGTGTTATGAAGCTGAAGGCTTCTGGGTTTACCTACATTTAAATGAAACCAAGTCAATTGGGCCCTCTGCACAGTGTGTAGAACAGGGAATCTATATGCCTGACACTACTTGTTTTTGAAACAACTGGACTAGCTGTGTTGCTTTATCTGCACATATAGTGTACTGTCACTAAGCCTCATCTAAGCTGCGTCCTCTGTTTACCATGTGGCCTCTCATTATAGCCAAATAAAATGTGTATCCTAAACAATTTCCTATGGGACATGCTGGGAGGTACCTGCCCAGCCCATCTCCATGCCTTTGCGGGGGTGGGGGATGGGGTGAAGATGCGGGCGGGTGTTCTCCCAGGATACCATATGGTGTTGGGGTGTTATAATGAAAAGGAATGATTTGGGCTTCCAGTTCCACTGGTAAAATGGAAAACAAAAAACAGAATAAAGGTGCCTGAACAGTTTGGTCATTTGATGCCTACACTCTTACGTATCAGCTCACCAGTATCTGGGTTCCTCTGCTCTGTAATACACACAATTTGTAATACATTAAGGCACAAATGGGGGTCTGTTATTTTTAAAATCGTAAGCAGGGGCCTATGTCCCCCTGTATCATAAAGAAAGCATGAAGCAGTCACATTGATATGAAAGAGATCATGGGTACCAAAGTGTGCTTTGTCTCGCAATATGTTTTAGTATACGGTTACTTTACATCCCTGTTTAAACACTCTACAGTGTCTTAATGCTGCACGAACAGCAATAATGATACTATACAGCGTGGGTGAACAAATCTCAGAAGTTGGGTAGTAAAGCCACCTAAAAAATTGTGCTGGAACCTATATTTTGGAGGTGGTTACTAATAATGGATGGATATCTTCACTTGCACCCTAAAATTTTTACAAGCCCTTAGATTTTTGTGACGGTCTCCAGAGAACTACATTATTTTGTCCAGTTCTGGTTTACAGCAATAAACAATGCAACCCCAGCTGCGCCATGGCTTTATGTGGAAGAAGCGTTATCTGTAGTGTGTACTCCTCTATAAAGTTCAAATTAGCAAAAGTGACTAAGTGCCTGCATGTGGCATAACTGTATGTGGGTTGAAGGGGGCTTTAAGTGTACACGGGTGTGAGCATAATTGTAACATGGCATAACGCAGCTGGTGAGAAAAGGCCTTAGAATATGGGCAACGACTGATGATTTCACTGCTCATGTGTTTTGGGGATTATATTCTCCCTCTTTTAAGACATTTTCTTAAATGCTTTGCTTTCCCAATCCTTTTAAATTTTTCTACATCACATAAAGGATGAACTTCTGTGCATTGTTTTTTAGTTGAGTTCTGATAATGTTATATTGTGTTTATTTAAATAGCAGGGAATTGCAGTAATATAATTAACAAATCAATTTATATTAAGTATCCTGTTAACCCCAAAGAAATTCTGGGTTTCTTTAACCAAAGTGTATGTCTTGCCCTCCACTTCATTTAACATTCTCTTCCTGAGATTTATTTGCCGGATACAACAATTTAATTTCTCAGCTGAGTTTACCATGGCTGGTGTAGAGATTCCTATTACTATGACTCCTTATACAGGACATGGGGCTCTGTTCATGAAACAGAGAAAAGCCCCATCCCCAGAGTAGGGGGCTTTATCCTCCGTAACCCTTCTTCTGTTATCATCATCTCAGTATGGTGGTAGCTGGGGAAAATCAGTGAAACAAATGCTTTATTGTTTCAATAAAACGTTTATTCACATGGGAATATCTTCAAACTAATTTTTATTTTTTAATATTTCTATTTTATTTTAAACCTCTGGAACAGAAAGCCAAAGTGCAGGAGATGGGAAACTCAATATGTGTAGTGTGCTGATCCTGTCTCCATCCCACCAACAAAGGGGTGGCAATTTCCATAATGGCTCTGGGTTTAATGTCGGAAAATATATCTGTAATTCCCTTTCATATTGATATTACGCATTTTAAAACCAGTATATCACTTGTGTGGTATTTTCTAATGAGTTTGTTGAGTTTCCCTGATGGGTTCTCTTTATTTTCCATGCTATGATCTGCCCTGCATTATTTTTTTCTTTGTACTTTCCATTTTTATTTCATTTATCATAGCTTTTACTGGATCTTGAATGCTTTATGTATATGTTTTATTTATAGCTTTTCCAGTTTAAATTATGCAAAGTTGCTTGCGTTGTCCTCGTTTTGTGATGATGATCTGTTTGAATAGATTTTGTGTGGGGAGGAAGATTTTTACACTTTACACATATTGCACACAACCAAAAAAGCAATTTGGTTTCTTATTTTCTTGTTAGATGTAATACAATTATAGTTAATTAGCATTCCCAATATTTACAATATATACTTTTCACACCTAACATTTCTCATAGGAAAATCAGAATAAATTAGGAAATGTTTCCAATCTTCCAAAACCACTCCTGGTTCATCGATGCAGGATATTGCTCTTGTGATTTCTGTAAAGTCGGTACTACTTGGAGGTATACCATCTACATGTGGTTTCCATTTACTTTCAAAATGTTTCCTATCCCCATTGTATGTTGTAAAAATAGTTAAGCAATATAATCTTCATACAGGTATCTCTATAATGCAGGCAGAAATTACCCTCAAGACTTAAGATAAACCTGTGCAATTTGGGCATAGTTACAGCCTATAAAATATGAAAATATAATATTTCAGATTGTAATCAAATACAGTACACCTCTATCTGACCAGCATGCAGGCTGCCAGTCACCAGTGGCAACAGGATGCAGGTTGCCAGTGGCAACAGGATGCAGGTTGCCAGTGGTGTCAGATGCAGGCTCTGAGTCGCTAGTGTGCTCTTCTGTGTGGCAAGTGCCGGGAAGCTCTCAAAACCACTAGACGGCTCCTGGTGAATAATGCTTGATTACCAATGCATATAAGGACTTTTACTCTCTATCCCCTGTTTTTAACAAAGTCAGGAGATTGGGGGGGGAAGATCTTGAGACAAGCAAAGTGGGTCAAATGCGGGAAAGTTTACAGGTCTAAAAAAGAAATCGCCTAAAAACTGTCTGCATTATTTAAAAATGGAATGTGTGTGTAGTTGTATGCTATTTTAGATGTGTTTTATGCCTGTAAGTGACTGGTCCTCTTTAAAACACTATGATCACGATGTTCGTGTTTCTATATAATGTATATACCACACCATATAATTAATGCCGCTATATGTAGCACGCAAGGTAAGTTATGGGGTGTGGGTCTGCAAACCATTGATTGTAGCTACACTAGGAAACAAAAGAAAAAAATATACCAGCAAGGTGTAGTATACAAGCAATATGCCTCACAGTAGCAGAAAGAAGTATGATGTTTAGTTGTACCAGACATGCCACAAATATGGTCGTTGGTCAAAAAAAAAAAAAAAGTGCTCAAATGCCCATTAGGAGTAACAGTGTCTAGTAACTTGCCCATTAGTAACAATAATATACAATAAGATCCCGTCAGTAATGTCCTGTGAGATTTCATTACTTGTAATAATGGACAGTTGGTTGTTTTTAGTAAAAGTAATGCTCAGTTAAGTACGCCTTAGTAGCAGAAATGCCCAATAAGAATCCCATTAGCTGACATTATTGCCCAGTAATATGCCTGTATTTGCAGTAATGCCCGGAATTATGGTAGTGCATATCAAATTCGATAATTTATTGCCTAATTCTTGGTAAAATAGATGCTTATTCATTTAAAAATTCTAAAAGCCACCCTGACAGCACACAGTGCATTTGAGCTTAAATAACAGAATTATCCAACAGAAAAACCCACCCCCAACAAGTATGTCCACATTTATAGAACAAGAGACATGCATCATAGTTGTTAACCACAACATTAGAATGTGTAACACAATATAGGCCATAAACGTCATATCAGTTGATGTCTTTACCTCGAACACTCCATGAACTGTGCACACACATCATAAAGTACATAGTAAATAGCAACAGACAACAAATTTGATTTTGGAAAACCAGAGGTCACCACTTTAATTAAATTGCTGTTGAAATTGGTGGCAAGAAAACTGCATCGGTCAGCTAAATCTAAAGAGAGCAGCTGAGTTGAGATAATATTATTAATCCAGGAAGAATTGGAGTGCGGTGTTTTGGGACATAGAAGTGTCATGTGTAACGTGTGCAACATGGTCCATACATAGACTTCCTTATCCAACCACCATGTTATAACATGTGTATGGTGGTCATGCAGAATTGGCTTGATTCAAGCAATTATAATTTAGCATATAATATATTTTTATAATTTCTAACTTCATCATCCGTAAAGGTAATCATAATATTCATTAGTAGCTATATGATTAACCACAGTACCGTATTCGCCGCCTTTGCCAACATCATCTCCTCTTCTTGGACATGCATCTGATCACAGTGCTGTGCTGGTGGTGTTCATTGACACACTTAACGTGAGCACATCCACAGCCATCTTCTAATTAGTCCCCGCCAGTGATAAAGCATCAGGCACACCCTTGTACTACATCCAGTGACTGTGACATTGAGTTCCCACGGCAGCTCTCTATCCCACCCCCAGGTTGGAGGATAGAGTGGAGTAAAATAAATTAATACGTTTTCAAATGGTCAATCAAAAACCCAGGCATCTTGAAACTTGGTGTACCTGGGAGTGATGTAGAATCACAAGGCATTTCTAAGAAATGCTGGACAGTTGCCAGGTTGTCTTCAAACTACTACAGAGTAATGTTGTGGAGATGATATATAATTTGCTGTAGCAATCAGTGTTTAAAAATCTAAAACGACAGTATAAAAGTAGAAGAGTAAAAACATAGTGTAGTAAAGTCATTGTAAAAAAACAAACAAAACAAAAATTAATTGTAATTAGTCTACAATAACTACCCAAAGAGTCAAATATTTGTATACAGTAATACACATAAACTATGCTTCAAGGATCAGCAGCCTAACACAGGCTCTAACAATAGGTAACAGATTCCAGTTACATACATAATAAAACACACAGGCAGATATGAAGCACACGTTACTATGAGATGAGATGAGGTGACGTTAGATTCAGAGCGGATGAGAAGAAGTTGGTTGATGTGCACACTCTTAAACCACACAGTTGCACAGATGTGAACTAATGGTATAAATAAGTATGTGAGGCATAGAGCTGCTGTGTATGATGCTTGTTTCCCAAGAGGTGCACAGTGTTGCTGTACACTAATATTGTTCCTTGCTGGTCAGCCTTTCCCTTGCCTGCACAGTACAGGTTTATGGTGTTTCCTGGGCAGGAAGTTAATGCCCAGAACATAAATACAAACTGAGCCAGCTTGTCCTGCAGTTAGGGAGTTCCTTGAATGTGAACAGGCAGAGTATATATTCTCTCTAATGACAACATCGGCAAAGGACAGAGGCTTGTTGTAAGAATACCAAGGGGCCTTTCATTCACTAAAACCAGGCAAATAACAGTTTAATTGGATAATCTCATCATAAGCCAAAATGGTGACGGAGTCAGGAAAAAGGGAATTTGTGAATTGAATAATTTACACTTCTTCTTTTATCCCATGTCTGCTAAGGAAAATGACAGTCCCATTAGAAGAGACCGATTCAACAATTCTGACAGTGCACACACAACCATGATGTGAGTGAGTGATCTGTACAGCGCTGCGGAATTAGTAGCGCTATTTAAATAAATGGTGATGATGAACAAATGCCAAGATTGCCGAATTATTGCACCTATTTCTGCGTGTTATCAAACGGCAAAAGCCATTTATTGGCTGCATAATATGTGGTTGTACACAGAATTTTATTTGTGCCCATCTATCCATCCACATAGGTGAACGAGCATCCCCTGGTTTCATCTACTTCTACAGGATTGCAGGTCCAGAAGGTGGAAAGTGAAGCGACCATTGCTTTAGGATCACCTAGAACACTGATCACTTGAGCCTCATTTATGTCTTTAGTCAATCATGAGCGTGAGGGGACCTCAGTCTTTAGTACATTATATTACATGGATATTTGTGTGCACATAAAAGCACTTACATGCTGCAAATATGTTTTGAAGGTACAAAAACCATTCCATTACAAGTATAGGGTGAGTCCCAATTACCAGCAAAAAATATTTTTTTTGTTTAAATTTCTTTTGTTGCAGATGGTGGGAGAGACTCTGCAGCCACCTAGTCACTAGACAACATCTCCTTAAATCTCCTTTAATGTTGGATTTCCACCCCTTGAACTTCACTTGAATATCTTATCCCGCAACACGAGACGTCATCTTTACATTCAGGTGTGATCTGAGGCCCGTGAGTGTGGCTCATGAGTGTGCATATCCTGATGTCTTAAACAGTGCCTCAATCCACCCAACTTCCTATGATAAGGTGTGAAACTTTGCACTCAGTGCCACCTTTCCCCCCTAAGCTATGCACATTGGGGCTGATGCAGTTGGTTGTATACACGCCCAAATAGTGATTTCTAAAAGTTTGCACATACAAGTAGCTCAGGTAACTCCGCTGGTTGCACAGGTAACTCCACTGGTTGCACAGGTAACTCCGCTGGTTGCACAGGTAACTCCACTGGTTGGAACGGAGTTACCTGTTATCCCTTGAGACCGAGTCGCACAGATCAGTGGGATGACCGGGGACCCGGGTAACCTACTTTACTCCCATTATGGGCACTGGACTAAGAGATTATTTGGTACGCATATAGGAGCGCACCAGCTCTTGTTTTAGTTGTTTGTAAGATCCTTTTAATAAATGGTATTATGCTATACCTGTTTTATTCCTTCATTCACATGGGATGAGTATTGGAGTTTTTCTCAAGCAACGAGGAACCCATCTATGATTTGATGTGCCTGAATAATCGAGAAATCCTGTAAGCAGAATCCCTAAGGGGACCCCCTCACGTGGTTTTCTCATTTTATAGGAGGCTCATCATGATTGTTTGCACCTGGAAGAGGGTTCACTCCTGTGTGACATTATAGAGATAATTGTATTGTTAATATCCATACAATACTATTCTATGTATATATTATTATTATTATCATTTATTTGTTGGGCGCCACAAGGTTTCCGCAGCGCCTTACATAGTACAAACAGTAGACCATACAGGGTGAAACATTACAGAACAATAAACACAGAGTACCAATGCTTCAGAAACTCCGGGCAGACATATGGAGTAAATACGGAGCAGAAGATTCGGTATGGAGACAGGAGGGGAGAGGGGCCCTGCTCATGCGAGCTTACATCCTAAGGGAAGGTGGACAAAAAGGCACGAAAGGGAGGCAGTGATACAAGGGAGAAAAAGGGGCAGGGGAGAGGGGGGAGAACTGCACAGTAGATGAGGGGTTAAGTGGATGGTTGGAAGGCTTTCAGGAACAGGTGAGTTTTGAGTGCCCGTTTGAAGGAGCATAGATTGGGTGCGAGACGGATGGAGCGAGGGAGGTCATTCCAGTGCAGGGGGGCAGCTCGGGAGAAGTCTTGGATTCTGGAGTGGGAAGAGGTAATTAGAGTGGAGGAGAGGCGACGGTCGTTTGCCGAGCGCAGGGAGCGGGCAGGAGTGTGGATGGTGAGGAGGTTAGAGATGTAGGGGGCAGTAGACTGGGAGAGAGCTTTGTAAGTGGTAGTAAGGATTCTAAAGAGGATTCTGTAGGGGAAAGGGAGACAGTGTAAGGCATGGTAGAGAGGGGAGGCAGAGGAGGAGGGGCGTGAGAGAAAGATGAGTCTAGCAGCCGCATTGAGTACAGATCGGAGGGGGGCAAGATGAGAGAGGGGGAGGCCAGTGAGGAGAAGGTTGCAGTAGTCAAGGCGGGAGATGATGAGTGCGTGGATGATAGTTTTGGTGGCGTCTTGTGAGAGGAAGGGTCGGATGCGGGCAATGTTGTGCAGTTGGAAGCGACCGGCATGAGCAAGGGATTGGATATGGGGGGGTAAAAGAAAGAGAGGAGTCAAGGGTGACACCTAGGCAACAGAGTTGGGTGACAGAGGAGATGGTAGTGTTATTAACAACGATAGAGAGGTTGTGAGGGGAGTCTGGAAGGAGGAAAGACAATGAGTTCAGTATTAGAGATGTTAATTTTGAGAAAGCGTGAGGACATCCAGGAGGAGATGGCAGAGAGGTAGTCAGATACGCGAGAGAGGAGGGTGGGAGAGAGGTCAGGAGAAGAGATGTAGAGTTGAATGTCGTCAGCATAAAGGTGATACTGAAGACCAAAGGAGGAGATGAGCGCACCAAGGGAGGAAAAAATATGTCTTTGAGTTTGTTTCAGTCATCCACTCTTGAGGAACCTCTTTACCCATTGTGAGGAGCCATGTATACACTCTTGTTCTTGACCCATTTAGCGCTATAAGGTATAATCTTTTTATTGTGAAAACATAGATCAATCCGCTACCAGCCATTACTAAAGCCAAAAGGGGGTGGCCTGACAGCTCTTGGCCGGGAAACCAAACTCTTCTTTGGCTAAGTAGCTGGGGCTGCCCGAACAGATGGTGGAATAGCTATGAACAATGAGCATCTCTTTATTTAGGGAAAGTGCTCCACCACCACATGATATGTCATCAATGGCTGCTGATTGGTCATGCTTCCTTGCCACGCAGAGACCCTTCTGAAAGAACAAGCACAGAAAACAACCCATGAACTAACTGTACACAATAAATAGGGAATGGATGGGAGGGACAATTATCGGTGAAAAGAGAAAGAATCCCCCTAGACTTTATATAATCTCTTGTTGCCTCAGACCGTCCCCCCTATCCTATTGTGATTGGCTAGCCCCTGGCAAATGCATGATACCTCAAATGTTATCCTTTGAATGACCCAAATGCAGGATTTCAAATAATCTGGCTAATAAAAAAGTTAGCTTTTCAACCAATCTACAAAATGTGTTTTAAAGTAAAATGAACCATTGAACAATTTAAAAATATATGGCTTCCTAAACATTCGTAAGGTGGGTTGGGTAGATTCATCCTTATGCTAAATAGTTGGAAACATTGATAACTGGATGTAACAGAAATAATGTTTGGGGTTTTTTGCCTTTTTTTCTAAAGGCAATAATTAGGACAGATGAAGCCCCTTGAATGAGAGGGTTAACTTATTGTAAAGTGAGATGTCCTGGGTAATACAGGATCATTGTAATTAAGTAATGTTATATGCTCTTTTCTTTGACAAAATCAAAGAATGTGTATCCTGAACAGTCAGCTATGAAGGGATAATCACCAATTATGCTGTATTTTACACAGCCACTGTGCTATATATAGTGTCAGGGTGGAATTATCTGAATTCCCTGTTCTCCAGCATGTAAATAAAAACACTATCTAATGATGTGGGAGTTGCGAGACTCAAGTAAATCTGCCACTTGGTAATTTCCTTATAAAACATGATGTCGTGATCTATTTACATTTGTTTATGTTTCACTATAGCATGTTCTTACTTGACATTTACTAAAACTTGCTTAATACAGGGTAAATCAAATGCGAGAGGCAATATATTACTGACCGTTATAAAATGTAATTACTGAAGCTTGGAGGTGTCTGCTCTACTTTGCATAGTTTCCATTATTTTATATTACATCTGCCTACATTACATGACAATGTGAGTAGTCATGGTTTGTTTCAGTGGAGCAATGCTGTTAGGATATGGATAGACCTGTTAGTCACTCTTGGTCCGTATCTTTATGAAACTCAAGTGTATCATGATAAGAGGGCAGTGATCCTTACCAAACCCCTTCACACTGTGTATCCAGGGGGCAGCTGGCAGGGACATCAACATCATCTCCACAGCTGCTGTCCTCTCTGCTACTACGACTCGCCTGTTTAAAACTGACCCTAGGTAGTAGCAGAGGGGAGAGCGCTAAACACCTTTTGAAGGAACATGTTTTTGTTAAACTTTCATTTTCTGTGAAATATATGTAGGGTCGTTGGAAGGGTACTTGGGCTCCAAGCCTAAGGATGGCTCCTTTGGTGCTGCAACCTCTCACCTACACTCATCACCTTGTGTGGATTCAATGGGGCTGGGGATTTTGGCAAGCAGAGGAAATGCATGTCAGTCAGTACTGTTTCTATCAGTGCAGGCTGAGACAGCAGCACCAAAATTCCAGTCTATCACTGACCTGGTGGTGCAATCAGCAGCTTCTTGACACAAGTTAGGAAAACTCAAGGTTATCTGTATAATTAATATCTGCCCTCTTTTCCCTTTTGTCAGCCAATGAAGAAGGGGTGTGTTTAATTTAAATCCCTTGGGTTGCTGGCGCACAGTGCGAGGTGCTAGGAAAACCACCACACTAAATTAGTAATAGGATATCACTCATTCAGGGTTTTTGGCACCCACCCTAATTAAACTCATGGCAGCACTGTTTAAATATTGTTTTAGGCATTAAGAAATCAATGCTGGCTAAGAAAACTTATTCACTGTCAACTGCCATTTGGATGTTAAAAAGATTTCCTGCCACAGCTATCATCTGACATTGTTTTCCACGATGAGACTAATATGCTTTGGATATGTTCCATGTTTTTTATTGATTTTTATATATTGTTATTATTGTATTGTTGTTTCCATCTGCATACAGTTTTCTCTTATTTCATCCACTGTGGCATTAACGTCTATATTGACCACTTTTGTGTCTGACTAGCATAGACCCTGTTTGTGCTTTTACACCTGAGTGCGTTCCAATGTAAATATACTGTGGCATAACCATGAAGAACTGGTTGTAAAACCTTTAATAAAAACGTTATTTTCCTAGTTGGATACATAAGGGTGAGTGTGCAGATTTGTGCTGCCAAAAAATACTGTTCTTCAGGCTTCACGTCCTAAATGTATAAGACTTTAGTTTGAGAATCTTACAGTCCAGAGCAGATGTTCTAAAAGGTGCAAATGCATGAAATCTAGAGATGAGCGCACTCGGATTTATGAAATCCGAGCCAACCCGAACGTTGCCGATCCGAATCGGATCCGAGACAGATCCGGGTATTGGCGCCAAATTCAAATCTGAAACTGAGGCTCTGACTCATAATCCCGTTGTCTGATCTCGCGATACTCGGATCCTATAAATTCCCCGCTAGTCGCCGCCATCTTCACTCGGGCATTGATCAGGGTAGAGGGAGGGTGTGTTAGGTGGTCCTCTGTCCTGCTATATCTCGTGCTGTTCAGTTCAGTGCTGTGCTGTGCTGTGCTGTGCTCAGTCCAGTGGTGCTGTGTCCTGTGCTCTGTCCTGCTGAGTTCAGTAGTGCTGCTGGGTCCTGTGCTGTGTCCTGTTCAGTCCAGTGGTGCTGTGTCCTGTGCTCTGTGCTTCTAAGGGCATAGTTATTTCCCCATTATTCCCAAGTTTTTAAAAAATAAAAAAAAAGTTATAAAAAAAAAAAAAAAAGTAATTATAACCAAATTTGCAAAACCAATCCAGCAGTATAAGCCCATTGGTACTGCAATATTACCAAGTTCACACATTCAGCAGTATCAGTCCAGTGGTGCTGTGTCCTGTGCTCTGTCCTGCTGAGTTCAGTAGTGCTGCTGGGTCCTGTGCTGTGTCCTGTTCAGTCCAGTGGTGCTGTGTCCTGTGCTCTGTGCTTCTAAGGGCATAGTTATTTCCCCATTATTCCCAAGTTTTTAAAAAATAAAAAAAAAGTTATAAAAAAAAAAAAAAAAAGTAATTATAACCAAATTTGCAAAACCAATCCAGCAGTATAAGTCCATTGGTACTGCAATATTACCAAGTTCACACATTCTGCAGTATCTTGTGCTACATATAATGGAGACCAAAAATTTGGAGGATAAAGTAGGGAAAGATCAAGACCCACTTCCTCCTAATGCTGAAGCTGCTGCCACTAGTCATGACATAGACGATGAAATGCCATCAACGTCGTCTTCCAAGCCCGATGCCCAATCTCGTAGTACCAGGCATGGAAAATCCAAAAAGCCCAAGTTAAGAAAAAGTAGCAAAAAGAGAAACTTAAAATCATCTGAGGAGAAACGTAAAGTTGCCAATATGCCATTTACGACACGGAGTGGCAAGGAACGGCTTAGGCCCTGGCCCGTGTTCATGACTAGTGGTTCAGCTTCACCCACGGATCTTATCCCTCCTCCTCCTCCCCCCCCCCCCTACAAAAAATTGAAGAGAGTTATGCTATCAGCAACAAAACAGCAAACAACTCTGCCTTCTAAAGAGAAATTATCACAAATCCTCAAGGCGAGTCCAAGGGTGTTGGTGGTCGTCAAGCCTGACCTTCCCATCACTGTACGGGAAGAGGTGGCTCGGGA
This sequence comes from Mixophyes fleayi, assembly GCF_038048845.1. Taxonomy (NCBI): domain Eukaryota; kingdom Metazoa; phylum Chordata; class Amphibia; order Anura; family Limnodynastidae; genus Mixophyes; species Mixophyes fleayi. The sequence goes on along the minus strand of NC_134402.1, from coordinate 325,098,915 downwards.
GGAGCCTATTGATGATGTAGCTGGCGCTGTGGAGGAACTTGATGATAAGGATGGTGATGTGGTTATTGTAAATGAGGCACCAGGGGGGGAAACAGCTGATGTCCATGGGATGAAAAAGCCCATCGTCATGCCTGGTCAGAAGACCAAAAAATGCACCTCTTCGGTCTGGAGTTATTTTTATCCAAATCCAGACAACCAATGTATGGCCATATGTAGCTTATGTAAAGCTCAAATAAGCAGGGGTAAGGATCTTGCCCACCTAGGAACATCCTCCCTTATACGTCACCTGAATAACCTTCATAGTTCAGTGGTTAGTTCAGGAACTGGGGCTAGGACCCTCATCAGTACAGGGACACCTAAATCCCGTGGTCCAGTTGGATACACACCAGCAACACCCTCCTCGTCAACTTCCTCCACAATCTCCATCAGATTCAGTCCTGCAGCCCAAGTCAGCAGCCAGACTGAGTCCTCCTCAATACGGGATTTATCCGAGGAATCCTGCAGCGGTACGCCTACTACTGCCACTGCTGCTGTTGCTGCTGTTAGTCGGTCATCTTCCCAGAGGGGAAGTCGTAAGACCGCTAAGTCTTTCACAAAACAATTGACCGTCCAACAGTCGTTTGCCATGACCACAAAATACGATAGTAGTCACCCTATTGCAAAGCGTATAACTGCGGCTGTAACTGCAATGTTGGTGTTAGACGTGCGCCCGGTGTCCGCCATCAGTGGAGTGGGATTTAGAGGGTTGATGGAGGTATTGTGTCCCCGGTACCAAATCCCGTCGAGATTCCACTTCACTAGGCAGGCGATACCAAAAATGTACAGATAAGTACGATCAAGTGTCCTCAGTGCTCTAAAAAATGCGGTTGTACCCACTGTCCACTTAACCACGGACATGTGGACAAGTGGTTCTGGGCAAACGAAGGACTATATGACTGTGACAGCCCACTGGGTAGATGCATCCCCTTCCGCAGCAACAGCTGTATCAGTAGCAGCATCTACAAAATGGCTGCTCGTGCAAAGGCAGGCAACATTGTGTATTACAGGCTTTAATAAGAGGCACAACGCTGACAACATATTAGAGAAAATGAGGGAAATTATCTCCCAGTGGCTTACCCCACTTAGACTCTCATGGGGATTTGTGGTGTCAGACAATGCCAGTAACATTGTGCGGGCATTAAATATGGGCAATTTCCAGCACGTCCCATGTTTTGCCCACACCATTAATTTGGTGGTGCAGCATTACCTCAAGAGTGACAGGGGTGTGCAGGAGATGCTTGCGGTGGCGCGCAAAATTGCTGGACACTTTCGGCATTCAGCCAGTGCCTACCGCAGACTAGAGGCACATCAAAAAAGCATGAACCTGCCCTGCCATCACCTCAAACAAGAGGTTGTGACGCGCTGGAACTCCACCCTCTATATGCTGCAGAGGATGGAGGAGCAGCAAAAGGCCATTCAGGCCTACACAGCCACCTACGACATAGGCAAAGGAGTGGGGATGCGCCTCAGTCAAGCGCAGTGGAGACTGATTTCTGTGGTGTGCAAGGTTCTGCAGCCATTTGAACTTGCCACACGAGAAGTCAGTTCCGACACTGCCAGCTTGAGTCAGGTCATTCCCCTGATCAGGCTGTTGCAGAAGCAGCTGGAGAAAGTGAGGGAGGAGCTGGTAAGCCATTGCGATTACACCAAGCATGTAGCTCTTGTGGATGTAGCCCTTCGTACGCTTTGCCAGGATCCGAGGGTGGTCACTCTTTTAAAGTCAGAGGAATACATTCTGGCCACCGTGCTCGATCCTCGGTTTTTAAGCGTATGTTGTGTCTCTGTTTTCCGGCGGACACAAGTCTACAGCGGTGCAAAGACCTGCTTGTCAGGAGATTGTCCTCTGAAGAGGACCGTGACATGCCAACAGCTCCACCCTCATTTTCTTCCACATCTATGGCTGCGAGGAAAAAGCTCAGTTTTCCCAAAAGAGGCGCTGGCGGGGATGCTGATAACATCTGGTCCGGACTGAAGGACCTGCCAACTATTGCAGACATGTCTACTCTCGCTGCATTGGAGGCTGTCACAATAGAAAAAATTGTGGATGATTACTTTGCTGACACCATCCAAGTAGACATGTCAGACAGTCCATATTGTTACTGGCAGGAAAAAAAGGCAGTTTGGAAGCCCCTGTACAAACTGGCTCTATTTTACCTGAGTTGTCCCCCCTCCAGTGTGTACTCGGAAAGAGTTTTTAGTGCAGCGGGGAACCTGGTCAGTGAGCGGCGAAGGAGGTTGCTTCCTCATAACGTTGAAAAAATGATGTTTATAAAAATGAATAATCAATTCCTCAATGAAGTACAGCACTGCCCTCCAGATAGTACAGAGGGACCTGTGGTTGTGGAGTCCAGCGGGGACGAATTGATAATGTGTGATGAGGAGGAAGTACACACTGTAGGGGGAGAGGAATCAGAGGTTGAGGATGAGGACGACATCTTGCCTCAGTAGAGCCTGTTTAGTCTGTACAGGGAGAGATGAATAGCTTTTTTGGTGTGGGGGCCCAAACAAACCAATCATTTCAGCCAAAGTTGTTTGGTAGGCCCTGTCGCTGAAATGATTGGTTTATTAAAGTGTGCATGTCCTATTTCAACAACATAAGGGTTGGTGTGAGGGCCCAAGGACAATTCCATCTTGGAACTTTTTTTTTTGCATTATATGACCAATCAACAGTCGTTTGCCATGTTCAAAAAGTAAAACCAAATTTAAACAAATTCAAGAAATTAAACCAAAAGTAAAATGCCCTGTCATAATTTAAAACAAGAGGTATTGACGTGCTCTAAAACTACTGTATTGTTGTTTATATTTTATAAACACTACACTTGAAAGCTTGAGTCTTTCAATGAAAAAGTAACTGTCCATTGCACGCATATTTGCAACAGGGACAATTTTAGGGTTAAGAATAGTCAAAAAGTCAACTAATAACACTTCGACGCTGTCTGTCTTTATAAACACTACACTTGGAAGTTGGAGGAGGTATTGTGGCCCCGGCACCAAATTTACTACCGGGGCCACTCCACTGTGCAGTCCATATTTAGGTGTATCAGATATTAAACAACGGTGACAGTTGATGCCCAATTTTTTAATTATATTGTTGGCGCTGTAAAAAATTGTGTTCCGGGCACACCACACTACGCAGTCCATACCCTTTTTTGGTGGAATTCTGACCCGTGGAGGGTTTTTTAATTATATTGTGGCCTCGGTACCAAATTGTGTACCGGGGCCACCACACTACGCAGTCAAGATAGATAGATGCGTATCATAGATAAAGTACATTCAGTGTTGTGTGGCAAATTGAAAAATATTCAAAATGCACTGACATTATCAAAAACAAGAGGTTTTCACACGCTGAAACTCCAACATGTATATGATGGAGAGGATGGAGGAGCAGCCGTATGTGCAGTGTAATGCAGACCTGTTGAAGGTTTTTTATATATTTTATTGTGGTGCCCAGTGCCCACTACTCTACGCAGTCCAGATACTACTTTTGGGTGTAATTCTGACCTGTTGAAGGTTTTCTATATATTATATTGTGGTGGCCAGTGGCCAGTCCTCTATGCAGTCCAGATACTATTTTTGGGTGTAATGCAGACCAGTTGAAGGTTTTCTATATATTATATTGTGGTGGCCAGTGGCCAGTCCTCTACGCAGTCCAGATACTATTTTTGGGTGTAATTCAGACCAGTTGATGGGTTTTTAATTGTATTGTGGGGAACACTCCTCTACGCAGTCCAGAAAGATACCTCGTTGCAACATTTTGTACTAAAAAAAAATAATTATTGTGAGGTGTTAGGTGTTCAGAATAGCCTTTAAATTAGTGGAAATTATTGTTATTGAATGTTATTGAGGTTAATAATAGCGTAGGAGTGAAAATAAGCCCAAAAACTTGATTTTTACACTTTTTAGTTTTTTTTCAAAAAAAATCCGAATCCAAAACCTTAAATCCGAACCAAAACGTTTCGGCAGGTGTTTTGCAAAACAAATCCGAACCCAAAACATCCAGAAAATCCGGATCCAAAACACAAAACACGAGACCTCAAAAGTCGCCGGTGCACATCCCTAATGAAATCATGACAGTGACTTATTATCTATTTATAATATAAAGCTGTGCTAAGAATCAGACTTTATTTAGCCATCTTAATGTGTATTGTATATCAGAATAAAAATGTCACCATACACTGTGCAAATATTATGCAAACAGCCCATTGTAATAACTCAGACCTGACACTAAGCTGTCATTTAGGACGCCTTCATACTGTCCCCAGGGCAGGTGGGGGTGTGAAGCAGTCTTCAGTGTTACCACAGCAGCACTCTGGTGACACCTGAGCAGGAAGAATTTATTGTTACTTACACCAGGGCTAAGTAGAAATGAGTCAGCATTATGCAGCATTTTAGAATTCAAGGCAAATTCTGTATTTGTTTAAGTTTAATCATATGCATTATGTTTACAAATCGGGTGCCATATTTTTTCTCAATTATAAGAATCAAATAAAATATTTTTGTTTTAGCTGAATGTCCAGTAATTGCTTTTTTCCCCCTTGAACCATAGACAAATTCCCCCTCCCCCCCCAAAGAAATGTCCATTTCTGCCTCCTGAAATGTTATACAGATAAATGTACAATGTAGAGGACAGTAAATCTGAGTGAGTGGCATATGCATTGCAGACACAATCAAATTTGGAATGCGAAACATAGAAGGAACAACATAATTTAGAACTAGATAGGAGAAAGCAATTTGCAAAGGTTGTGGGGATATAGACATAGAGAAACCACTATAACATAGGCTTCAACTTTGACAATGATTAAAAAAGTTCTATATTACAGATATTGCAAACAATACTTTATTATATGCATGCTCATGGAGTGTAATAAATATATAATTTCATCTGTGTGCATTACAATAACCATTCTATGTCTTTGGTTATGTTATAATAATGATGTTTCTATGTCTTTGGTCATGTTATAATAATGATGACTTGTTCTTGCTGCCGTAGGTGAACTTCCTCTATCTCTCGCAGCTTGCACTAACCAACCTGACATTGTGCACTACCTGACCGAGAATGCTCACAAGAAAGCAGACCTGCGTCGGCAGGACTCACGAGGCAATACTGTCCTACATGCCTTAGTTGCTATTGCCGACAACACACGAGAGAATACCAAATTTGTTACCAAGGTGTATGATCTTCTAGTTATAAAGTGTGCCAAACTGTATCCTGATTGTAGCCTGGAGGCAATATTGAACAATGATGGTATGTCTCCCCTTATGATGGCAGCAAAAATTGGCAAAATAGGGGTGAGTAGGTCTAGAGTCTAGAGTTATTTCCATGAGTTTCGGCAAGCTCTGCCACTTCTCAGAATAAACTTATTAAAATCTAATAGGCTGTTATCTTGCTTGAACATTTATTAAACTAAAAGTTTTGTATAGCTTAAAAAAAACAACGTATTGTGACCAGAGTTCCCTTAATTAAGCAGCCACAATTCATTGAGGAATCGGTATTCCAGTCCACATTGTTGCATGTTTGTGTGTAGCTCATACTAGATTGTCCTGTACCTCAATACTTGCACATAGGAAAGAAGTAGAATAAATTGTGATTACAATATTCTTTAGAAGTAAGCCTCATTTAATCCATCATCAATCACATGCCTCTTAAAGCTGTGTAAATGTTATTAAGATGAATGTGGCAAGGAACTAAGCCACTGTATTGTATTCAGTCTTCGTGTCCTGCTTGTCCAGGATGTCCTCCGGTTTGAAGCAATGGGGATAGAGAAATCTGATTACTAGAATACTCACAGCAGATCTTGTGGGAGGCTGTGGTCTTTCCACTCTTGTGCTTATGTTAGGGACTGGGGCAGTGGAATGTAGGCTAGCTGGAACAAATGACTTGAAGTTAGATAGTACAAGGAGCAGAGGAGATCAGTGCAAAGTGCACTAAGGAGTCCTTTTACCCCCCCCCCCCTTAGGACCCTTTTATTATTATTATTATTATTATTATTATTATTATTACTACTACTACATTTTTAGCTTTTCTCCTAAAATACTGCTTGGTTTAGCCTTGTTCATGGATTAAATAGACCTGTTAAGTGAAGTAGCGCGTTTGTAGGCACATCACAAACACAGCTGTAATTAAACATGCCCTGAATGCCTCGATCCCCAAATACGCAGAAGAAGGAATGTAATCCTATAGTCAAACTTTGTAGTCTGTTCAGATGATTTTGACTCTGCTAAAGGGAAACTATAACACATGCCTTGTGTCCTAGTATCTGCGAATACAGAGCTGCATACTTTAAGATGCCTTGGAAACAGCAGACATGATCATGTGTTTCAGTTTTTTGATTATACTACCCTCTGCTGATAGCAAAGAAAATTACAGTAAGACTCTAGGCTCTGGCAAAATGGCCAATTTATACATTGTTGCAAGCGAACAGTAGTTTTACATAGGATTTAGAGTGGAAACACTGCATTCTCATGTAATCATTTACTAGTCTACTCATCATCAACATTTATTTATATAGCGCCAGCAAATTCCGTAGCGCTGCACAATTGGGAACAAACATTTATAAACAATACTGGGTAATACATACAGACAGAGAGGTAAGTGGGTCCTGCTCGCAAGCTTACAATCTATGGGACTGAAAACATCTTTTAATTGGAGAACACTGGATATACATATTTACTTAATTGCCAAGCTGTGCTAAATTCACCTTTTTTTTAAAACAATGGGAGTTAGATTGGGACAAAAGCTTTAAAAAAAATTCTGTGATTCCTAGTGATTTTGATTAAAAAAAAAAAGGGGGGAGATGACCTTTAGTACACACCACCCGAACCCCTCATCCCCTCCCATAATGTATCTTTTCAGAAGAGCACGTAGAGATTTTCTCGTACTTTGATAAGTTTGATGTATTACTGTAAAAGGAGGAAGTGTGATTAAGTTGTCTTTAGCTCCAAAAATATTGTGTTTTGTGTTTTACATCCCTGGACTAATAAACATTTCAGTATTTTTGTTCTACTTTAGATATTTCAGCACATTATCCGGCTAGAGATAAAAGATGAAGATGCCAGACACTTGTCTCGTAAATTCCGGGATTGGGCGTATGGCCCAGTTTACTCCTCTTTGTATGACTTGTCCTCCTTAGACACATGTGGCGAAGAGGTCTCTGTGCTGGAAATCCTGGTTTACAACAGTAAGGTGGAGGTGAGAGGCGGATGTAATCATTTATGGCCAGAATATAATACATTGTCTGATTTCAATTCCATCTAGTCTAGATTCATAGGATAATTCCACTTAAAACAGAGAATGTAGTTTTGAACGGAATATTAGAAGTAATACCTGATTCCAAAAGACCTTACTTTGGGTTCTGCAGTCACATGATTCGGTAACCTGAAAAGGTCTGTGGCATTCTCCTTGTTCCAGCCAAACCCGGTCGGTCTTCATTCAGGCAACGTGTTAACTTTATCCGTTATTCAAATCTGTCTGAGAATTATCCTGGAGTGAAATGTAATAGATCATCCCTGACTAGAAGAAATACTAGGTTCACTCTCCTACGGTTCCAATTTTGTGATTAAGTCCTCCTAAATGTGACTGTTACAGACATTGCTGGTACGTGTAGTCCTCAGAGATGGGGAGATGGCTAATTCAGTATTTCAGATGAGTGATTGAGCCACAAACCTGTATCTGTTTTGGAAACAAAAGGGTAGAGTAAATAGTTTGTTTCAAAGTTTGCTAACTTTATCCAGAATTGCTTACAGCTAATTAATAATATCGGAACAAAATGCACAAGTGATATTAAATATGTGTATGTGAGCTCTGATGTCATCACTTCAGTGATCATTAAGAAAACGTTTGCATTATAAGGACTAAAACACCCCATACTGTAAATTGTTATGGATATTAGAAGTCATTCTGATTTCTGTGACCCAGGGCCGGTGCTAGGGTCCTCGGCGCCCTAGGCACAATTTCAAAATCCCCCCCCCCAGCACACTTCCCCGCCCCCAGGGTCTCAATGCACCCCTCCCCTCTCTTTCCTTACCTTAAAGGCGACTCCATAAAGATGCTCCTTGCTGCTGGGTCCCGTCCCTCACTGACACTGTCGGGCCGTGATGATGATGTCACGCCCGACAGTCAGTGAGGGGAGTGGAGGAGAGGAGTCGGAGGGACGGTCCACCCCATCAGCTGTTGGAGGGGAGGGAGGTGGTCGCGATCCATGGCCCCTCCCCCCTCCCTGTGGATCTATCTGAAGCTGTGCGGCGGCCACGGAAGGTATACTCAGAGGTCGCCGCACAGTATTAAAGTACAATACTTCTGTGACGCCTACCAGATCCCGGCGCCCTAGGCAACTGCCTAACCTTGCGTAATGGGAGCACGGGGCCTACTGTGACCTGCACACAAGCCTACAGCCACATGCTTTTATATGGCCACATAACTTCTCAGTGATTTCTAATATCCATATAATTTGCGGTATGCAGTGCATTATTCTATATATATATATATATATTGTATTGCCATGTGTTAAATGTTCTGTATTACTACAGAGCCATAAATACATTTCTGTTTGTTTCCCATGCAGAACCGTCATGAAATGTTGGCAGTTGAACCCATCAATGAACTGTTGAGAGATAAATGGAGGAAATTTGGTGCTGTCACATTCTACATCAGTGTTATCTCCTATCTCGTTGCCATGATCATCTTTACATTAATTGCTTACTACAGACCCATGGAAGGCAAAGTTAGTCCACACCCATTAGAATCAAAACCACTATTTTGAAAATGCTTTGACTTGTAATCAAAACCCTGTAGATTTGTAGTGTCAGTATAGAGTGGATAGATTTTGAAGATGGCCTATTGCAGTAACACCTCTCTGATAAACGCTCACTAGCTAGGCCGCCTAGATTTCATTGGTTGAACAGCAGCTCAGTTATGACTGCTCTTATTCACAGTGTGTGCCTATCAGGAATTTTTGTGGGAATGCTTAAAAAATAAAAATAGTAGTAATCTTTTATCTAGAATGTTTGGGAACTGGGATTTCTTTCCTAATTTGAAGCATGTTGCCCAAATCTGCATTCATCTTCCCCTTTGTGTAGCAGCTATCCTTACAGTGATAATAATAAGAGGTGCTTTTTGATTATGCCTGTATTTATTGACATTTCCAGCAGCAATATATATATTTTTTGTTTTTTGATGCCTGATTTTCTGAGCTGTCTGGCTACAAGATCACCACCAGTGCTGCTCTGGTCCCTGCTCAGCTCTCAGCACTGTGCTCAGAGGAGAATAGTGAGCATACTTGCCTATTTTCGCAAGTGTAGTCTGGGAGAGGGGCGTGACTAGAGGGCGGGGCACGACCAAACGCATCATTTTGGCCCGCAACGGAAATGCCGGTTTATTGCGGGGGTCAAAATTACGCGATTCACAGCGAATCACGTCATTTAGGCTAGGCAGTTGCGGGATGCGGGAGACTTGCCTGCTCTCCCGGGAGTCCGTGAGCCGACCTTAATTTCGGGAGTCTCCCGGACATTCCAGGAGAGTTGGCAAGTATGATAGTGAGGTGTTCACAATCAACTGGGATCATAATGAGCTTCCTGGTCTGTGACCACACACTGCAAGACATTTGAAGCCCCAGAATGCCGTGCACACACGCTGGCTTCCTAGGGCTCTATAACAGTGCAAGACGGTATATGTGAGCTAGTGGTTAAAGTGTTCTTTCTTCTTGTCCAGCCACCCTACCCATACAAGACAACGGTGGATTACCTGCGACTGGCGGGAGAGATCATAACCCTAATTACTGGAGTATTCTTCTTTCTTTCCAATGTAAGTGTTGGTAATGATAAGTCATGCTTTATGGTATCCAATTGATACGCGTTTGAACAGCTGTGGTGTTCTGTATTGACTCTTATGGGGAATCATAATTGCACTGTTAGCTTATTTGACTCCCAGGCACTATTATCTGTGTGAGATCACATGGTTTTGGGTTATATGTTGCCATAAGATGAATGTAATAATGGCTTTTACTACTATTTGCTATTTGTATATATTTGTTTCATCCATACATAAGTTGGCATGGAGTAGGCAATACACTATATATATATTAAAGCTGCCATTCTAACTTGGTGATTTCTAATCCATAATCCAGATAAGACATATAGGGGGGAATTCAATTCTCAGTACATTTTTTTTTAACACTGCGGTAAGTTATTTTTATGCGGTTTTCACTCATTCTGTAGCGCATTGACTTTACCTGTTATTCAAATCTATTTTTAACTCCCCATTTTGTTAGTGAAAACGGTCCCATCGCGGACAAGTAGATGATCCATTGAAAGTATAGGGAGAGAGGGAGAAGCAATAAAATCTATTCAATTCTTTAAACGCGGCGCGATAAAATGTCAAATCAGCAGTTTTATCTTGCGCACCCCATGGCTATGCAAAAAATTAAAAACATAAGAAAACTATTTGAAATCATGTAATAATGTAAAAAAATTACATTATGCTTCTCAACAATGTATAACATGGAAAAGGTGATTTTTTTTTTTTACATAAAGCATGTAAAAAATAAATAAAATTAATAAGCACAATAATCACTAATATATATATGTACTAATGTGTTTTGTGATGGTATAGATAATTGTATAGTAAAAAAAAGTTTAAAAAAAAAAGTATAGTAAATAAAAGTGTAGATATAAAATAGAAGGTTGTGTAATGCAATAAAAATGTATGCCAATGCATTTTTTTTCTAGATTCTAGATGGCCGCGTTAAACCCTCCACTCCACTAAAATTTTGCATGCAGCAATGGTTAATGAGCGGATCCAGCGTTACTTGTTTTCAAATTGAATACCATGATTTTTAACGCTTTAAGTGAAAATAGCCGCTATTGCATGTCCAAACCCGCCAGATCGTTTCGCATTTTTTAACGTTGTAGAAAAATTCCGCGGAGAATTGATTTCCCCCATAGTTATAAAAAAAAGACAGACTTTTTAACCCCTTCCTAATCAATTGCAGCTTAAAAAATGACTGCCTTATTTTATGTTTGTCATTTTTTTGAAGATGAAAGACCTGTTTACGAAGAAGTGTCCTGGAGTGAATTCCTTGTTTATAGATGGATCTTTTCAACTGCTTTAGTAAGTCTTCTTGTTCTACATGCAAAGATATTTATAATTATTGTTTATATTAAAGAAAGCTGTATTTTATATTCAATGAATATGTACTTATCTTTTTTTTATTAAAATACCTGTATTTTTTTTTTAGGCAGATGATGTGATATTTTGTATGTTTATATGACGATTACCATGTTCTGTCTTTTTATCTTTAGCTTTATTTACTCAATACTAGTTATCGTCACTTCTGCCCTGTATTTGGCTGGCATTGAAGCTTACCTGACTGTAATGGTATTTGCCCTAGTTTTGGGCTGGATGAATGCATTGTACTTCACCAGAGGTTTGAAACTCACTGGAACGTACAGCATTATGCTTCAGAAGGTGAGGTTTGTGCTTTTTTTTATAGGTTTGAAATGGGCATGTTTACTCCAAAAATGTTCATCTATACAAAACCTTGGGTGTATCTTTTTAGCTTGTTGTGTCATTGTAGTCCTAGAAAACATGGTTTAGGGTAGAGGTGAGCAAAATTTTCAAAACTGTTCTACAAAATACTTGCCTCGTTCTGCGTGTAGGCACATAGGTTTGCACATTTATCTGGCAGAATGTGACTTAATTATTATATCTGGAATTATCCTATTATTTTTGTTGAGCCCGAACTTCTCCCTTATTGCTTGCGAGGAAAAAGAGTGAAAAGGTTTAAAAAAAGAGATATTGTCGGCAGATGTGTAGAGGGAATGTTGACTCTGATTTAGTGCAGCTTTGGGGAGGTTCTGTCTCTTCCCAGTAGTTGCTGCATAGTAGCTATGTTTTAAAGAAAGTAACCACCCAGGATGTGGGACCGGTAAAGCATTTTTTCGCCTGATATGTGAATCTACTGTGCCTCTGCGAATTGTGGATGATGCTGGCGGTCGGCTCGTCACAGTGAATAGGAGAGTGTCTGGTGCCGGGCAGCATGGAATTTTTGCAGGTGTGTGTGTGTGTGTGTTAATATGGGAAACCGAGGTGGGAGAGTGTGAAAATAGCAAACCCTGGGAGGCGGCGGATGTCAATATTGCAATCCTGGGGGGCGGGCGGTTGGTGTCAATATGGGATCACAGATGGAGTGTCAATATCACGTCACTGGGGGTATCAGACTTCAGAGGAGAGGTGTAGGGCACTTATATAAAAGAAAGGGCGAGTTTGCCGGCAGTTCACTTGCTGGTAAACCTTTAAAAAGAATGCTTATTACCCTGGGGGGTCTTTTGTGTATAGCCAGCATTTGTGCAGTGCCTGGGCACAGTTTAAAAAGCATTTACATCTACATCTTGCTGGTGAATGGTCAGACCTTCACATAAAAGCAGTAGCATTAGCATCAGAATAATTTAAGACAAATATTTATGGTAAATATATAGACACAGTTATCAACCAGCTGGAAGCAAGATTTCCAGATATGCCAATCATATCCTGTTTTTTAAGAGTTTTCAATCCAGACAGCCATGATCAAAATGAGGCTTGTGAGGTTCTTTTTGAGTATTCTAAAAATGAATGTCCTGCAATCCTAAACTATGAAAATAGTAAACTAGAACGGGCAGTTCTATCAAAATTGTTTGAACTAGAGTCCTACAAAAATCAAGAATCAAAACAAATAATGCAGAAATTTTCAACAACAACTGAGCTCATAGGGGCATATTCAATTGACGGCGGGATCGCCAAAAATCCCGCGCTCGAAAAATATTACCGTTAATACGGTAATACTGCGCGGAAAAAACGTTAATACGGTAATTCACTCCCTGAAATTCAGCAAGATATTACCGTATTAACGGTAATATTTTTCGAGCGCGGGATTTTTTCGGTGATCCCGCAGTCAATTGAATATGCCCCATAGAATCTTTTCCAAATTTAGCAAAACTAGCTGTTATTGGACTGACCATACCTGTAAGCACAGCTGAATGTGAAAGAGGATTTTCTCCAAAACAAATGAATACCTGTTTAAGGAATGGCATGAAGCAGAGCACACTAAATAATCTGATGCTGATTTCACTAGAGGGACCAGGTCCTGCAGACTTTGATTATGAAAAAGCTGCAGACGACTGGGCCTCTAAGAAGAAGAGAAGAATTAATATATAAAATGTTAAACTAAAGGTTAAATCAATATAAGGTCAGGATTTCAATATTTAATTTGTGCAATGGCCCCCACCTGGCTACTTTTTCATGCCATCCAGCTGGTAAAATTTTCTGGGGAGAACAATGGAACATAATGAATTGACAGCCTTCATCCCAGCTCTATTTATATACAGTAATTTCAGCAAAATTTAGTATTTTTTTAAATATAGTGTGGAACTCGAAGATTGTATCAATGGAACTTTACACCTCTATGAAATGGCCTGTTCTACTGTGAGATTCACTTCAAGTGAAATGCAGACACAACTCATTGCTCATTCATAGTTTAGAGTTCATTCTTAATTAATCCCATATGTTCCCATCTGAATGGATTCTGTATGCAATGTCCATAGCTGACACAGGCAGGGGCCAGTGATTCAATAATTAGGCTTGTCTTACAGATGGATATTCCACAATTGATCCTATTCAAGAAACTTATACTTATATAAGGGAGCATGAAAGGTCATAGTTGCTCTATGTGGTCAACCACTAAATTTGATGTCATTGTTCTAACTGTTTTGCTGTATGTTATGCACTCTTTACTAATTGGAGTTCCCATCCTACTACATAAGAATACAGAACACTGTTGATCTTACAGATGATCAGTAGATGGCATCAAAGAGCTAATAACATTATTTTAAAAGGATGTCATGTTTTTCTTAATTTCATCTTTTCATTACTTACATATAAACGTCTCTACAGTTTCACTATAATGTCTTTTAATATCTTAGCAAGACAGTAAGTAATAAGAGTACCATTATCATTATTATACTTTCCCTTTTCACAAACTGTTTCTCTTATTATTCAATAACCAGGTATTTTGCTTGCATATGTATATACAGAATGTTTACTTTTACTATGATTTTTCATTTTGATCAGTAACTACTTGGGAAACAAACTGTATACCCATGTATTAGCCTGTATATCTGCATACTTGCCAACTTTGGCAAGTTCTGCTTCAGGAGATTGGGGGGTGGGGGGCGTGTGGGGGCGGTGCTCGTCGAATTGCACCATTTGGCCCTGCCCCCTAAACTGCCATCACATTTCCTGGCCTATTATAACAGGGGGCAGAGACAATGATGCACAAATGACATCACTAAGCCCCGCTCACACTTCACTATTGAAGTGGCCGGGAACCAGGAGGTTGCCCTGCTCTCTTGGGAATCTGGGAGGGCTCCCAGAAATTTGGGAGTCTCCCGGACATTCCGGGATAGTAGGCTACTATATTTGTATACCTTTACATCTACATTGTGTCTGTCAGCATTCCCGAGCTCTCAATTTAATTTCATGTTGATTTGATGTTCTTTCTTCTTAGATCCTGTTTAAGGATTTGTTCCGGTTTCTCTTGGTGTACTTCCTCTTTATGATCGGATACGCTTCAGGTATGTAGCAGAAAACTGGGTATTACCATTCTAGGAAACCTGTCATCTGCACAAATGCACCAGATGATGCGTGCTAAACATCATTCCTATTTTTGGAAATATGGATTTTATAGAATAGGACTCAGGGAAAATTATTTTAAGAGAAATATTAGAAATAGAACAATAACATTTGATCTGAACTAGAAAAATTGGTGAAAGTTTAAAATTGTACTAAAAAGTGTTTAGGATTTTTTTTAAATTCTGTAGTAATTACAATGATCTGTTCACGTTAAGTTGTAAATGTTGTTGTAAATGCATTTATTTGGCATACCTGTTTAGGTGGAGAAACAGTTTAACTCATTTAAGGGAATACAGGTTGCACAGTGGTTAGTATTGCTGCTTCACATAGCTGGGGCCATAGATCGGATCTATAGGGCACTGTCTGTGTGGAGTTTATATGTTCTCCCATGTTTGCATGGGTTCCTCGCAGCATCCATAAACATGCTGGTAGATCAATTGGCTTCTGACAGAAATGGACCGGTGTGTGTGTGTGCGTGTGTCCATGTGTGTGTGTGCGTGTGTCCATGTGTGTGTGTGCGTGTGTCCATGTGTGTGTGTGCGTGTGTCCATGTGTGTGTGTGCGTGTGTGCGTGTGTGCGTGTGTCCGTGTGTGTGTGTGTGTGTGCGTGTGTCCGTGTGTGTGTGTGTGTGTGTGTGCGTGTGTCCATGTGTGTGTGTGTGCGTGTGTCTGTGTGTGTGTGCATGTGTGCGTCCATGTGTGCGTGTGTCCATGTGTGTGTGTGCGTGTGTCCATGTGTGTGTGTGCGTGTGTCCATGTGTGTGTGTGCGTGTGTCCATGTGTGTGTGTGCGTGTGTCCATGTGTGTGTGTGCGTGTGTCCATGTGTGTGTGTGTGTGTGTCCATGTGTGTGTGTGTGTGTGTGCGTGTGTCCATGTGTGTGCGTGTGTCCATGTGTGTGCGTGTGTCCATGTGTGTGCGTGTGTCCATGTGTGTGCGTGTGTCCATGTGTGTGCGTGTGTGTGCGTGTGTCCATGTGTGTGCGTGTGTCCATGTGTGTGCGTGTGTGCGTGTGTCCGTGTGTGTGTGTGCGTGTGTCCATGTGTGTGTGTGTGCGTGTGTCCATGTGTGCGTGTGTGCGTGTGTCCATGTGTGCGTGTGTGGTAGGGGACTGTGAGCTCCAGTGTGACAGGGACTGAGGTGTATGATTCAATAATCTCTGGAAAGTATGGTGGTGTTATAGTGAGGCTAACATTAGTAACCATAGGTGTTCCTGCTCTAACTACCACATAGGCCAAATAAAAAAAAGACTTTAAATGTGGCACAGGAGTCTGTTTTTAAATATAGATTTTATAATGTTCAGAGGTAATAAGTTATATTATAAAGTGAAAGTAAAAATAGTTGTCACAATTAATATGTCTTTAAGTTTTCGGTTTGTTGAAGGAAACAATCAGTAGTTTTAGTTCATCCAATACTAAATATAGGCCACTTAAGATTGTAAATAAAGTAACATTTGTATGTTAATAACACAGCAGTGGTTTTTAGTTTCAGTTGTGGTACGTTTGAAGTTTCAAATGAAAAACAAATTTAATTTTGGCAAAGTAAATAACGGGCTTGAGTTTACAAATTGAAAAGCAGTTGTATGTAATTTAAAAAGATCTGATAATGTGTTATAATGAAATGGTGAGTGTGCAGTAGAGATGTGTTTAGTAAAGGCTGTAATTCCTGGATTCTTCTCCTAGCTCTGGTTTCCTTGCTGAATCCCTGCTCTACGAAGGAGATCTGCAACAACAACGGGACAGACTGCACTGTGCCTGAATACCCCTCATGCCGGGACAGCAGTACCTTCAGCAAGTTCCTTCTGGATCTCTTCAAGCTGACCATCGGGATGGGGGACCTGGAGATGATCAACAGTGCCAAGTACCCAGCCGTCTTCATCATCCTGCTGGTTACATACATCATCCTCACCTTTGTCCTCCTACTTAACATGTTAATCGCTTTAATGGGGGAAACGGTTGGTCAGGTATCAAAGGAAAGCAAACAGATCTGGAAGTTACAGGTAAAAAGAGAGAGAGAGTCCATTTGTTGCCTTTAGGTTCACTGTCTTAATTGCCAGCATAATTTGGGAAGTAAATGTATGAAATGAATATATAATTTATATGCATTGCACTGCTTAGAAACACTGTCAGCACTGCCACAGTTGGTACCAAGATTCTGGTCACACACAATTCTTATATTATACAGACTAATCCAGGCCTTTATTTGGGACAGTATCCATGAAACACATGGATCACAACAGTCATAGAAATGGTCAGTAGTGGATTGAAAGTCTAAACTAGACCCAATCCCTGGTTGCACATCTTAGTGATGACGGAAAAGATTTAGGTCACAGTAAAGAAATGTACAAAGGGCAATAACTAGTTATGCAGAAAATCAAACTGTTGCTTTTATGGTAAACCACGTCTGACAAGACAATATAGTGCAGAGTGTTGGTATGGGAATTCCATGTGTTCACATACGCTTTCTTAGGGTGCGCTAGAAGTATAGAGAGATGACCTAATATAAAACATGATGACCTGAAATAAAATATATAATTATAAAGATACATGTCATTAATCCATAAAAACAAAGTGTAAGTTCTATTTTACAGAAGAGCTTACAAAATAGATGCAAAATTTTAGTTATTTTAACAAAACCTTAAGCTTGTTTTCAACACCAAGAGCATTAACACTCAATATCCATTGAGCCTTATATTACAATATAATTTAGCTTCTATCTCCAACCGAAGGCCTCTGATTTTCTGCATGATGAGTGTCCTCTGTTAATTACATTTCTTGCGAACTGTAACTCTCTCACACTATATAGTATTATACTTGCTGTCCACCCGGGAGTACAGCCATTGTCTTCAAATGGATTGCACAATAATATGCACATGTTTTTACTGGACCTTTGAAGACCTTCCTGTTCAGGGAATATAACAAATTGTTTTTCCATCAGTGGGCGACAACCATCTTGGACATAGAGAGGTCATTTCCTGTCTTTATAAGAAAAGCTTTTCGTTCTGGAGAGATGGTAACGGTTGGGAAGAATTCCGATGGAACCCATGATCGACGGTGGTGTTTTAGGTAACATTTATAGCTTTGGGAGGTCAAAACTTTTACATGGCAAATGTAACTTTTAATTATTTTGGAAGTGATTTACAGGGTAACTTTATTTTTTCTTCCCAATTTTTTTTAAAATAATGTGATTATTTTGATAACCATTGTGAGCATTAGGGTTTTATAGTGTTAGTACAGCATAGTTGTCAACAGTGTGAGAAAATTGGTAGGAACACCGTTGGTGTGAAGTCACAGCAATGGTAACGTGGTGGGGGGGACGGGGGGAGTTGTGTTATACGCTGCACAAGGGAAATTAAGGTGTTGTAGGTATTCAAATGTGTGTCTGTGGTTATAAATGTATTTTACTAACTTAGTTATTTCAATAATAAAATGTATATAGTTTTTTTTTAATTTCTGTTATATAATTAAGTACATACCAATAGTCTAATTAATTTTCCTTTATTCCAATTAATATAAGAGCTGTAAATGTTCCAGTGAAATTACATTATGCTATAAAATACTTACAATTTACACTGTCATCCTAATTCAAATTACATAGAAATAAGTAATAAAAAACATTTTAATGTGCTGTCTTATTTTAGAATAAACTAATATACGTTTTTAATACAGTATACACCTATATATGCATTGTAAATAACAAAACAAATTGTATATATTACAGACTCTATATTATATACTTATATATTGCATAATATATACCTACACAATGAATACACATATGCTGGTCAGGAATGCAATGTCTTCCTGCAGCTGACCGTGAACAGTTGTAAGTTAGTACACAAACAATCACTATCCTCCATGGTTCTTAGACATCCACATTATGTGCACCAGGTACAGCAGCAAATATCTGAAAACCGGGCAATACCATTTCTTCTTCTGCATTAGGGGACACAGGCAGTGGTTCTAGAAGACAGGATACTGTATAAAGAATGGACTCCTCTTCCAGTACCTTGCGTAGAGGTGGACATGCCCTCTCTTTAGATTTTATGTTATTGTATTGGACTACTTGAGGGATAACCTCAGCTGTCCCCTGGAGGTGTGTGTTTTACACCCCAAACCTCCTTTTTTGATATCAAGATGTAGAAGTAATATAGTAAAGGTTTTTGTTGTACTAATATAGTAATAATAGAATATCAATAAGAGACGTCATAAACAGTATAACAGAGTGGGGGAGATGGGTAGATAGTAGGGATGTGCACCGGCGACTTTTGGTGTCTCGTGTTTTGTGTTTTGGATTCGGATTTGCTTGAGGTTTTGGGTTCGGATTTGTTTCGCAAAACACCTGCCGAAAGGTTTTGGTTCGGATTTAAGGTTTTGGATTCGGATTTTTTTTGAAAAAAGCATAAAAAGTTCAAAAATCAAGTTTTTGGGCTTATTTTCACTCCTACACTATTATTAACCCAATAACATTCAATAACAATCATTTCCACTAATTTACAGTGTATTCTGAACACCTCACAATATTGTTATTAGTCCAAAACGTTGCAACGAGGTATCTTTCTGGACTGCGTAGTGGAGTGGTCCCCACAATATAATAAGAAAACCATCAACTGGTCTTAATTGCACCAAAAATTGTACCTTGACTGCGTAGAGGAGTGGTCCCCACAATATAATAAGAAAACCGGCATCAACTGGTCTTAATTACACCAAAAATTGTATCTGGACTGCGTAGAGGAGTGGTCCCTACAATATAATAAGAAAACCATCAACTGGTCTTAATTACACCAAAAATTGTACCTGGACTGCGTAGAGGAGTGGTCACCACAATATAATAAGAAAACCCTCAAATGGTCTGAATCCCACCAAAAATTGTACCTGGACTGCGTAGAGGAGTGGTCACCACAATATAATTTAAAAACCCTCAAATGGTCTGAATCCCACCAAAAATTGTACCTGGACTGCGTAGAGGAGTGGTCCCCACAATATAATAAGAAAACCGGCATCAACTGGTCTTAATTACACCAAAAATTGTATCTGGACTGCGTAGAGGAGTGGTCCCTACAATATAATAAGAAAACCATCAACTGGTCTTAATTACACCAAAAATTGTACCTGGACTGCGTAGTGGAGTGGTCCCCACAATATAATAAAAAAAACCTCAACTGGTCTGAATTCCAGCAAACAAGTATCTGGACTGCGTAGTGGAGTGGCCCCGGTACCCAATTTGATACCGGGGCAACAATATAATAAAAAAACCCTCAACTGGTCTCAATTCCACCAAAAAAGTATCTGGACTGCGTAGTGGAGTGGTCCCCACAATATAATAAAAAAAAACCTCAACTGGTCTGAATTCCACCAAACAAGTATCTGGACTGCGTAGTGGAGTGGCCCCGGTACCCAATTTGATACCGGGGCCACAATATAATAAAAAAAACCTCAACTGGTCTGAATTCCAGGGAACAGATGGCAGACACCGGATGGACGTCTTAAACCAACATAGCAGTTAAGGGCGCAGTTCCTCTTTTTTGTGACTGCACAAACAATTAACGTAGTAATAGAAATGACAGGTTTTTTTTTGTTTTAAATATAGAAAGAAAGAAGGTAGTACTAGAAATGGCAGTTTTTGTTTTTTTTTTACATATAGAAAGAAAGAAGGTAGCAATAGAAATGGCAGTTCCTCTTTTTTGGAACTGCACAAACAGTGATGAAAATGAAGGTGGAGCTGGTGGCATGTCACGGTCCTCTTCAGAGGACAATCTCCTGACCAGCAGGTCTTTGCACTACTGTAGACTTGTGTCCGCCGGAAACAGAGACACAACATTCGCTTTAAACCGAGGATCGAGAACGGTGGGCAGAATGTATTCCTCTGACTTTAAAAGAGTGACCACCCTCGGATCCTGGCAAAGCGTACGAAGGGCTTCATCCACAAGAACTACATGCTTGGTGGAATCGCAATGGTGTACCAGCTTCTCCCTCACTTTCTCCAGCTGCTTCTGCAAAAGCCTGATCAGGGGAATCACCTGACTCAAGCTGGCAGTGTCGGAACTGACTTCTCGTGTGGCAAGTTCAAATGGCTGCAGAACCTTGCACAACACGGAAATCATTCTCCAGTGCGCTTGACTCAGGCGCATCCCCACTCCTTTTCCTATGTCGTAGGTGGCTGTGTAGGCTTGAATGGCCTTTTGATGCTCCTCCATCCTCTGCAGCATATAGTGGGTGGAGTTCTAGCACGTCACTACCTCTAGTTAATTTAGATTGCAAGGCTTGTAAATACTTTGAAGATAAAAAAAAGCAGGCTGCACAGACTGTGGAGCTAGAAAGTGAAATTAAATGGACCACGTTACTTTGGTGGCTATCTATGCCCCCCCTCCTCCCCGTCCTACACTTGTAGTTGAATATAAAAAAAGCAGCCTGCATAGACTGTAGAACTAGAAATTCAAATATACAAAGAAATGGACAAAGGCTGTTTGGTATCTGTCTGCATCAGATCCCCTCTCCACTAGGAGTAAAATAGAAAACTATTCAGCCGTTATATAAGCTAGAATATAAATAGAAATTGAGAAAGGCAATTTGGTATCTGTCTGCATCATAATCGTCAACATCCTCCTCAGCGCCAGCTACATCAATATCCTCCTCCCGGTGTACAACAATTACACCTTCATTAGCCAAATCTGTAACTGGACTGTGGATGATCCTTCCAGCATATGCAGAGGGCGTGCTGCAAATGCTGGATGGAGTCACCTCTTCCCGTACAGTGATGGGAAGGTCAGGCTTCACAACCACCAACACCCTTGGACCCGCCTTGGGAATTTGTGATGTCATCTGTTTAGAAGGCAGAGTTCTTTGCTGTTTTGTTGTTGTTGCTGACAGCATAACTCTCTTAAATTTTTTGTAGGGGGGGGAGGGGGAGGAGGAGGGCTTAGATCCTTGGGTGAAGCTGGACCACTAGTCATGAACACGGGCCAGGGCCTAAGCCGTTCCTTGCCACTACGTGTCGTAAATGGCATATTGCCAACTTTACGTTTCTCCTCAGATGATTTTAAGTTTCTCTTTTTGCTGTTTTTTGAGAACTTGGGCTTTTTGGATTTTACATGCCCTGTACTAGGAGATTGGGCATCGGGCTTGCCAGATGACGTTGATGGCATTTCATCGTCTATGTCATGACTAGTGGCAGCAGCTTCAGCATTAGGAGGAAGTGGGTCTTGATCTTTCCCTACTTTATCCTCCAAATTTTGTTTTTCCATTATATGTAGCACAAGAGAGCGTGCCCCTAAGCCACACACACTCGGCAAAGCCTTTAAAAATTATATGCGGCACAGGAGAGTACCACTGGACTTATACTGCTGAATCAGTGAACTTTGTAATATATCAGTACCACTGGACTTATACTGCTGAATCAGTGAACTTTGTATATCAGTACCACTGGACTTATACTGCTGAATCAGTGAACTTTGTAATATATCAGTACCACTGGACTTATACTGCTGAATCAGTGAACTTTGTAATATCAGTACCACTGGACTTATACTGCTGAATTAGTGAACTTTGTAATATATCAGTACCACTGGACTTATACTGCTGAATCAGTGAACTTTGTAATATATCAGTACCACTGGACTTATACTGCTGAATCAGTGAACTTTGTAATATATCAGTACCACTGGACTTATACTGCTGAATCAGTGAACTTTGTAATATATCAGTACCACTGGACTTATACTGCTGAATCAGTGAACTTTGTAATATATCAGTACCACTGGACTTATACTGCTGAATCAGTGAACTTTGTAATATATCAGTACCACTGGACTTATACTGCTGAATCAGTGAACTTTGTAATATATCAGTACCACTGGACTTATACTGCTGAATCAGTGAACTTTGTAATATATCAGTACCACTGGACTTATACTGCTGAATCAGTGAACTTTGTAATATATCAGTACCACTGGACTTATACTGCTGAATCAGTGAACTTTGTAATATATCAGTACCACTGGACTTATACTGCTGAATCAGTGAACTTTGTAATATATCAGTACCACTGGACTTATACTGCTGAATCAGTGAACTTTGTAATATATCAGTACCAATGGACTTATACTGCAGGATTGTTTTGGGATATTTTTTTTTTTTTTTTTTATAATTTCTTTTTTTGAAATTTTTTATAATTTGGGAATAATGGGGAAATAACAATGCCCTTAGAAGGACAGAGCACAGGACACAGCACCACTGGACTGAACAGGACACAGCACAGGATGCAGCAGCACCACTGAACTCAGAAGGACAGAGCACAGGACACAGCACCACTGGACTGAGCAGAACACAGCACAGAACTGAACAGCACAGCACAGCACGAGATATACCAGGACAGAGGACCACCTAACACAACCTCCCTCTACCCTGATCAATGCCCGAGTGAAGATGGCGGCGACTAGCGAGGAATTTATAGGATCCGAGTATCGCGAGATCCGACAGCGGGATTATGACTCAGAGCCTCGGTTTCAGTTTTGCAATTGGCGGGAATACCCGGATCTGTCTCGGATCCGGCTCGGATCGGCAACGTTCGGGTGGGCTCGGATTTCAGATATCCGAGCCCGCTCATCTCTAGTAGATAGGAGTAGATGTTTAATAATGAATTGGATAGAGATATGTAGTGGGATAGAAGGATTTATGTGCTGACATGTGCTATATAAAGGTTAGTGACTGGATCTAGAATAACAGTAATATGGTGTGGTAGCTGAGATGTAATAGGGTAAGTAGGTTGGTCTATGTTAGGAGGGTTTAAAGGAGTGAAATTAAGGAAGAATGGGAGAGTGTTGGAACAGGAAGTAGATGAAAGAAAGAATAGTAATCAGGTGGCTTTAGTAGGGCATAGGCAGTAGGAAATAGGGTGTTAACAATGCATATTGCAGTGAGAGGTGTGTATGAGAGAAACAATTTAAATGTTAAAGGAAAATAAATTCAGAACAATGATAAGGGTAGTTGTAAAGGAAAAGGATAATTATTATTAGATCTAAGATCAAATAAATGATGACTGTAAGATAAACGGATAAATAATACTAACATAGTCTCAGAAATAATAATAATGCAAATAATAAGAATTGCAAAACATGTTATGTACAAATATAATACATGAAAAAAAAAAGAATAATAAATATGAGATAGCTATAGATAGATGGATAGCTAGAGATAATCTTTAGCAGGTATAGAATTCCACAGCAAAGTGAGTCCACACTGGCTGAAAATTGGATACATTCTTCATCTCTATTATCCAATAGACTATCCAATAGTCCAGGGACCTCCTTATAGGCTTGAACTCGATGGAGGGTTAGTTATTACCAGAACACACCGCAATGCATTCCTAGACATTGAGAAAGTGAAAAGCTTTGCTTGTGATACCAAGATAGTTGCCATAATGTATAGGATTTATGGAGGTGCAAGTATCTAGGTGTATTATTTCATGTGATTTGGACCAGCAAATGACAGGAACACTAGTATAACAATGTCACCTGTGTGGTCCAGTGTCCTGTCCCAGATTCCTGTGTCTGTGCTTTAGCCTGCTCCCACAGTCTTCAGATTTGTTTCAGCCTGTGCAACTACCTCTTGTGACCTACTCTGCCAGGACCATTCCCCTGTCAGCGAGTGGTTTTACTTTTCTTCTTTCTCAAGCCTAGTGGGTTCTTCTGCAATTTTAGAAAACAGTCCTGTCTTTTAAACCAGCCTCTTAATGAGTTGATAACAGATGGATAGCCAGATCTAGACAAATGATTATGCATGTTCCGGTATTTGGAGTCCTTTATCCCTTTTCTCAAGGAGATCTAGGAACTCACTGTGGACCCTCTGATTTTGAGGCTAGCTAGGAGGACCACAATGTCTCTTCCGGATGCGGCGTACTTCAAGGACAGAAGGTTAGATAGTCTTCCAAGAAAAATATTTTCCAACTCTGATTCAGTGCTTAGACCATTCTTTGTAGCTGCTTGGGTGATAAAAGGTGACCTTCACTTGGGCAATACAACTCATGGAATGGTTGCAAAATGAACGCCTCAAGCTGAGCTAATGCAGTTTGCTTCTAATATCTTGGGTGCATTTTCCTAAATGGAGGACACAACCCTTGATTGGTTAGCAGCCAATACCTTAGCTAATTTTGTGGGGATGCACAGAGCCTTCTAGCTCTAATGTAAATTAGTGGACAATATTTCCAAGAGGTCCCTGTCTGCTTGCCGTTTTATTCAGTGAACTAGAAAATGAAAGGATGCTACAAGCTAGAAGAGTTCCTTCCCTCCTCAGAATAAACCCAAGAGTTAAAGCATTAAACAGTCAAGATATAAATCCGATGCCCCAAACTATGGAGTAGCCCATAAAGAAGCCCTTCTGTATTGGCAGACACATATTATCAGGGCACTTGTGCTGTTATATGTAATAGGTTTAAGCGGCGTTGTTGGTAGATGTTAAACCACAAGAAGCTTTTTAGATTTAACTAATTTGTTGGGTTTTTTCCTGAACTTGGTGTAACCGATATATATATTTATAGTTGCTCACAGTTGGTACTTACTGTAACCGACAGGCAGTATGACAAGCTTATGCAGTTAATATACTTAACAGTATTATAGAACATTAGTATATGCAGATGGTAATAAGCTTGTGCTCAAAGTCAGAGAACAAGTTACTCGTATATATACTTTTTGTGCCTCCAGTCACTTTATATATCTATATATAAGAGAACACAAAAGGATGCAGCTTCAGTTCACATCTTTACAGTTCAGCTGGCGCTGGAAGAACCTGCTGAGAGCTGAACTTCCTGTCTATGCATGCTCAGTAGAGCGATGCAGACGGCTGGAGGCTGCCCCACTTCCTGTCTTTACTAGATCACAGGGGACACCACTACATAACATTCTGTACTTCCAAATGAATTGACATAAGGTAAGTCTTCCTGGCTAGTAGCTGGTAACCTGGGGCACTGAATTTGTAGCTGTATACATCCTCTCTTCACGGTTCTCATGTGGAAGGTAGTCTTCTGGGATAGGGACAATGTTCCTTCCTCACTGTTCCCAAGGTATTTGGTCTCTTCAGGATTTCGTCCTACTGATCAGTGTCCTGTAACTCGGGGCCATTTATCTGTCCGTGAGCACCTGGACATCATTCCTCCATGTCAACGTCGGGACAATATGGGCCCATAAAAAAATTGTGTAGGGGCCCAGCAATGCTGTTCTCACCGCCTGGGTCCTCTGCTCGCAATAGAGCAGAGCGATGACCTTCTTCTGAGCATATGAAGGCTGGCGCAAGTGCCGCTCTGAAGAGGTCTCCGCTCTGCTCTTATGAGATCAGCATTGCTGTGCCCCCCTCACCACCAGACCCCATAGGCACTCATCTTTTGTACCTCCTATTGTTACAGGGTGCATAAAGGCATAGCCCCAGTGGTGGCTTATCTAAACCATCTAAACCAGCAAATGGACACTCGCAACCCTCAGGTCAGGGGAGAAGCACCTGCAGTGAGCAGAGTGTTTTTCCAGGACCTCATGAAGATCTGGAGGCCCCTGAAATTATTGGTGTTGTGACTAAATGACAAGCTCTTTCTCTGACCTCGTCACACTGGCAGCTATGTGTCTGTTCCATAGAACTAGTATATATTATGTTATAGGAGACCAGTCTACCTGGGAGATTACTTTTATTATTATTATTAGCACTACTGCTGGCACTGACAACTAATAGCTTTCGTCCAAGTAACCTTTAGGAAGACAGAAAGGGTTGGCGCCGTTGGTTATTGCATATAATTGACCCAGGTGGTCTTGGTACACAGGACAATAAGAGATCTGGGTGATCTATTGGTTATACTGCAAAAGATGTGACTCATTTTCAAGAATAATAACTAACCTTTTTTTGTCTTCTAAAAATAAGTATTTAATATAATTTATAACTTAACATATTGAAGATTTAACATTAATATATAAAAGTAAAAACATTCATTTAATTAAGAAAAGAGCAACAAGCAAGCATGGTAACTTAAGCAGCAAATAAAACTACTATTATGTGAAATAAATATGCTATTGCATGTTAAACTGAATATTAAACAATTTTACCCAGATTAAAAATCTGAGGGCAGTCATTCCCATCCCCATCTCTCAACTGGGATTTTTTTTTAAAATGTACCTAAATTAAAAATGGCTACTTTGACGTAATTGCTGTAAACAGATTTTTTTTTTTAATTGGCCAAATCAAAAACTATTGTAGAAATTGGAAAGGAATGATTGAGAACATCCATTACATTCACAGAATAGTTTAGTTACCGCTAGATTGTGCCTTATCAATCCACAAACACAACATAGTCATCCTGATTATACAGCAATTTACAAGCAATTTCAGCACAAAAGGAGCTACCGGTAAATAACTTCTCATTTGAGATCACCTCGCTGTATGTGATTGCACTCCGCATAGCATGTGCGGAAGGCTTAATGTTTTCTTTTTCCAATAGTACAATAAAATTGTAAGGCAAGGAGGACTGCAGCTGGATAAATGTTCACTTATTTTAAATCCATAACTACTTTTTGTTTTGTATTCTAGCCTGTAAATTAGCATGTTGGTATTCAAATCAGGTGGTTGGTTTTTAATGTTCTTACTAAAACATGTCTATCTTCAATCTATATGTTTACCTATGTTTAGTATATGTTTAGAAGGGGTTTAGACCAGATAGGTTCCCAAAGGCATCACTCACGATCATTAGGGAGGGGGCTGTGGTGGATACTGTACTAAAACCACATTCTAATTTGCATATTAATGAAGTCTCCGGCTATACCACAAGGCACAGCATGAATTAACAGATGGTATTTAAATCTTCTAGTAAATATGAGAGACAGGCAGTGACTGGCAATTATGACAGTATTTAATGGAATATCTGTTATTGATTCATAATTAGACCTCATTAGACCTTTGTCTATTTTGTGCTAATTCTTCCATGCAATGAAAAGGTTGCCATGGTTCGGCAGACTGTTAAATAATCTGCTAGGAATATGTGGCTTAGAAAGCGCTTAACCGTAAATGGTTAACATTTACTTTTAACTACAGTTTATTCTAAATAGTAAAAAATGCATTGTGCTGCTAAGGAAGTTTGTATTCCTCAACACTATCAAAATATAAATAAATGCTACAAACATTGTGGACAGTCAACAAAAACTACAAATTTAAATTGGGTCAGATGTTTTGCAGCTGAGAGGCATAATAAAGAGCAACAATTAAAAGCAAAACCTGCAACAAATAATATATATATATATATATATATATATATATATATATATATATATATATATATATATATATATATATATATATATATATATATATATAATATCTCCTTCAAATGTTTTATGCAAGATAGTTTATATATACTTTATTAGAAATTATCATAACCAATTCTGGCCCATACGTTTAAACAACACAGATAATAAGGTATACATATTTGGCATCTCTTAAAAAACAAAACACAAAAAGAACATTAGCTAAGTGCATTTTTTGCGTTCTACTGCTGTTTAGTGTAATGGTAATAGCGTGCGGGCCACGTTGCTTTCACAAGTTAATTGAATTCCCCCCTAAGCGACAGATTCAATTCCCCGCATGGGCCGTGCACTATTACCGTTACTTCGGTGAATTCATCGCTGATTTTTGCTCGCAGCTCTGTGTCCCCTTAGCCTTAATATAATGGTCTCGTCTACTGTATTTTATTAAGTCTAACCTAAAATAATTTTTAGCCTATGTTAATCTTTAACCACATTTACGTAATACACTTCCAATTTCTCCTTTTCCTTATGCTTATTTTTCTCACCTTTTGTTAGCTGTCCTCACTTATTTCTTTCACTAAACTTGGAAATAGTAGAAAACTTAAGAATAAAATGACTTACTGACCACCGCTAAATAATGTTGATTTCTGATGATCGTTTTCTGTTGATAATCATTGTGTATTTGTATAATGTCATAAATAAAATTATATATTGCAATCTGCTTCCAAAAGAGAGCTAAGTAATAAAATTACTTTTCTCGTGTACCCATGGCGTAAGTGTGAAACCTGCTTTGGTCCGGTTATGGGTAAAACACTACTGGACGTGAAGTGTTAATAGTACTTTTGATGCATATGTGAACCAGATGGCTTACATTTTTAATATTATTAGAAGTAACACGGACAAAGTGACTGTATCATAGTATTTACAAGTGAAAGAATTCTGCAATATAGTTCAACAAGAAAAAGTTGTAATCTAATTGCATTTTCAAAGCAAACCTCTGTGGAATAATAATTTCCTTCTCTGACCTGCAGTCATGCTGATGTTTTACTCATTTTAGGGTGGATGAAGTGAATTGGTCCCACTGGAATCAGAATCTTGGTATCATTAATGAGGATCCTGGGAAGAATGATACTTATCAATACTATGGTTTCTCCCAAACTGTGGGACGTCTCCGGAGAGGTAGGCCTGGCTAAACATGCAGATTAGTTAGATATTTTTGGATTTTTATCATCTACAAAAAATTACACATTTTTACAAGTTGACTTCTTTCTCTCTCCATGCTTTTGAGGTCATAGCTGTATTACCCGGTGGTACCATTCCGACACCGAGGAGTACTACACTTAAACGTTGTCAGCCAGCACATCCTGGTTGGCAAGTGGATGGCAGTGATGTAATTTCCATCAAACACATATAGCATACATCTACATAAATGATCCACCAAATATTCAACTGACAATAGTACAACTTGGCTTAAAAAAAACAGACTAATAATGTGTATTAAATAGTTAATGAAGGATTTCTTCAGGGACAAAATGGAATTCACGGCAGTGACATATTTTAAAGTTAACATCTAACCTGTAACAATTATATCTACCTTGTTGATAACATTAGTTTAGCCTGTATTATTTTAATTTTACTGCTTATGATTGCAGTTTTGAAATTGACATGTATCCATATTTTAACGTAATAATCCTCTTATGCAATCCTGCATACCAGTCTCCAAAACTACTGCTTGTGCAACACAGAAAGGTAATCAGAATCACGGTTCAGCCTACTCTGCTCTACCAAGAGATGCCTCCACTAAATAAAAGTGCCTCACTGTGCAGAGATGTGAATAAACTCCACATCAAAATCCCACCTCCTACCTCAGTGTTGGCTAACCTGTGACACTCCAGGTGTTGTGAAACTACAATTCCCAGCATACCCTTCCAGCAATAAACTGCTATATATATTGGCAAAGCATACTGGGACTTGTAGTTTCACACCTGTAGTTTCACAGGTTAGCCAACACTGTCCTACCTCTTCAGAATCAACCCTCTAATTAATCTTTTCCACCTAACTTACAGCTCTGTTTAGCCTTATTTATGGCTTATATAAATCTGAGTGAGGTAACATTGGTACTGTTCATATTACATGGATTACGTGTGTGTGTGTGTGTGTGTGTGTGTGTGTGAAGCTTTGTGCAGTGTTTAAAGTACAAAATTAGTAAATAAAAAACAGAAAAAAATAAACCAGAGAGTATGCTCCCCGTCTCAGATCCTCACCCAGCTGCAGTGCTGGTCCTATATTAGTGGAAACAAGCTCAAGGCTGGTCAGTGCAGGGCAAGTACCACTTTGTGGGCCAGGAGTCCCAGGGTAGCCTTTTACTGATCAGCCAACCACACGTGTCTTCCCATACTGGATCCTGGGAATGCAATGTGTAATAGTCTTATTTGATATATGGATTAATCTTGGTGGAGTTCACAGTTGTTGTCGAGGTATATATCTCCATAATAGTGTGACCTATCGATAATCGGAAGCCAGAGGAGACGTAATGATGTAGTACATGTAAAACAAAGTTTAATAGTACTGGTTAAAATAACATACAAAATACACTAGTTGTAATGCTCATCACAAAGCCGATGGCAGGAGTGGGTCTTCCTTATCTGAATGGAAGCAGGATCCACTAACAAATACTAATAAAGTTTTTAATTTTTTATACTACAGCATTATGTTTCCTCCTGTTTCCGGTTATCTATAGGTTACTTAATGTGTATTATGTACTACACTATTTGATTTCTCCTCAGTTTTCATATATATAATATTAATATTAATATTTGGTAACCTATCACGCACAGGTTGTAGAGCAGTTTCAACTATTTAAAAATTGCAATAAAAATGTGAGGTTGTAATCTGCAAACCAGATTTGAAGTGCTGTTTTTTCCCCGATAACATATAACCTCATTTGTCTTTTCTGGGGCTTTGTAGATCGGTGGTCTGTGGTGGTCCCTCGAGTGGTGGAGCTGAACAAATCACCTCACCATCCTGATGATGTTGTGGTTCCTCTAGAGCATATGCACCCAAACTACCAAAGGCAAGGCTACCCCCAGAACTGGAAGAAAGATGAGACCCACATCTGACCATCTGCTGAACTCCAGCCATCAAACACCCCTAGGTGTCCACAGACACCTGACACCTATCAGAGACAGAGAGGTCCAACGCCATCTGTGCTGCTAACCAGTGTCTGGAACTTTGCACATTTGCACAACTGATTATTTTATACAAGACTTGTCCAGCTACCAGAGTTTCGGATCTGAACTGTAAACCAATATATTTAATATTTGAAATTATTTTTTAATTGTAAAGATTTTTTTAAAAAAATACACATGTAACAGTGTCTCAGAATTAATGTACTATTAAGAGAAACCAGTACTGTAACATGAAATTCTTCTTTGGGAGAAAATACTTTTCATACTTTACATATCACAGTTGTTGTTAACTACCATTTGGTGTACATTTCATGCTTTCTTTATACATTATATAAAGAAAGATTCCAAAACATGTGATCAACCTCTAATACTCATGGAATATTAAGATCGATGTTAATGCAAAGTTGATTGGCTATCCTTCTCTGTATGTCCTTATGATGAAGTGAATGTAGCACATTTTTAGCTTTAGCTCTCTGCAGTAAATTACCTAGAATTTAATGAAATTGTCCTCCTAAATGTCAAAGGCATTGTCTCTTAGATATATCACTGCTTCCCAGAATCCTTCACATGCAAAATGCTTTGTCAGTTGGCAGAATTTAAACTTAGAAAACTATAAACAAAATACACTTTTTCAAAAGCCATAAATGCCAGCACCATAAATTGAAAACAAAGCAACTTTATCCAGAGGGATTCAAATTTCTAGCAGAGGTCTTCAGCATTGTAATTTATAGATATGGGATCTTTTGTCCGGAAACCCACTATCTATAAAGTTCTGACAAATGAAAAGCAAAAAAAAAGGAAAAAAATGCTGCTGTTCTGTGATTTTGTATAATCAGCATTTTCCGCTGCACTTACTGTGAAGAGCCTGTTCGGGGCAGTTTCGGAAAAGGCGGTAATACTTTTTAAATGTGTTTTAGGTACCAAGCATTCTGGATAATAGATCCTATACCTATTATATGAGATACATGAGTTTGACATATTTTTAAGGCTTTTTTTATTATTTTTGCTTGTACACACTTAAAATGTCTTGTGAAAAATTGTAAATTACCTATTGTACAAAATGTTTTCAGCTGAAATTTTAAAGTAGCAAAATGTTTTAAAATAAAGATCACTCGTTGCTTATATACAGCAGAGACATTTTGTGAGCCTATCAAGTCACTAGAAACCAGTGACATCACTTCATAACACATTCATGAGGCACTGGTTCTTTGTGAATTCATAGCCTGCCAAATTACTGCCTCTGTTGTGTGTAGATAAAAGTTGTGTTTTAAAATGCTAAAATCAACTCGCTGTACCAACAATGTATTTGAAGTATTTATTTTCTTAAATTATGTTTTGCTGTTTACTTTAACCATGCTGCCAGCACCCCAGCATGTCATTGGTCTGCCATAGACAAGGACACCCTTGTGGCATTCAGTTTGCTTAGCCCATGGCATGAACTCCACGTTTAGTTTTGGAACCCAATTGATGTAAAACAGTTAAAGAAACCTGTTCACACTTATCTGGTTAATGTGGGTGTGTCAGCCATCTTAATATTGGGAAAAGAAGCAGTGTGAGTTAAAGATATAGGGACAGATTCAATTGACCGTGAGGTGGTGCCTTGATGTCCGGCTGCGCACAATGCTGGCCAATATGGTGCAGAATCTCCGCTCATTTTCTCTTCATATCACTATGGGACACGAGGGAAAATGAACGTAGATTTGAGTGCAACGATTGAGGCATTGTCTCTGCGTACTGTGGCACCTCGAGGCTAATTGCATTTTTCCCCCATAGAGTGGGAAAAGAAAATACTCTAATGAGGAAACCAAGACATATGGAAGTCATTGTCAATAAAAAGTATGATTTGAAAGTATTGCTAATTAAAGTGCTTATGTCGGAGTTATAGATAACAATGATGTATTAGTGTCCTATAGTGGCTTACTATTATATTTGTGGGTGCCAATTACTCAACTTAAGCACACTGGAGATTATTTACTAAGACATTGCAAAAGAAACCCATAACAGCCAGTGTCAATTAGCGTTCATTAGTCTAGGGCTAGTTAGAAAGTAAAAGGAAAGAGATTTCTGAAATTTACTTGGTTAGTAAATAACCCCCACCTTATTATTAATAATTTGTAGCACCAGTTAGTATTGTATGTACAATCCTCTTCAGAAGCTGTATTTATTTTAAATAAACTTTGTTGAAACACTTCTGTGGTGCACGTTGTTATAGGCTGTTAACTACATGTCAAGTTTTTTCTAAAACATTTAGGCTCTGATTCATGGAAAGTAAAGCTAAAAAATTAGTCACTTTGCACCTAGGCAAAACCATGATGCATTCCAGGGGGAGATAAATTTAAAATGTGATGGCAGATTTATATTTGGGGTAGGACATGTCCTAGATCAACTTTACATTTTAGTGTACAAATAAGCTATCAAATATTTGTGTGCTATATGAATAAACAGACAGTATTTATCTTATGTGCAAAATAAAAAACTAATTTGCACCCCTTGCATTGTAACATTATTTTGTCCAGGAGAAATCTTCCTAATTTTTTTGCCTTACTTTCCTTATTGAATCAGGCCTGTAAAGTGTAAAATCATTACGAATGTAGATTGGTTTTCTAAATGTGGAACGTAAACCACACAGAAGTTCAGCCATGGAAGTTTTTCTAAATCTCCCAAAGCTGATTTTCTCCTGTCCTTGGTCACTTCTTTTTTTTACTGCTGAACTAAAACCATTTTCTTTAGCCAATAAATCACAAAAGTGAAATACTCAAGGACTCTGTATCTGAAACTCCGCTTTGTACTACTTTTCATTTAGACTAGCAGTCAGCATTTTATTGGTCACTTCACAGACATACTGAGCGGGACTGGACTGATGGTAAACACGGAGATGCGTTTGGTTACTCAGGTGTAGATACGAATTTTCCTAATTAAAGATCTGTTAGCATTTTGTGGCATCACAGCACACAATTATGCCAAAAGACCAGCTAGAAAACTCCTGCCTAATAAAAGCTGTGTTCAATACAAATGCAGTGCAGGACTTAAATACAAGAACTGTAGTGCTAGGAATAGTTACAAATGTAACGGGGCAGATGGTCGGCACCCGAAAAGTAGTATAAGGAAGGATTCTACAGCCCCGGTGGTATGGTAGAAAGGTGAAGGTCCCACTAGTAGTGTTGGAATAAAATAAGGAACACAGGGCTAAAACTGCATAAACTCGTGGGTTTATTCTCTTTGCTTGTGGCATAAGGCTTTACCACAGCAGCAGATCAGTAGCGGTAGTATAGAGAAGTAATAGCACAATACCATCAACATGCAATGTTATTCAACATGTCACAAAATAAATTACATTTTAGGAATCTTGGTTCAACAATATGCAAATATAACTCAACACAATACTTTTAGTGCAATTATAATGATTATACTTATCAGCAGAGAAGCAACAAGGATTAATCCAGTTTGTTAAGGTTAGATGCTTTCTAGTTCACCCTATGATATTCAGATCCCAATGGAGGAAATTATAATCCACAGGTTTAAGCGAAGTTTCAGCTTACACATGAAGCGTATTTACTTGTATAAGTTTAAATCAGTAGTCCATTTAGCAATCTGTCTAATGGAGTAATTAACTCTCTCCCAGCAACTGTAGAGTTAAACAACTTGCATCCATTTTAGGCAGTTTCAGTCAGCTTGTAGATAACTTTAAATACAGCAGATTTGGATGGAACAAGCTCTTTCTAAGCCAGTGCTATAACACCTCGCAATAGCAATTTTACAGTCCTGGTCACAGGTTTTAATAACAGTTTGATGTCTCACTTAAATAACTTGAGCATAGTCAAGCAAAATAAACTGAAGATCTGTCTTCATATGAGTCCTGCTGACATCTCATGGGCAGTGTCAAGTTTGGTCTTTTCCTTTACTACAAAGGTGCTTCTTTTTGGGCTGGCTGCAAACATCCCTCAGGACAACAATTCAGCCATAGATTCAGTGGCTCTTTATGGGAAGATCCAACATTAGTTCAGCTAGCAGTCACAAACATCACTTCTCTCAGTAGCCAGTCCATTTTTGGCTCCTCCACTTTGCCCCAATAATCTTCCTGAAGCCTTCTAGTACATTCTTGGGCTCTAGAGAGCAGCCTTGGCTGTAGTTTGCAGTCTGTCCACCCAAAAATGGCCAACACAATTTGCTTTTAACTTCCCAGAGGCACTCTGGGGAACTATAATTTTCTGAATGAGTGCATACAGTAATATACCTGTGATTCGCAGGGTATTGCACAAAGAGCTGTAGTTATACTTCAGAGTAAACTTTAGAAAATCAGAATTCATTAGAAAGTAGAACCTTAACTCTGTGTATCCAATAATGAGCCAGGGGAAAGTACTCTGGGTATAGAGCTATGTGGAGGCATTATTGGTTGTGTATGTATAGTAGTATGTATAGGAGAATATGAGGCTACGTGGTGGTATGGGGCAGCTATACTGACCATTTAACTGCCTATGCATTGTGCTAAGGCTGTGTATTGTACATTTGGATGTAGTATATGGCCTGGTCAATGAGTTGCATATGATGGACAGTTTGTTATAACTATTTTTGGTACACAGTATTTAGTTTTCATTTTGAGCTCCAATAAGCATGTATTATTTTGCCATACTATGAATTCCAACTATACACCCTGCTAAATGGCTTCCTACCTATAGTACTCTGCTAAAGGTAGGGTACTCACTTAAAACCCTCTGTTCCGCACACATTTTCCGGATCTGCAAGTATTTAAGTGACAATATGACAAATAGGTGTATATTTACTAAGCTGTGGGTTTGAAAAAGTGGGGATGTTGCCTATAGCAACCAATCAGATTCTAGCTTTCATTTATTTAGTACTTTCTACAAAATGACAGCTAGAATCTGATTGGTTGCTATAGGCAACATCCCCACTTTTTCAAACCCGCAGCTTAGTAAATCTAGCCCATAGAGTGTGTAGGTGTACTGATGTGATGTGGGCAGTAAAGCCTCAGTCACATGTCTTTGATGAATTTTGACCCTATGCTCTGTATAGTAATGAAGGTTGTATATTTTTATTAAGTGTCTGGTTATACTACCACCCACACCTACAATAATAATTTTTTTTAATTTGTCCTTATTTTGGAATGTTGGCAAACCTAAAGCAGGTCTCTGATCATTTTTTAATTGAGAAATCGGGCAACCATGGGGCCTGAAGACTGCTCAGGTCATAAAATTCTGAAAAGATGTGGACTATCTAACACTAGGTATTTAAATTATGTTACCCATAACTTTTCTAGCCCATTTTTAACAGCAAGTGTCCATCAGTAGTTCATATTACTCTTCATAGTCTCATGTTTCACTAAGCAGTTCTTCCACTCTGATGTTCCTATCATAACTGTAAGACTGCGCTGTGGGCAGTGGATGTGATGCCAAGTTTAGGCCTGCCTGGCATGATTAAAAGACAGATTTTTGGATAGTCCTGTTTAATCAAAGTTGTAGCATTCAAGATGATGACGTCATTGAGGATACTGTCAAAAATCTACCTTTTCACCTGCCTTTACTGTGAGGTTTTAGTCTCTTCTTCTTTTTAACTAATATAAAAAGAAAAATATGTGACATTTGAAGTTTACATGCAATTCACATGGAAAAGCTAAATGATGAAAACCACTAATATAAATACAAACCAGTTAGTGGCCATGTAAGAGGTTAACAAGAGATGTATATATTAATGTTATTATTTAGAATCGTGCCTCTATTTATATGTATATGTTAGATATGCTCAGGCTCGGTTCCTCGAGAACCGAACACACCCGAACTTAGGGGATCTGAGTACCGAGCCGATCCGGCTCAGTACTGTTGCGTGTCCTCGAAATCGAAAACGAGGCAAAACGTCATTGTGACGTCGACGGATCTCGTGAGTTTTGAATTCCTTTTTACGATCCAACATAGTCAGGGGTGGGAGTGAGGGTGGACCCCCATTTTTCTTTTCTGCCACTGCTGTGTGCCAATGTGTCCTAGATGTGGTAGGAACTGCCGTGTGTTTGTGTCATTGCTCTGTCGCTTGCTATCCAGCCAGGTCGCTGCAGTCTTTGTCCGAAAGTGTATGAAAATAATATTGTAACCTGTGAGGTGGTCTAAATTGACTGCAAATTGCTTGAAATTAGTGTTATTGAGGTTAATAATAATGTAGAAACAAAAAAAGAGCAAAATTATGTGATTTTAGCATATTTTAGGATTTTTTCTAAAAATCCAAAACCAAAACACGAAGCTAATCCAGATCCAAAACCAAAACCAGTTCACGGGAGTCAGAGAGCATCGCTAGTATATGTTGTAAAGTACTAATATTGAGGATGTACCTGTTCTGTACTGGGGTTCTTGTATGGAAGGTGTTAAACAGACTGGTATTTCATGAGGGAAGTAGCTTCCAGTTTCTGTCTCATGCAATCTGCTCAATATGATCCTGACTTGAGTTTACAGAAGCAGTTAAACTACTCGTGTGTTGATCTGACAACTCTTTTCTCATGGCTTATATCTCACTGTGGCCCAAGGACCTGCTGCCTGCGGTGCTCACAGCTCGAACATTCAAGGGCGCAGAATATCTTGCTTGTCCTTTAGCCGCTTTGATGTGGAGTGCCCAACAGGACTAGACATTCATATTAAAAATGGAGTCCCTCTGAAGAGATTGGTAGCAGTGTTAGCATTTAAAGGGCAAATACAAATATAAGAATTGGTGAAATTACACAGCTAAATGTTTAATTAAATTTTAAATGTAGAAAAAGTGAAAAAGAAAACATATTGCCCCTAATGTTGTTTCTACTGCTGCACGTGTGATGCTCAAAGACATGGAAGCACCTAATTATTAAATTCTCTGAATATGCTCGACTGAAGGGGCCTAAAACTGGACATACATTCTGCATGTCTCAATTACAGTTCATCTTTGTATTCGGTATTATGTTAACAACAAGACTCAAGACTAGTTGCAATATACAGGCATGCGGCCTACAATTGTGTGAAAAAGTTTCTTGATTTTTTCTATTTTTGCATATTTGTCACACTTAATTGTTTCAGATCTTCAAACTAAATTGAACACAAGACAGAGACACAAAATATTGTTTTTAATTGGTCATTTCATTTATTGAAGGAAATAAAGTTATCCAACATTAACTAGCCCTGTGTGAAATAGTAATTGCCCACTTAGTTACTCATTTAACTAATAAACCAAAATTAATTGATAGTTGGGTTCAATTAGACTAGACACAATCTGGTTTGATTACTCCCATCCCTGTTGAACATAAACATCACTTAAATAATGTGAGGTTGGCTAATACCACTTTCACATTACTGCCCTTGCAATATTCTGGGTTTTTCAAGTCGGGTTTTTGCCGAGTCACAGAGCATCCCAGACCCCGTTCACACTGCACCTTGGACCCAGGAATTTCCCGGGTTGACCCCCGTTCATACTGAACATGGGTCTGCCCTGGCAATAAGTGTCAGTCATCACAAAAGGAGCTTTGTGCTACATGAAAAAACAGTCAGTATTTAACTTATGTGCAAAACAGAATGCTAATTTGATTTGATTATTGAGTAGAGCAAACATTTATCTTAACAAAATATTTTTATTCAAATTGGTAATTTCTTTCTTAAACAGTAAATATTACCTCATATCTACTAGTACAAATCCAATTTAAATAAAAAAGTGCTTGTTTTTTTAATCAAAAATGTCATAAAATTGTAGTAATAATTTTTTTACATATAGACACTTTAGACACACATGTGCCAATACAGTAGTACAAATCAAAATTTTTGCTCAGTACTTACATCACACACATTATAAAATATATAAATAACATTTTAAATATTGTAGCCTCAACCACAGGCATTATAAACATAACTTTACTAAACATTTCCTATAACCAACAAGAGGTTAACCAGACTCAGCTTCTGCAATGCCTTCAGGGACTGGCTACGCACATGGATACCCTCCAGAGAACCCTGACTCCTCCCGGAGTATCTGTTGCTCCCACACCCCTTGTTGTCGGCTCTCCAGAAGCAGCTATACCTAATCCTACTGAAGGGATTCGCATCCCACCTCCCGAAAAATTTGGTGGTGATCCGAGAAAGTGCAGAGGGTTTCTCAACCAATGTGCTATCCAGTTCGAGCTATCACCAGGAAATTTCTCTTCAGAACGAGCCAAGGTGGCATATATTATTTCGTTACTCACGGATCAAGCGCTTTCCTGGGCCTCTCCTCTATGGGAGCATGATGACCCCCTGTTACAAATCCATCCTCCTTCATACAAAGCTTCAGAAAAGTGTTCGATGAGCCTGGATGAGTTGCCTTTGTGGCCTCCAGCATTTTGAAGCTACGTCAAAAAAGCCTTCCCGTGGGTCAGTACGCGATTCAGTTCAGAACTCTCGCCTCTGAACTGAACTGGAATATTGAGGCCCTTATAGCTACCTTCTGGCAGGGGCTGACAGATCGGATCAAGGACGAGTTGGTCTCCAGGGATTTACCAGCTACCCTAGATGATCTGATCTCCTTATGCATCAAGGTCGATATCCGGTATTTGGAGCGTAATCAGGAACGAGAACAATCTCGCCGGGCTAGTCCACGTTTGGTCTCCACTTTTCAGAACCCATCAATTGTACCTGAGGAGCCCATGCAGATCGGGCGTTCGCGTCTAACTGTGGAGGAGTGGGAACGAAGGTTTAAGAACCATCTATGCCTCTACTGCGCTGACCCCTCTCACATTCTTTCTCAGTGTCCCAAGAGACCGGGGAAACGCCAGATCCTAGTCGGTGCCGGGAAAGCTGGTCTAGGACTGAGTACATCTTCCCCTTATTCCCCAGACAAGACAGACTTTTTGATGCCCATCATCATCAATGCTTTCCAGGGTCCGGTCTCCCTTCGGGCCTTCGTGGATTCAGGGGCAGCCAGAAACTTTATTTCTGCATCCTTAGCAGCTAACCTTCATCTTCCCCTGGAATCATTATTGCAACCCTTGGTTCTGACAGCGGTGGATGGTAACAGAGTGGCCAATGGATCTATCTCTCAGACCACCCGGCCGATCCGACTGCAAGTTGGTCTCCTCCATTTTGAATGGATCTCGTTTCTAGTCCTTCCACAGACTGTTAATCCGGTAATATTAGGACTACCCTGGTTAAGGGACCATTCACCCTAATTTGATTGGCATCATGCTCAGGTTACTTCCTGGGGTCCGCTCTGCGCTGATCGATGCCTCAATAACCTACCTATTAGATGTCACGCTCTCAGACCCAGTCTTGGGTTGCCATCTGAATACGCTGCCTTCATGGATGTCTTCAGTAAGACTGCCGCTGAGAC
Source organism: Mixophyes fleayi (assembly GCF_038048845.1). Lineage (NCBI taxonomy): Eukaryota > Metazoa > Chordata > Amphibia > Anura > Limnodynastidae > Mixophyes > Mixophyes fleayi. The sequence continues at coordinate 325,058,439 of NC_134402.1, read as the reverse complement.
TCTTCCACCCCACCGTCCCCGTGATTGTTCCATTGAACTTATTCCTGGAGAAAGGATTCCTCGTGGCAGAACGTACTCTCTGTCCCTCCCTGAGACTCGAACCAAGACCGAGTATGTATCTGAAAACCTCGAACGAGGATTGATTAGAAAATCTTCCTCACCTGCCGGTGCAGGATTTTTTTTGTAAAGAAGAAGGATGGTTCTCTAAGACCATGCATCGACTACAGACTACTCAATGCCATTACCGTGAAGAACAGGTACCCCATACCCCTGGTTTCCGAGTTATTCGATCGGATCAAAGGTGCCACAATATTCACCAAACTAGACCTCAGGGGCGCCTATAATTTGATTAGGATTTGTGAGGGCGATGAATGGAAGACCGCTTTTAACACTCGGGATGGCCACTATGAATACCTGGTGATGCCTATGCAATGCCCCAGCGGTCTTCCAGGAGTTCATTAACGACATCTTCCGAGACCTACTCTATCTCTCAGTTGTTGTCTATCTGGATGACATATTTATATTCTCCAGAGACTTAGAATCCCATAGAGGTCACGTCAAGGAGGTTCTCTCTCGACTACGTTCCAACCACCTTTACTGCAAACTGGAGAAGTGTGTCTTTGAAGCCTCTCAGGTCCACTTCCTGGGATATATTGTGTCCAGTGCTGGTCTTTCCATGGATCCTGGGAAAGTGGCTGCCATTCTCAATTGGCCACAACCATTGGGCCTTAAGGCGATCCAACGCTTTATTGGCTTCGCCAATTATTATCGGCACTTTATCCAAGACTTTTCAACACTCATTTCTCCCATTACTGCTCTTCCCCGCAAGGGAGCAGCAAAATCATGGTCTGCCGAAGCCCTCAGTGCCTTCCAGTCATTAAAAAGGGCATTCTCCTCCGCCCCTATTTTGCTACAACCTGACTTGTCTCGGCCTTTCTTTGTTGAAGTTGATGCATCCTCCATTGGCATAGGAGCCATTCTTTCACAGAAAGATTCCGATGGAAAGTTTCATCCCTGTGGTTTCTGTTCCAGAAGATTTATCTCCAGCGAATTAAACTATGGTATCGGGGATAAAGAGTTATTGGCCATCAAAACAGCACTAGAGGAGTGGAGACATTTGCTAGAGGGGGCTGAGCATCCTGTTACTGTCTACATGGACCATAAGAACTTAACGTACTTGCAAACTGCTCAGTGTCTGAATCCACGTCAGGCCCGCTGGTCCTTGTTTTTTGCCCGTTTTAATCTCATTTTGACCTTTCGACCTGGGGTTAAGAATATCAGGGCGGATGCTCTCTCCCGGTCATTTGATGATAAAGATCTTCAACCCGCCCCCACCCCCAGAACCATATTGGATCCTACTACCATTGTAGGTTCCTCCTCCTGGTCGCTCCTTTCTCACTTCCAGGCTTCGGCCTAAGGCTCTCAAGTGGGCCCATGATTCTCTGTTTGCCGGGCATGCGGGTGTCAAGAAGACCTTCCCGTTGATTTCTAGGCATTATTGGTGGCCCTCTATCCGGGCGGACGTTAAGGCCTATGTTGCCACTTGTGGAATCTGTGCCAGACACAAGACACCTAGGCAGTCTCCTGCAGGACCCTTGGTACCACTTCCTATTCCAGAGAGACCATGGACTAGTATTTCTATGGATTTCATCACTGATTTACCAGCTAGCCATGGATTCAATACTATCTGGGAGGTAGTGGATAGATTTTCCAAGTTGGCACATTTCATACCTCTCAAGGGACTTCATTCAGCTTCTATCCTTGCTAACCTCTTCATCAAGGAGATTTTCCGTCTTCACGGCTGTCCCCAGGATATTATCTCGGATAGAGGAGTACAGTTCGTGTCCAAGTTCTGGAGATCATTCTGCAAAGAGTTGGGGGTCAATCTAAAGTTTTCCTCAGGGTACCACCCTCAAACCAACGGCCAAACGGAGAGGGTCAACCAAGACTTGGAACAATTTCTCAGGACCTACTCTTCGGGTAATCAGGCTGAATGGAGTCGTTTCTTGTGTTGGGCAGAATTTGCTCATAATAACCAGGTGCATGTATCTACTGGTTGTTCTCCATTTTTTTCTTACCTATGGGTTTCACCCTCTCCTTCCTGAACTTTCACAACCTGGTTCAGTGCTTCCGGCCGTGCAGAATCTCATTCAGGACTTTTCTCAAATATGGTCTCAGGCGAAGTCCAAATTATTGGAATCCTCCCGACGCTACAAAGCTAGCGCCGATCGTCGCCGTAGACCAGTCCCCAGACTTCGAGTTGGGGACAAAGTGTGGTTATCCACAAGGAATTTAAGACTTCGAGTTCCCACCATGAAGCTCGCACCCCATTATATCGGACCTTTTCAAATAACTCCCGTGACATTCAAACTCCTTCTTCCTTCATCACTCAAGATTCACAATGTGTTTCATATTGCTCTACTTAAACCCCTCGTTCTCAACAGATTTGTCAAAAGAATACCACCTCCGGTCCCAGTAAAGACTGATCATGGGGAAGAATATGAGATCAATCAGATTCTGGATTTATGGATCTCCAGGGGTCGCCACCAATATCTTGTTGACTGGAGGGGTTATGGCCCCGAGGAGAGATCTTGGATCGATGTACAAGAGATACATGCCCCTCGCTTATTGGCCAAATTCAAGAGGGAGAGAGAGGCGACCTTGCAAGCCCTGAAAAAGAAGAAAGGGGAGAGTACTGTCAGGCGCCGTCTCCGCACTGACACTTGGTGCAGGAGACGGACGCCTGCACCTTCCAAGCAACCACGTCCTGTTGCCTAGCAGCGGAACGCTATCTCTGCTCACCTGTCTGCAGCCAGCATGTCTTACCGCCAAAATCTCCCTAACCCTATCAGGAGGCACCTTAGGGTATATAAAGCAGCCTCTGACACATGTCTAGTGCCAGAGTATTAGGTCTTCAGCCTTGCTCCAGCGTTTGTTCCTGTGTAGTTGTTATTTGGATTCTGACCCCGGCTTGTTCCTGACTTCTCCTTGGTTCCTGATTCTGGCTTAGACTGATATTTGGTATTGACCCGGCTTCCTGACCATTCTCCTGCTTCTGATTTGGCTACATCCGTTCCTCTGGTTTTGACCCGGCTTGCTGACTACTCTTCCATCCTGCATCCTGGTGGGCTCTCACCGCTGCCTCAACTGTTACCTCGCCAGCTGACTGATACTGAGGGCTGCGACCTGCATGTCCCTTGCAGCGAAGTCCATACCTCCTTGCGGGGGTTCCTGGTGAAAACCAGGGGCGTGTTAGACTCCGGGCCTCAGTACTCAGTAGCGCCAACTGCTAGCAGGTATCATCAATTCCACCTAGTGATTCTGACAAACATTACCTATAACTATCAGTAATGTGGGTACACAGGGTTATGTGAACTAGCCTGGTACTCTGGGTTAGGGACAGTAGACGGTTACTCCGGATTATGGGAAGTAGCCGGGTACTCGGGGTTATGAGGAGCCATTTGTGGAGGATGATGTGGGGTGTTTTATGTTGCAACAGAATTTGGAGGATACATTTGTTGACCTCTGTAAAAGGGGTAAGGCTCCTCTACATGGTATGGAGGTTGTGGTTGAGGTTGTGCAGGTATTTGAAGTATTGGAATGAGGCGATCTAGGTAAGACATCATGAATTCACAATTCTCCCTCAGAATCCGCTCCTGCATTCCCATTATTTGAGTTATGAATGAGTCCTGCAACTCACGCTCATTGTCTATGAACCGTTGGAGATGTGCGTCTTCTTGGACTGCCATAGTATCCATTTCGTTCAGGTGAATGAACAATACTGTGGTCATGACCTGTTGTAAGCTGATATGTGCTTGAGGCCTCCTCCCTTCTGCACACTAGCTTCATGCTGCAACATACGTGTTCATGTTTTAATATGTTTTTACGTTTAGTTTTGGATTATTGTAGTTTTGTTTTGTTTTTAGTTTAGTAATGTTAAATTTTCATATACTTATTGCGTTATTACTTTAAAAATTGTAACATTAATAAACGTACTGTTTCACTGTAATATTGGGTTCTGCGTTGATGTCAAGGGTTGTGCCGCTGCCCATGGTTCTGTTTCTTGCAATGGTTGCGTATGTGCTGAAGGCTGTGCAGCTGGCAAAGGTTGCGAGTCTGGGAATTCCTCGGCTGACATACTGATGCTGTCTTCTGTTGTATTGAAACACTGCAATTCAGCATATTCTTCAAGCGAATCGTCGCTAATGAGCAGTGAGGGCGCGCTTGACTAACTGCTTTCTGATGTAGGACCGCAAGCATCACGGCAGTTTGATGATGACAATGCGATCGGATTTGCCAGGGTAGAGTTCCCAAACACTAAATTACATTGCTCATAAAATTGCCATTCCATGCGGGCAGCTTTACTCGTCTCTGGTTATGGTCATGTACTTTACAGTACTGTTTTCGTAGTGATTTTAATTTATTGATCACCTGTTGCTGACTGCGCTTTATCCTAAGCCGAGTTTGTATTTGGCAATGTTATTGTACACTGTTGCATCCTTAACATTGCCTGTGATCTGTTTCTTTATCTCCTCCTCTTCTCTAACGGCCAACAGCTCTCACATCTCATCATGTAGCCAGTGTGCCAGACTTTCTCCTATCTGGCTTCTCTGCAGCATTGAAATTACATCATCCTCCAGCGTCTCAGACACCCAATCAGATTCTTCCTGTGAGTCCCGGGTTGGGTTGAAAAACCCGGGTCCCACCATTCATATTGCAGGCGGCCCGGGACTGACACAGGAATAACCCTCCAAAAATCTCGAGTCTAATTGAGAAGCCGGTATTTACACTGACCCCCTTTCACACTGAGCCACAACACAGCTCATCGGAGCTCGCCCTAGCAAAATCCCGGATTTTTGCGGCAGTGTGAAAGGGGTATAAAAGGTCTCAACAAGCAGCACAGTATGCCTAGATCAAAAGTAATTCCAGAAGAGATAAGTCTAGAAATGGATATAAAGCCATTTCTAAGGTCCTGGGTATGCAGCAAACCACAGTGAGAGCTATTATCTTCAAATGGAGAAAACATGGAACAGTGGTGAATCTTCCCAGGAGTGGCAAGCCTACCAAAGTTTCTCCAAAACTGCATTGTTGATTCATTAGTCACGAAAGAACCCAGAGGAACATATAAGAAACTGCAGGGCTCAATCGCCTCAGTTACTGTCAGCATGAAGACATGGGTCCCATTACATCTGGCGGCAAGCTAACACAGTATTACACAATAGGAACATGACACCAACAGTCAAACATGGTGGTGGAAATGTGATGATCTGGGGATGCTTTGTTTCTTCAGGACATGAGTGTCAAGCCATAATTGACAGAATCATGAATTGTGCTCTCTGCCAGAATAGTGTGAGGGAGAATGTCTGGTCATCAGTCTGTGATCTGAAGTTCAAGCGCAATTGTGTTATATAGTAAGACAACAATCCAAATCACAAGAGCAAGTCCACCTCTGAATGGCTCAAAATAAACAAATTTAAGGTTTTGGAGTGGCCTAGTTAAAGTCCTGACTTGATGTGCTGTGGCAGGATCTTAAATGGACAGTTCATGCTCAAACCCAACAACGTGACTGAATTAAAGAAATTCTACAAACAAGAGTGGGACAAAATTTCTCCACAGCGATGTGAAAGACTGATCTCCAGTTATTAGAAGTGTTTGGTTGCAGTTGTTGCTGCTAAAGTTAAAACAACCAGTTTTTAAGTTATGGGGGGTAATTCATTTTTCACATGGGTGATATAGGTGTTGGATAAATTTTTTCCTTTTAAGTAAATACAATGATATTTAAAAACTGTATTTTGTGTTTACTCAGGAAGTCTTTGTCTTATAGTCAATTTTGTTTCAAGATCTGAAACTATTAAGTGTGACAAATATGAAGTATTAGAAGAAATCAGGAAATTGGCAAAAAAAAAATTCACACCACTGTATGGATATCCTATTAGTCTAAATATAAGAGAAAGGAGTTTGGTGTCTGAGAAGGAGAAGAGTGGGAGTGTGACCAAAAAGGTGAGTCAGTGCTAGGACTGCAATCTGTCAAGGAAGAGCCGATGGGGAAGGAGGATGCATGTCAGTGAGCCCTAACACACCTGGAGAGTGAGTACAGAGGAGTGAGAGATTGCAGAGTGGGGCACAGCCAGAGGGAGAGACAATTATAGAGGGAGAGCTGCCAGAATCAGACAGTAAGCTGCTAATACCAGAACAGAAGCTATCACTGCCAGGGAGAAAGCTGCCAGATACAGAGCTGACATTATGGAGAAAGCTGCCAGACAGGAGTGCCAGAGGTCCAGATCTGCTCTAGGTGTCCACATGGAGTCCAGATATGGTCCAGGTATCCAGAGGGAATCCAGAACCATTCCAGTGGCTCTCATGGAATCCTGACTTGTTCCAGGTGCCTGCCTTTGCTACCACTTCTACTCTTTGGATTTATTAAGGGAAACCATGAGGGACCCAACAAGGTCTTTGATCCCTACTTCAAGTGTCTGGCTTTGAACTGCTTAACATAGGCGGGGTTACTCCTCCCCTCATCATCTTCATATATTTATAATCGTTGTTGTTGTTGGGACTACTCCCCCCATGACTTTCTTCAAGAGAGAGACACTACTATTCTTACCGCAAATTATGCTCATCAACCCCATTCTGGGATGAACTTAGTGTTACTCATTGTCTTTATGCCACAATAATTATTTAATACTACCTGTTGCTACCTAATTTTTTAAGACTACTGACTCTGCAATTGTATAATTTCCTGAGACATGTTATCATGTGTATTTACATGCGATTTAGGGTGTGCTCTTGTAAGTCCAAATATGAATGCCGCCAGTGATTGCTTGCTAAGAGTAGGGTGTTTATTGCTGTATTGATACCAGTTTTTTTTGTTATATGCTAAACTCTTCATCATTATTGTAAGATGACATATTTTCATCTTCGAGATTTAGGCTGAAAAATGCATTATGATTGATATGCAATTGGCCATCTCGTCGCCTAGCCAACTGATAAATGGAACGTCCAGTCTTACCTAGTGTGTGTACCTGTTTTTCTATACTTGTGAGAACATCGACCTGATTACGACCAAGGTTCCTACAATGTTGGTGTGTAATGGGGACAAAAAAAATGAGGTCCCCACAAAACTTACCAATGCTAGTCAATGCAAGGGACCTTGCTAATATACTCTGCATCAAAATCTGAAATGCCTGCACGAGTCACTTTTGTTGGACCAAAAGTGTGCAAGTGTGTCTGACGTGGAGGGAAAGTATGTGCACACCACCACTAGAGGTCAGTGGAACATACATATATTCGACTCGAGTTTGGAGATTGCAGATTTCCTGCCCTTTTACAAAATATGGGGAAAAGACACGGTCACATCCATCTCCTGCTGAAGGTGCCGACTATAGCCTGGAGAGCAGTGGAGATGAGTATGTCCCTGACACTTCAGAGGAGGGTAGTTCAGACACCAGCAGTGATGCACCATTGCGCAGTAGTGGGACAAAGTGAAGAAACACAGAGACGTGTTTCATGACAACAATTCGACCTGATGGCAGCTGTGTTTTAAACACAGAAGGCTGGCAAAAGGATGTGATGTCCATCCAAACACTGTCCAAAAACAGATATGGCACCAGGGTGTATAACACAAAACAGTACTGCCTGTACTGTGAGAAGCCCCTCTCAAAAATAGCGTGGCATATCAAGCATGTTCGTAATAAGACTGAAGTCTGGGCCATTAAATTTACCAAGCAATTGAAAGAAAGTTGCATGCAATTTGCACATCTTTGTAATTGATGACACTTTGCACACAACTCTGAGGTGATAAGAACAGGACACGGTGTTCTGATTTCATGCAAACTACCAAAGAGAGGGTTCTCGAAGGCTCCATGCACTGTGCAGTCTGCCAAGGCTTGTTTGCAAGAAAATACTTGTGGCGACCACGGGAGGGCTGGCAAATTTTAGCCCCGGGGCATGACCCGAATCAACAGCCTATTTTAATGGGAAAAAAAATGCAGGTGGCCCAGTGACCCAGCCCAAGGTAGCCCACTATGGGAACAGCACGGGGGCAGATGCCCGCCTGCCCTTGGTGGCGATACATGTAGACATGTAAGGTAAACCAAAGATGCATAACCCAAAACTGGCAAAAACAAAGTTCAGTCTCTGTGTGCCATTGCTCAGCCTGTTTTACCTGATATCAATGGTGGCTTTTGGAAGGTCTTGAGCAACATGACCCCAGATTATATTTTACTCAGTCAACAATGACCAATGCATCATGCAGATGGGGCAGCATCTTTTCAAATAGATCAGATCATATGTTGGCAAACACAAGTACATCTGTCAGAAGCTTAGAGAAATGGGAAGGCTACTGTTACATGCAAAAAGAGCTACCCCTTTGGAGAGGATGAGAGACTTTACAATCTCATCAAACTTTCTGCTTGTAATAGATGTGGTGAAGCTGGTAGCTGGCTATAACAAGGAAAATGGTACGTTTAAGACACCCTTGCTGGCCCTCAAGGTTGTGCATGGCTTGCCAAAGATATTAAACATTGTGGAGTGCCAAGCAAAGATGGAGGGGTGCACTGCTGTGGTTGAAAATGCACACAACTTCAGGAAGATCTATGAGGCAAGATAGAACCAGTTGATCTCATTGGCTGCCTTGAAAATACTTAAGAAGTCAAAGTGAAATATGCCTCAGCTATTACCTTTCACTGAAGATGTGAAAAAAGATGTACTAGTATCTCAATGGGAAACAGCAGACGTACCAAAACAATTTATACACGGAGCCTTCGCTTAACAACTGTAAAGGTCACACTGGCACAGTTGAACTTGTTTAATTGAAGAAGGAAAGGGGAAGTTTCCAAGACGCTGTTTACTACCTTATCTTCAAGAGATACTTTGGATTTCCACAAAAATGTTGCCCTAGTGCTTTCCAAGCTTAAGGCACTTCACATGGATTGAAATCCAGGGAAAACCAAGGTGACAGCAGGAATGCAAAGCACAATAGATCTTCTTGCACAGAATCATAAATAAGGGGAGAGGCTACCCAAAAGTCTATATGTTTTCCAGACCAGCTGCGTTGTCACATTTCATAGGTTCCGATTGCATACGCCTCTTTGCACTAGAGTGTGGAGCTAAAAATCACCAAACAAGGTATTTCATGAAGCTTCAAAAGCATGTTGCAACTCTTTCAATGGTCCTCAACGTATATGACACAGAATTGGATCGGTTGGCAGACTTCGTTAGGCACGACATCAGGGTACACCGGCAGTATTACCCCCTCCCAGAACGTACCCTCTAACTTGCCAAGATCAGCAAACTTTTAATGGCTCTCAAGAGGGGAAGACTGGCTGAATTTACAGGCATGAATTTGGAAGAGATGGACTTACCATCTGCTGGTGTCTGAACAGACGGAAAGTTAGAAATATTAAATCTGATGTATGCTTTTTGACTTTTACATCATTTTTATAACAGTCCAGCTACAGAGTGAAGGATCAGATGAGGAGCAATTCCCTATAACAGTGAGACAAGTGGACATGCATTCAGTCAAGATTTCCCCATCAGAAGGGAGACGGTGTATGGACCTGGCAACGCATGACCAATGGCCAGACAAAACTTCCAGAAGCATTTCGCCTTCTCTGTTTTTCGCAGGTTTGTAATGGACCACTCTGCAGAGAAAAACATGGGACAGAGTTGAGATCCAAGCTGTGGATAAAATTTATTCAGACATGCTGGGTGCCTGAAAGTATATGATTGCATCGCATGCATCATGGCTGAACCATCAGTACTGAAAGATTGAAACTCATTAGCTGAGCAATTCTACATAAAGAACCAGATAACAGCTGTAAAGAGAATTAAAAATGAGTTGAAACGATATGCAGAGGTTGACCATGACTGTAACCTCCATGGCTAGGTGTCGGTGTATGGATATCCTCAGACGGACAAAATACATGAAACTTTCCCCACCATGCAGTCCGTACCAGTACTTTGAGCAAAGACAAACTGAAAATCTCAAGTTGTAACTCTAGACAAACCGCTCCTCCACATACCTATATGATTGTCCTGTTGACAGGGCATTAGGAAAGAGGTGTCCCTATGTGTCATGTTCCAGACATGGGTCCTCACGATGCAAAAAGAACAAATATGTGTGTGTTTATGTATAATCACCAGCCATTTCCTTTGAGTTGGGCAGGAATATCTCAGGATTATCTCAAATTAACCCTTATATCTCCGGAATCTCTCAAGTTAACAAAGAGCTACCATCACTCTGCTGGATGCACTGTGTCTGAGAATAGGCGAGATTTACCTATAACTGAAACAAAAAACCTTCATCTAAACACTGTTACATGTTTTTTTGTAAGGTGATTTCCTTGTTATTAGTATGTCTCAGTTGTAGCTATTACTGTTTTTAGTGGCTCACATATTAGAATTACTAAATAGCCTCCAATGGTTCTCTGAAAGTCCTCTCTACAATGTATCATTAAATTGTAATTTCTAAGGTTTCAGTTTCATTGAATTTTGGTGACACACACACTATTGTATTTTGTACTAAGTAATGCTATAATACTAAATGCTCCTATTAAATATACTGAATGCAATAGAAAACATCTGTACAGCAGCTGAGTAGCTGTGAGGTTTCCATTTGACTCTTGCATATCTCTGCAGTATACAATACTTTTCAATCTATTAATGCATGCATATATCTCAGTGCAGCATTATGCATTTAAAGGGTACTGTAACACAAGGTAACCAAATTCCCTTATTGACTGACAATGAATGACTTTCTGGATAAGCCAGCATGTGACCTACCTTTTGTAATGAACCATTTCACCCATGAGACAGTGCTCCCATCTTTTGCAACCATTGACATTAGGGATGAAGAAAAATGTGCCCATGTCCATGATCCACCATCCTTGCCCTCATCCACCCAGACACACAACTGGTCCACTCATTCATAACCACAGTTATTGGGGCCAAACCCCTCAGTTAGCTAAGCCATGCCCCCTCAGGCACCAGCAATCAGGACTGTAGGAGGTATTATCACCTTGTTTAACAGATGCAGTAATCTATGATGATTATATACTTGATATTAAATGTTAAGGCAACCTAGGTTATTCCGTTTGGAAAAAAAGTGGGGAAAATAGTAGGATACTAGAGTCTCAGAGGGGACAAGCTGAACGTCATCACTCTCCCCTACCAATAAAGAAACTCTATGGTAAAAAACAGGTGAAATGTGTCACACTCTACTCCCTCCTGCAGTCAGTTAATAAAGCTTAGTGACTGGTGTCGGTAAAGGAGAGGGAACAGGCTGAAAGGCAAGGCAAGAATTTCATATCTGCGGCCAATAGAATTATACCACCTGAGACTAGTTTCGCCTCTCCTCATGGATGGATTGGCCCTGGCTGTATTTACTATATAGGTAAACTCATCAAATGCCTTGGACACTGTTCTGTGGACAGAATAGAAATGTATTTTTTTAATATAATTACTATTTTTTCTTATTTAGTATGAGTATTCGGAGTGCATCATTATTAATTTAGCACAGCATCCAGTTATAGTTTGGTGGTATGTTCTTACTGCTCTTCTATCAATGCAATGATCCTACATACCAGATGTCTTCCCTATTATAACGTCCTGCTAATAGAATCTTCAGTGGAGGGGTATTTCCCGTTTGGCCAAATGTAGTTATAGATCAATCTGTCTTTCTTTTCAGATATTTGCAGGAGTTTCAATTATTTGGATAGTAGATGCAAATTTACAATGTCTTCATTTAGTTTCTAAATTTAACAGACATTTGAATTATATTCATTAAATTAATAAACTGAACTGGAGAAAGTGAATTTCCTAACAATTTGACTTGCTGTATTTACATGAAATCTACACCAGAGGGCGCCAAAACCCTGTAAAGTGTTCTATTTGATTCTCATCTATCTAATAAGTTTATCATCTGGTGCTGTATAATGTACATTAATGGTATTGTTTGGATCTGCGGTTGTTGCCAAGTTTATAAATAAGTCGGTAAAATTAGTCCTGGTTTGTTGAATCTCGTTACATGACAATCCCACAACAGAAACATGGTTGAAGACAGGAAAAAAAAATATGTTACAAATTGCTTGTAAGTTTTAGTGCAACCCCCTGTCACTGATGGGGTCTATGCATCATAATATGCTGTGCTGTGACATATGCATCCCTGCACATTGCACTGATGCATATTTATGCACTGCTAAGGTGCACTATGCCAGGACTACTTTGGGAGCCCCAGCGAGGTGACCAATCTGATGCGCACAATTTTTCCTATTTACCGGCAGCTTAGCACGCCGGTGATAGGAGAAAATGCTCTGCGTATGCGCACAGCACTTTCACTGTATCAGCCAGAGGGGCTTCTGCAGCATCCCATAGGAAATGACAGGTAACACCATCCTGGGATGGCGTTACCTACTGCGCAATGCAAAGCTTATCAAAACGTGCTGCATTGCAGAACATCGCAATCCCCATAGTAATTTATGGGCACTGTGGTGCTGCATGGTATTAGCCTAAATGGAGGAGATTTCTGTGAAAGCTCCTCCGTGAGGCATGTAATGCATAGCAAACATAGATGCGGAAACGACTGTTTCAGTGGCTTTTAAGTGGAAAATTACCTTGGTGCAGAGACCCCTGTGTGTAGTGCTGAGGTGTACAGGTTAGGCAGTATACCTAATTCTCTAGTCCTGGCTAGCTCCTGTGCGTGGATGTAGATGACCAGATGGTAACCGCACATGCAAGTTATTTATACAAAATAAAGGTGGGGTACAGGTGATGTAACTTGATGTTTCAATCATTTGGGAGCCAAACTATCTTTATATTGCAAAATAAACAATTTATTTACACTCCTCCTTCACTTCAGCATATTCTTAAACGGTTGCAGTGATAAAAGAAATATGTACAGTTCTTATACATCTCCTATTGACTCCTGCAACTTAACAGCTACATGGACAGGATATTAATGGGTAGTCACATTTGAAATGGTGGTCTTTTAGCTCACATTTCTCTTACAACAGTGTTCATTCAACCCTCCTCTACATGGTTAATTTCTCTTACCCCTCCTCTGTGAGGTTAATATCTGGTTAATATCTGTCACCCCTATGTCTGTTACCCCTCATCTACATTTCTAGTATCTCTTACCCCTCCTCTGTGAGAGTATTATCTCTCACCTCTCCTCTGTGAGGATGATATCTCTAAGCCCCTTAAATGTATTCTGCTTCTCCTTTCTATCATCCTGCCACATTCTGAGGTAATCTATTCCTCAAATCTGTCACAGGTCACTAGTATTCTGTCAGTGATGTAGTAATTTGGCCCCTCGTGGCAGCAGGCCATGGACAAGCTCCCTAGATTGCAAGGGAAGACCCAGGACCTCTTCTCCTCCATTCTGGGTCCCTGGTTGTCACTCTCAAGCAAGCTTGTATGTCTTGTCAGCATATCAACCAGCAATCACTGCCCTCTAACAGAAACCCTGGCTATACCCTTTTGCAAGGCCCTCGCCTGCAGTCACCGGGGGTGTGGTTTTCTATAATGCCAAAGGGGGAGTTACATTAGTTTTTATAGAGTTATAGATTTTTTCACAAAAGTTCTCTAAATGTAAAATATGACGCCATTTTGCGTCAACTATTTGTGTTTTTAGGACAATTAATACAGTTTAGACTTTTTCATCCCTAAATTCTTAAAGTAACCCATTGCCTATGTAGAATAGAGATTTTAGAGATTAGCCCTTTTGTGTGCTGGACTGATTTTCATGAAGACAGAGTCGTTTATGATGTTACAAATTTATAGTGTATATAATATTGTGTCAGTCCACAAGGTGACAGACTCCACTGTGTGTAGGCTATGGGTCTATGCTAACGCTTTGTATCCACCAAAATGAGGCATTAAACTTGTCCCCTTGTCACCAGTTTTCTTTAATACAAATATATTATCATATGGGACAGCTAACACAAGACAACAACCCTCGGACCAACATTGCTGAGCAGGCGCGGGCTGGGAGAGGAAAGCCCGGGGGGCACACAGACGGCATCTCATATCATCAGATGCGGCCGCTGGTGAAAAGGTGGTATATTGCATCCGGGGGGCGGACGGCCGGCCTACACCCCGGCCCTAATAGCGGTCTGACTGAGCGGCCTTGTGTATCAAACTACTATTGTCCCATAGATTGTTGTAAGCTTGAGAGCAGGGCCCTCCTGCCTCTCTGTATGTGTAACGGGGCAGATGGCTGGCACCCCAAAAATAGTCAGTATAGGGAAGGATTCTACAGATCCGGTGGTATGGTAGAGAGGCGAAGGTCCCCCCAGTAGTGTTGGAATAAAACAAGGAACAGAAGACTAAAACTGCATAAACTTGTGGGTTTATTCTCTTTGCTTGTGGCATAAGGCTTTACCACAGCAGCAGATCAGTAGCGGTAGTGTAGAGAAGTAATAGCACAATACCATCAACATGTCACAAAATAAATCACATTTTAGGAATCTTGGTTCAAAAATATGCAAATATAACTCAACACAATACTTTTAGTGCAATTATACTGATTATACTTAAGACAAAAATCAGCAGAGAAGCAACAAGGATTAATCCAGCATGTTCAGGTTAGATGCTTTCTAGTTAACTCTATGATATACAAAACTCAACGGGGTAAATTATAATCCACAGGTTTAACCGAAGTTAACCGAAGTTTCAGCTGGCACATGAAGCTTATTTACTTGTACAAACTGAAATCAGTAGTCCACTTAGAAATCCGTCTAATGGAATAAGCAACTGTAGGGTTAAACAACTTGCAATTCTCTCATCAGCATCCATTTTAGGCAGTGTCAGTCACCTTGCAGATAACTTTAAATACAGAAGATTTGGCTGGAACAAGCTCTTCCTTTAGCCGGTGCTATAACAAATCTCAATAGCAATATTACAGTCCCGGTCAGAGGTTTTAACAACACAGTTTGAAGTCTCACTTAAATAACTTGAACATAGCAAAGCAAAAGAAACTTATCTGTCTTCATATGAGTTCTGCTGACATCTCATGGGCAATGGCAAGTTTGGTCTTTTCCTATACTGCAAAGGTGCTTCTTTCTGGGCTGGCTGCAAACATCCCTCAGGACAACAATTCAGCCATAGATTCAGTGGCTCTTTATGGGAAGATCCTAAATTAGTTCAGCCAGCAGTCACAAACATCACTTCTCTCTCCAGCCAGTCTGTTTTTGGCTCCTCCCCTTTCCCCCAAGAATCTCCCTGAAGCCTTCTAGTACATTCTTGGGCTCTAGAGCGCAGCCTGGGCTGTAGTTTGCAGCCTGTCCACCCAAAAATCGGCAACACAATTTGCATTTAACTTCCCAGAGACACTCTGGGGAACTATAGTTTCTGAATGAGTGCATACAGTAATATACCTGTGATTTGCAGGGTATTACATATGTATTACCCAGTATTGTTTTATTACTGTCTGTCCCCAATTGAAAAGCCCTACGGAATTTGCTGGCGCTTACAAATAAATGTTGATGATAGGACACCTCTGCTATACACATGTATATGTTGATTTATTAATATGACATCTGGGTGCATTTTTACAAATTATGGTTATTTTGTTTGCTACAATATAATGATAACTTGTAGGTTCTGCGCATGAAAATGTTGAAATACGTTGATTCTACTAAGCCTGCACTTGGTACCATGCATAACACACACACATAGTGTGTTAGGAGCACCTTTCACAGTGTCCTTAACATGGCTGCTAACTACAATATTCTCCATGATAAAACTGCCCTTGATAAATAATTTGTAGTTCCCCATGGACGCATAGGTCATACACTTATTTGGGTATTTCCAGACATCACCTATTGGCTAATCACTATTTTCCTGCTATGATGTTGTACAATGATAGTTACTACATCCTGTTGCTCTATTAAGTAGTAGTGTCTGTTATCGCCTGCTTCACATCTTTGTACATTTCAGTATTGACTTTCTTCAATTCCTTTGGTCTTCTGGACATTTACTTTGGTTTTCACATTACATACTTTGTATACTGTCACCATATGGGGCTCATCATTAATCACTAGTCATCAGCCTGGACTCAGC
Organism: Mixophyes fleayi; assembly: GCF_038048845.1. NCBI lineage: Eukaryota > Metazoa > Chordata > Amphibia > Anura > Limnodynastidae > Mixophyes > Mixophyes fleayi. The sequence continues at coordinate 325,042,380 of NC_134402.1, read as the reverse complement.
TTACTATATTGACCACCATATTAGGCACTGCTTTGTATACCAGCCACTAGCTTGTCTCATCTTAGCTCCCTAACCACTAGCTTGGGTTCTGTGTTGTATTCTAGCCACCAGGTTGGGCTCTATGGTGTATACTAGACCTCAGATTAGGTTTAGTTTTGTCTACTAGCCACCTTATTGAGCACAACTTTGCCAATTATCTGATTTGGATAAGCTTTGCATAGCAGCCCCAGCAACAATGGTCCAACTGCTCCAAAGGCTCCCCTTCGCTCTTTTGAGCATTTGTAGGGGCAGGTGTATGTGCAGATAAGCCTTGTTTGGGCAAGTTCCAGAACCAAAAGCCAGAGTAGCACTTCACTATGCATGCTTCGGCTCTAGTCTATGCTTATAAGATGGACACATGACTCCACTCCACCATGAAATGTTAAACTCATAGAAAAAACTAGCCTACACACACCAAGCTCATTGAGACTATTAAAGATCATTGTAGTCAGACCAGAAGCATACATTTAATTTCACTGTCACAATGCTCAGGTGTGGACCCTAGCAGTTTACATTGGCTCACATGAGATGCATAATCTAACTGGCCCCCATTTTCCCTAAAGGGCCTAGCAAGCAGGTGTTGTGCTTTGCCATGGCATGATCACAGGCTGTGTGTGCCCCAGGCTAGCCCCACCATTCAGCTACTGACTAGTACTGAATAAGCACAAAAACATAAATTGGACAAATGACACAGAATATAATAGGGACAGATTGCGCTCAAAGTTTGTGGCAAAGGCTCAAGGGCAGTGATCGAGCCGAGTGAGGTCAGACAAACAAGGATAGCCAATAGGCAAGCTGAGTAACAGATAATCAGAATAGTAAAAACAGAAACTAAGGACTGCAACAAGCATTAATGTAATATGTTTCTCATGGACTGAATGTCTTAAATAGCCTGAGTGGGTGATATTGCACATCATGAGACCAGCGCCTCTATAAATTAGACAGACGGGTACACTGGAATGATAGCAGCAGCATTTTAGGCAATGGAACTGAAATGCAATGACTATGTGCTTATTTCAAAAACAAACCCAAAATATAGCACTATCCATGTACTATGAAGATGATCGCGCATGTGACAATGTCATTGGCCAATTTAGTCCACTTTGACCCAAAATCTCCATGTGTGTGGGGCTTTAATAGACTTTTCTGCACACTAAAAAGGAAGTTTAGAGTAGATCAAACCCCCCCCATGATAACCACAATGTGTTAAATACTCATAGCCTACAAAATGTTTATTTGGTCTGTGCTAATATACAACTTAGTCCACACAACTATAAACAGTACAGGGTGAGTAAAGATTTGTGTCTGTTCTGTGAGTCTCTTGCTGGCAAGGTCTGTGTTCTGGGATCCTAACCGACCAGTAAAGAAGTTAATGTCCTACTATAGTTTGCTATTATAAGAAAAATGCTTCACTGTGCCCTGTCGGCTAAAGCAATACAGCTGACCTTGACAAGCCCCATCATGTTTATTTGGAAATTTCTAAAAGAGTCACAGGGTTATTGTTTACATCATCCAGACAACTGTATTTATGTGTATAAAGTTGATGGGTCTGGTACATTCATGTGAGTTCTTGTGATAGTGTGAGCACACAAGACTGAGGCTGTTAAAGACCTAGGGGTAAATGTATCATAGTGCGGGTTGTACAAGTCGCCGGAAATCGGCGAGATGACAGCTTAAATTTAAAGCGGCGCTGCCTTGTAAGGGGAAACTTCCCTTTACAAGGCAGCGCCGCTTTAAATTTAAGCTGTCATCTCGCCGATTTCCTGCGACTTGTACAACCCGCACTATGATACATTTACCCCCTAGTATGAGTTGCTGTATAATATACTGCTGCTACAGAACAGCGACAAAGAGTAAATTGTTAAAGGTACATATAAATGAAATAAAAATATTTTTTGATATGTTTGGGGGTTCTTTGCAATACCTGCACCATTAGGAGAGTTAAGCAGTAACTTGGCACAGTCTTTAAAGTCTGTTCTTCCTATTTCAACATATTGTAGTGTGTTGGCCCCTGGTGGGAAACATTGCTCCAAAGTTATGCACAGATCTGCAGATGTGGTTGTCATTTATGTTATTTCTATTGAGATTTTATTTTGAAACTAATGGTTAATTCACACACCCAGGAGCAGATTGGGAAAGTGACCCTGGCAAAAGTATTGAAAGTGGCCTCATGTTGGGGGGACCAAAAGAACTGTAGACAGGGCCAGCACAAAAATAGATGTGTTCACAAACTATTATCCCTTCCACAACAATGGATGGCGAGGTCTATGCAACACGCAAAGGCAGACAGAGCCTCGGCAACACAAAGCAGAGCTTCCCACACTAGGCGGACTGAGCACATAGTAAGAGAAGCATTGCACTGGTAGGCGCACCAGTGGGTGGAGTAGACGCATTATTTATGTGAGTGGAACAGCTTAACCCAGCAGCAGGGAGTTCCCAGGGTTAGCCAGTGATACTAGTTGAGGCTGGGAATTCCTTGCTGCTACATGAAGCCCGGTTACCATAAGATAGGTCTTATTGGTGTCTCATCCACTGTCAATCTCCCATTTGGATTTAGATTCTCCCTTGCAGAATGAAAGAAAACAATAAATCTCATTGCCCTACCTATCTGTACCCAAAACCGCAAAACTGTAGGGTATCCCAGCCATATGCTATGGGCCATGCCCTTGCCCCCAGGAAGAGGCTCCACCCTCCTAATGCCCTTTTTGCCTCTTTGTTTGGGCTTTTAAATATAAGAAAAACATACTGTTAATTATAACTGTGATAAATTACCTGTATACACGGGTAATAACAATTCAATAACATTTTATAGTAAAGCGTACAATGTGAACCTTACAGAATAGGAACCACATTAAAGTTGGAAATTTAGTTTCCTCTGCTCACACTTTCAGCTGCTCTAAATGCCTCCATGAGGACCTGCCCAGACTGAACTCTTTGCTGCTGCGTGAAGTCTACCACCACCAAGGTCACTGGTACTGAACTCCTATCACTTTGGTTATTTATCATTTAATAAAGGGGTGCTGAAAACTGGTTATACACACAGATAATGCCTACTAGACAATCTTGGACATAGCAATATAAACTTTGCATCCACTGCACCTTTTAATATTATATTGCCATTTGCAAAATCATAACTATAGTTTAATAAGAATAATGGTTTACAAATATTCTTGAATTACCTTTTCATCATGTTTTATTGTACTTCCAGTGTAGAGTAGTATGAGGTTATCCACTGTTTGTGGTTTTATTGAATTTAGAGGTAGTTTTAATAAAATGTTATATAATTGTAATGAAAACTGTATGCTTCCTCAGATTGCTATATATTTTATTTTACTGCTGATTTGCCTCTTTATCTTTAAGATTTTACTTATTTGTTTCAATATTCCTTTAAAAATTAAATATATTTTTTGTAGAACCACTGTATGGGATTACCAGATTGATTGAATTATGTAGTTCGATAGCATTTTGCCAGTACAGCTTGGTGCCACAAAAATACCTGCATCCATCCCATAGCCCAGCAGTTGTAAAGCCCTTTTCAGTGACATGTAAATAATACTGAGGTAGTGTAGCAGGGGGTTTGCGGAACCAGAAGACGTTGTGTTGTTGCTTCTTTATTTCTTCTATGCCTGTATCTTTCCCTGATCCCCAGTCTTGGTGCTCTGAAATGATGTGAAACAAACAAAAAAAAAAAAAAAAGCTATACCAGGCTCTTCCATTAGCGGTAACTGCACCTCCTGCGGCTCGTGGAACACACTTTAGGTAGGTAGAGGTGAGAGAGGCCAAGATAAAAAGCATTGCCTGGGGATTCTGTGATTGCTGAATTTGAAACATTTCCCTGTGGGGATAGTGAGAGAAGGAGGGGGACATATACTCATCTTTTTAGCTGTACCCACTGGTAACTCTTTCTCTGCCGGAATGGCCAATATACATGTTTATATGTAAGAAGTAATTAACCTAATCTGTGTGATCCCTGAAAGCTAAAACATGTTGGTCATGTTTAAAATACTGAGTAACATTTATAATAATAGAGTTTTGGTCACCAACAGTTTGCTACTTTATCTGGAAATGTTTTTTTTTTTTTTAGAAGACAATTATTTTGTAGACTGCAACAATTGAGGACACTATTATTCACTTTTATAAATATCCAGCATAGAATATTCTAGTGATTCGGACGCCGCAAAGTTGGAATAGCTCAAATCTCTCAAATTTATTCAGCAGGAACAAGAATAGCTCGGTGGCTAAGTGGTTAGCACTTCTGCCTTACAGCAGTGGGGTCATGAGTTCAATTTCCAAACGTGGCCTTATCTGTGAGGAGTTTGTATGTTCTCCCCGTGTTTGTGTGGGTTTCCTCCGAGTGCTCTGGTTTCCTCCCACACTCCAAAAACATACTAGTGGGTTAATTGGCTGCTAACAAATTGACCCTCGTCTGTGTGTCTGTCTGTGTGTGTGTTAGGGAATTTAGACTGTAAGCCTCAATTGGGCAGGGATTGATGTGAGTGAGTTCTCTGTACAGCGCTGCAGAATTAGTGGCGCTATATAAAAAATGATAAATATATATATATATATATATTCCACTCTAAGTAAAATAGATCCTGAATATATATCTAAATGCTACGTTTGCAATGGCATGTGCAACATGTTTTTAATTGCATGATACAATGGATATAAACTGCACTGCATATATGTATATGTATATATATATATATATATATATATATATATATATATATAATATGCAGTTACCGAGTCTGTGTTTTTAAACATGCAACAAGAGGTTATCTCGTTCAAGCCAAAAGCATATGGAAATGTATATGCAAACGCTTCTTAATCATATCATCATTATCTATTTATATAACGTCACTATTTTCGCAGTGATGTACAGAGAACTCACATCAGTCCCTGCCCCATTGGAGCTCACAGTATAAATTCCCTAACATGCACACACACACAGACAGACAAAGAGAAGAGAGACTAGGGTCAATTTGATCGTTTTGGAGAGTGGGAGAAAACCGGAGCACCCAGAGGAAACCCACACAAACACGGGAAGAACATACAAACCGTGCTGCCCATAACCACTGTACTGCTCATAAAGGGTTAAAAAACTGCACTGCAGCTTAATCAGGGGCAGGCTGGACCTGAGAGCATGTGCACCCCAAGCTGGAACCCTATTAAATGCCTTGGACCTGCATTCTAAATGTCCAAGAGACCAAGTTATTCACTATGACAGTATTGGTCCCATGGGAGTCCCATAGGACCAATGCTGTAATAGCAAATTACTAGGCTGCGATCAATATTATATTTGTATTTTTTACTATTGAAAAACACCTTCAGCTGCATAATTAGTTAACATATATATAAAATACAATATAGTTAAAAAAAAATGTTTTAACTTAATCTTATTTAAAGTTTATTTTCTTTTGGTACTTTTTAATTATATTATTTTTCTTTCCTTGAACCATTGTTTTCCAGTTTTCCTCTGCCTGATTGTCGTGATGACTTATTCACTGAGCCAGGCAGCAGATGATTGGAAAACAATGGTTCAAGTGGCAGATGATGCACAGTACCATCTTTTTTTTGTAAATAACAAAAATTTAAACAAGCCAAAACCATTACTGAAGCCAAACCATTACTCTCACAGCCCCAGCTGAACATGGGGGCGGTGATGGTATGTAGGAGGCTATGGGGCCCTGGCTAGAGAGAAACAAAATATTAATAGAATATTTTCCTAAATGGTTGTGCAGCTTTAAATCATACTTACCAACTCCCAGAAACTTGTTTCCGGGAGAGGGGGCGTGACTGGAGGGCGTGAAAACGGAATTTGCGTTGCGGGGGGCGGGGACAAAATGACGCGATTGGCCTCATCCCGCCCCCTCCCGCCCTCCAAAATGGGGTGATTCACCGGGAGACTGACCCGAATTTCGGGAGTCTCCCGGACTTTATGGGAGAGTTGGCATGTATGCTTTAAATACAGAATTTTAATGTCGGTGTAAGCAGCCTAGTGCCTGTAAAATAAAGTGAAAAACACAATGCTTAATGTATATGTTCTCTTAAAATGGGTGAAAATAAACCACATTTCTACATTTACCAGTGCTATCTATCATAGGATAGTTGGACAAACCTCCCAACACTGCAATTTTTGTCAGAACACTACAAGGAGTTGTGACTATATTTATCATGTTTCTGAAGCCTAGGATGTCTCCCCCCCATTACCATCCCCTAAAAACACAGTTGCATTGCCGCATGCAGTGGCGCACGCAGGGGGGGTTTCTGGTTCTCCAGAAACCCCTCCCCTCCGGGAACCAACAATACTGTACAGCAGCCGTGGCACTGTCAAAGAAGCGCCCACGGCAGTGCTGTATTGTAGTATAATACAGCACTGCCGCGGATGCGTCTTGACAGTACCGCGGCTGCTGTAGGATTCAGCCTCGCTGAAATGGAGCTGCTGCGCATGCGCAGCAGTTCTCTCTCGCTCTATTTTTTTTTTCCCGGGGGGGCAGAAACCCCCCCCTTCTAAACCCTGCGTTCGCCCCTGGCATGCGCCTGTGCAGATACATGCAGCACATGTTGACGATAGAGAGCAAAACATACCTCCCAACATGTCCAGCATTTCTTATAGTAATATTGTATAGTAAAATCAGTGCCAGATAACTTATGAAGGGTCATTTATGAATTAGAGAAAATGTGTAGCACGTTTAATTATGTGCTAATGTATCTAGTATATACCTGAACCCATTCTGTTTTTGTGAACTGGCTCCATAAAAATGCTCCGTGTGACCTTTTGGTCCAAATGTAAGTTTACATGGAGGAAAGAGTAAAGTCATCACTTTCAGTCTTATTGGAATTGTCACTTTTGGACTAACACATTAATTCATTTCAATGTTTACATGTTTCTTCTAAAATATTACATGGTTTAGATATGTATTTTATGTAATCCCTTTCCTTGCCAATAAAGTACATTTGCTGTATTTAGCAGCAGGACCCTCTGATGTTCACCGCTGCTTGGCTCTTTTCAGGGGAGATGTAACACTGCAGGTCTAAGGCTTTGAATTAGATACCCTGCATTTGATCTCTGCTGCTATGGAGATAGCTGAGTTACGTCAAAGGTGATCTTCAAAGTTCCCAGCTATACATAAGTGCGGTGACCCTACTAAATAAAGCAAATGATGGCGGTCTCAGGGTATGGACCTACCAAAGTACTATTATTTGGCTGGGATTACTAAAATGACCACTTAAAGTGTTAAACCCTTTTAAATATGATACGGCATGTCTTAATTAAATGCTTTACTACATTGGTAGAATTGCACAAATATATACAATGAGATTTTACCCATATAAACCATGTCCAATTGAAGGTACAGGGTGAGTTTCAATCTCTGCCACTACCAAATATGAGTAAAAATCAAGTTGTTTTGCAGTTTGAAAAAGGTCTGCGACCATACGCTAATCCAGGAACGCCCCAGTAAATGCATTCTCTCAGCATCTTGAAGCTCATTTAAATATCTGTCAAATCTTGTTTTTGCATGTGGGTGCTGTAAGAGTTCACTAGCCTGTATCCAGCAGGTATTGCCCCTGTCATCGTACCTTCTCGCATCAGAAGAAGCAATATTTTCACTCCTGCTGTCACTGCCACTCGTCCTGCTAACCATGCACTTACCTGTATAAAAGGGTGCATGGCACAAAAATTGGTGCACACGGGCTTGCATTTTGTTTTGCAGCTCATTAATTACCTTTATCGTATGTAAGATGATGATGAACTACAGCTCTCAGCATGCTGTGTTGCATAAATAGCAGAGAAGAGATGACGAGGACATCAAGGGGGCCACCACTGTTGGCATAGCTTCCATTTCTGCACATGTATGTAGCACCTATGTAGTTCTTAACTGGATAACTTTGGCCCATATGAGCCTTCATAAGGCATTTTGACATCAGTGCAGGAAAGAGTAGTATTCAAGACTACCCTGGAATAGGACAGCGTTGAAGACCCATTAGTTGTGCATTCCTTCCCATTATGCACTACTAGTGTAAATATATAGCAGATGTTGCGGTACCATGGATCAAAAGTTGACAACCCTCCACTAATAATTGCCAACTCTGGCAGACATGGCTATTCCTGTTTTAACGTATGATGTTTTAATGTACTCTTTTTGTTTGTATCTCTTAAATAATAATTAAAAGCTAAGAAAAAATGAACGGATAACTAGAGTTGCATCCTATGTACAGAAGAAAGTTTGGAATTTGCAATTGGTCAGTGCTAAGAAATATGACACTTCCAGATACAATCATTTTCAGGGACACATCAATACAGCCTGGGACTGTCCCTGGAAATTAGTGACACTTGGCAGCTATGGTTACTGTAATTAAACAATACGCCAGCATAAGCCTAGTTTAGAATGTAATACTTATCTAAAAAGTAGCAAGCATAACTTACAGCTGCTATTTTCCATTCTTGATCTTCGTTATTTTAATGTTCCCCGACTGAGAGACATGATCAGAAACCAAGGGAGGGAGGATGTGAATAATGTGCTTTGCTTTCTGTCACTGCACCACAAAGTGTTCCCAGTACTCAAGGTGTTAAGAGGATACAAAATACGGCTCGGCGCAGAGTAAAAACATGGCTTTACTCATGATTTATAAGCCAATTTTCACCCAAGCTGCATGAGGAGGTTGGAGAATCTTTCTGGGTCAATGTGTCACTGGCAAGTGGGTTATTGCTTTAATAATGTAGCGAGAGGAAAGAGAAACACTAGGAATGGAAAAGAAGATGAAATATAGGGGATATACATGTCTCTGTGTGTGTTTGTGTGGATCTGATACAGATGCAAATCTTTAGCTATTTTTCTTTTGCAAGCAAAAAAAAAAGGCCATAACCAAATGAACATAACTTCTTCCCTTACACTGATACAGTATAATAAAGCAGTCATTGAAGTTTAGTATACTAGTAAGCACATACTATTAAACAAACGCCAACATGATCTATCAACTCTCCAAAGTATCACAAACACACACACAAATATAGGATAGATATATATATATATATATATATATATATATATATATATATATATATATATGTATATACATTTGTGTATTTATATATATATATATATATATATATATATATATATATATATATATATATATATATATATTATCCGAAGGTAAAGGTGGTCCTACCCAAATGAGCTTACATCCTAAGAAGCGTGAACAAACTGATGACTGTTCTTCACCGTTTTTCTTAACTGAATGCCTTCTGTTCTCAGAAAGGGATTTCTGCTCTTGTGCTACCTGGGTGTCCCTCTGGTCATCCACCAGTAGGGAGTAACTGTGTGTCCTGTATTTTGCTTTAGCATCACACTCATTGCTGTATATGGAGCCAGGACTCTTGTTCCCAGTGTTCGCAGAAGTTATGGAGGCAGCTGCTGTCACTAAGGAGGACATGGAGATCAACCAAGAAGGAAAAGAGATTGCAGCATCAGTAACAGGTGAACTCTCTGGCTCCATCAGATGGCATCCTAGTAGATCTTCAGAGCAACCCTGTCCTGGGGTGATGACTCACTGCTCTGTCATTTACAGTTGACTTCAAATATTTGTGAGAAGATGATTAAATGGGAGGTAAAGCGCAGAGCTGATCTAAACAAAATAAATTAGATTGTGCACTTAGCTTACTATTATAAATCATCAAACATAATTGTTGTTAACCATGAATAATATCGCATGAAGTGTTTTAAAACCTAATAAATAGTTAAATAGTGAAACATAAGAGATCAGTAAGTAAATCCGTGTCCCAAAGATTGCTGCTCTTTTAAGACAAAACATGCACAAATCAGCACATGTATCTCTCTGCTTTCCACATCAAGATTCATTGGCAACTCTGCTGCTTCCCCATTAGGAATTACCCAAACCTTCATGGGCTATGAATGATCTGAAAAAAATTGGAAAGGGGGGTGGTTTATAGTGTAAAAACATTTTAATTAATCAGCAGCTTCAATTAAAAATAACTGGACTCATGCCAGAAAAATGACTGTATCGGCCTATCAGATGAAAGTGTTCTCCCAAGGACCAAACAGTAGGAGACAACCACCAATTGAGAGACTATAGATATGAATTCTAGTGCATCAAGCCACGCCCCAACGTGTTTCATCACAATGACTTCTAACAACTTGTTAGGAACTCCCAAGCCAGTACAATGAAACTCGGGGACTACTCTGAAGGCCCGGTGTTCGCTGGAGCACCTAGTGGTGGGGACAGACTTGGCTGCGAGACGACCGAGGGTCGAGTAACGTATACTGACTTAAAGGAGAACCCAGGAGTGGAGTGATTGGCAGACAGTAGTGAGGAGGAGATCCAAGGTCAAAGGTCACAAGCACAGGTACGAAATCCAGGGACAAGCGAAAGGTCAGGTGCACAAGCAAAGGAGCAAAATCCGGAATTCAGGCAAATGGTCAGGGTCAGAAGCGAAGGTTCAATGGTCCAGGAACAAGCAAAGGTCATACACGGTTAGTCAATCAAAGGTAACAATAACCAAGCAGGGAGAGAACAAGCAGGCAGCAGAACTGAGGACAGAACGCTATAACCGTCAGTGAGGCTGCAGACCTCACTGCCCTAAATACTAGCATCAACCAATCAGAGCCCAGCTTTGAATCATATGACCAGTTCAGATATAGACAAGTAATTAGCACGCAGGCTTGAGAGCGCTCCCGCGCATGCGCCCGGCTGTCCCCAGCTGCCGGGACACAGCGCTACCCCTGTTGGCGTCCGACCGCTGCCCTGGCAACGGTCGGGTCAAATCCGGAAGCGACGTCCCGGTCGCCAAAGCGACGGCCGGGACGTCCGGAGGAGAGAGGTGCGAGTCGCGGCGGTGCCAGCGGCCGCCGCAACTACTGACACAACTTTCTAAAATATGACACTGGTCCCTTTAACTCCACTCAAAATTCTAACTCCACCCCTAACAATGCCGATTACCATGGCATTCTTACCAGATGCTTGAAAGTCTAAGGGCTAGATTTACTAAACTGCGGGTTTGAAAAATCAGAGATGTTGCCTATAGCAACCAATCAGATTCTTGGTATCATTTATTTAGTACATTCTACAAAATGACAGCTAGAATCTAATTGGTTGCTATAGGCAACATCTCCACTTTCCCAAACCTGCAGTTTAGTAAATCTATCCCTAAGGCTGAGAAGTGGTTGCCAAAATGATTAAAGGGCTGAAAGCTGGCAAGGCATCAGGGCCCAATGGCTTGACTGCAGCTTATTTTAAATATCCCAGTAATGTACTTACTACCCACATGGTCTCCTCATCTTCTTCCTTCACGTCTGGTGGACCTTCCCTACGATTTGGGCTTTCTGGAACAAGATATTCTTCTTATTAAACAATATAATTGGGTGTACCAAGTGTTGAGCATGCCTATAGAAGGAATTACCAAGGATACAAATGAAATGGCTCCCCAGATTCTAAATGCAGTTAAATCTTTAGTGGCAATTTTTTAAAATATTAGAATAATTTATTAGAATAAAAATGTACCAGAAATACATGCAATCAATTAATTATTATTATTAATATTTATTTATAAGGCGCCACAAGGCATCCGCAGCGCCGTACAGAGACAAACAAAATCACAATACAATGGGAGACAGCACAGTACAGTAAACACAGCAACTCAGTACGCTCAATGCACAGCTAGAGAGGGCGGGGAGGGAGGATCCGCAAACGACGGGGCCCAAGAAGGAGGGCGCGGAAGACAGGGAGACCCCCAGGCGGGAGGAGGGAGCGAGAGTGGACGTGGGGTGGAGGACCCTCGAGGAGGAGGGCTAAGTAGCTGGAGAGCAGAGTTAGAAGTGGTGGAAACAGGAGGAGAGATGGCCCTGCTCAGAGGAGCGTACAATCTAAGGGATTAATTAATGAACTTAACTCCTTATATGCAGACACAAACGTAGATATGCACATATCCACTGTTGGACTGGGGCATGAAGGGCCCACCGGGGGACTGCAACGCTAGGGGCCCACCAGAGGGGGTGTGGCCAACCATCACAGAGTCGAGACCAGACACTAGAGGGGGAGTGGTCAGGCCACAAAGGACAGCTAGCAGCATTGTGTAGTATATAAAGAATGCAGTGTGTGTATAAAGAGTACACAGTCTTGACCTGCACCTTAGATTGGGCAGAACAGTCAACAAAAATCGGGATTATCCCACTACAACAGGCTTGGCTAACCTGTGGCACTCCAGGTGTTGTGAAACTACAAGCCTCAGCATGCCTTGCCAATATATAGCAGCCTATTGCTGGAAGGGTATGCTGGGACTTTTAGTTTCACAAACCCTGGAGTGCCACAGGTTAGCCAAGCCTGCACTAGACTCAGAACATTTGACAGACTGTCCTACCTGTTCTTGCCACATTTACCACATTTACCACCTGTGGCTGTTGGTTTCTTTAGTTGCGGCTTGTCTGGATCCTGGAATGTTGAGAAAAAATAATGGGTACATTTAGAAAATTCCTACCACACACACATTACATTGCCACAAGCCCGCTGTGCCATCACACACACATTACTGCGCCCCTTCATCACCATGCTGTGCCTCCTTATGATCACACTGCACCCTCCATGCTGCTTTTGCTCCCCCCTTCATCACCCTGTGCCTTGCTGCTTTTGCTCCCCCCTTCTCCTGGCCCCCCTTCACTCTGCCATGCCCCCCCTTCACTCTGCCATGCTCCTCCTTTACACTGCCATGCTCCCCTTTCTCTGCCTTGCTCCCCCCTCTGTGCCACGCTCTCCCTTCTCTGTGCCATGCTCCCCCTTCTGTGCCATGCTCCCCCTTCTGTGCCATGCTCCCCCTTCTCTTTGCCTTGCTCCCCCTTCTCTGTGCCTTGCTTCCCCTTCTCTTTGCCATGCTCCCCCTTCTCTGTGCCATGCTCCCCCTTCTCTCTGCCATGCTCCCCCTTCTCTCTGCCATGCTCCCCTTCTGTGCCATGCTCCCCCTTCTGTGCCATGCTCCCCCTTCTCTGTGCCATGCTCCCCCTTCTCTGTGCCTTGCTTCCCCTTCTCTTTGCCATTCTCCCCCTTCTCTGTGCCTTGCTCCCCCTTCTCTATGCCTTGCTTCCCCTTCTCTTTGCCATGCTCCTCCTTCTCTGTGCCATGCTCCCCCTTCTCTCTGCCATGCTCCCCCTTCTCTCTGCCATGCTCCCCCTTCTCTCTGCCATGCTCCCCCTTCTCTTTGCCATGCTCCCCCCTTCTGTGCCATGCTCCCCCTTCTGTACCATGCTCCCCCTTCTCTGTGCCATGCTCCCCCTTCTCTGTGCCATGCTCCCCCTTCTCTTTGTCATGCTCCCCCCTTCTGTGCCATGCTCCCCCTTCTGTACCATGCTCCCCCTTCTCTGTGCCATGCTCCCCCTTCTCTCTGCCATGCTCCCCCTTCTCTCTGCCATGCTCCCCCTTCTCTCTGCCATGCTCCCCCTTCTCTTTGCCATGCTCCCCCCTTCTGTGCCATGCTCCCCCTTCTGTACCATGCTCCCCCTTCTCTGTGCCTTGCTTCCCCTTCTCTGTGCCATGCTCCCCCTTCTGTGCCATGCTCCCCCTTCTCTCTGCCATGCTCCCCCTTCTGTGCCATGCTCCCCCTTCTCTGTGCCATGCTCCCCCTTCTCTGTGCCTTGCTTCCCCTTCTCTTTGCCATTCTCCCCCTTCTCTGTGCCTTGCTCCCCCTTCTCTATGCCTTGCTTCCCCTTCTCTTTGCCATGCTCCTCCTTCTCTGTGCCATGCTCCCCCTTCTCTCTGCCATGCTCCCCCTTCTCTCTGCCATGCTCCCCCTTCTCTCTGCCATGCTCCCCCTTCTTTTTGCCATGCTCCCCCCTTCTGTGCCATGCTCCCCCTTCTCTGTGCCATGCTCCCCCTTCTCTGTGCCTTGCTTCCCCTTCTCTTTGCCATGCTCCCCCTTCTCTGTGCCTTGCTTCCCCTTCTCTTTGCCATGCTCCCCCTTCTCTGTGCCATGCTCCCCCCTTCCCTCTGCCACTTACCTTTACTATCTGCTTGTTCATTTTCTTCTCTTCAGTCTTGCCGGTGCTCCTCACTGAACGTCGGGCGTGATGACGTCACGCCCGACATTCAGTGCGAACGGGGCCGGTGCCGCCGTCACGTGAGGGTTTTTTTTTTTTTTTTTAAAGTTTCTCGCTCCCCCCCACCAACGAAGAGGGGAGCGATTCAGGGCCGGGGCCTACCGGTGGATGGCCCGGTCCCCCGGCGGGCCAGTCTGACCCTGCACGTATCTAGTGATCCGTACCTTGATGAATTGAGGGTTGCGCAAAGCCTAAATACATGCCTATAATACTGAAGGCGGGTTGCGCTCAGAATGCGTGCCTTGATGAATCAAGCCCTTTAAGTATAGTCAATGTATATTTAGCAAATCCATGAACGCGTCTTGCTCTAGTTTTGTGCATGGCTTTTGAAAAAACAAACTATTGATTGAACCATTTCTAATAGGGAACAGTGATTCCTATCTTTAAGATGCTTTCATGGATTACTCAAAGCATCGCACAGCAAAGCACCAAGGGAAGATGTAAAAATGCCTGTGAGTACATTCACTGACTAGCATCTATCTGTCCATAATGATTTAGCAAGGTAAAGCAAGGTATGGGGGTACATTGATGGTAACAGGCAACAGCTATTTTTTTTTTTTTTAGTGTGCAATACTTGAAGGGGAAATATACCGTACTAGGGGGTAAATGTATCAAAGTGCGATTTTGAAAATCCAGCGATTTTCTCAGGAGAGTTGAAACTCGCCGATGTATGAAGCTGAGATTTCATGCAAAGTCGCCAGAGTTCTGCTTCTGTCAAAATCGCTATTTGCAAAATCGCCAGAGATCAAACTCCCGACTGTTTGCCACTGCAGCTATACAAGTATCCAATGTATGAAGCTGCGAGTTAGCAAACTCAGGAGAGTTTGCTTCAAAACACGCCAGATACAACACGCTGCTTGATAGCAGCGTGTTGTACAAACACATCACTGTTACACTGACCTGGCAGTGTTAAAATTTTAAAGAATAGATAAAAGTTGGAAAAAAAAAAGCATGAGGTCCCCCCGCTATTCATGCTTAACCCTAGTGCTGCCTGACTAGTGCTGGTCCCGTGAAAATCGGAGAATTTTTTTTTTCGTGGGGTCCCCCCGATTTTCACTTTACCAGCACTAGGCAAACCAGCCAGGGTTGGCGGCACTATAGCAGTGGGACACACTGCAGGGGTCCCCCTGCCATAATGACTAACCAACCCTAGACTGTTCAGCGCTGGGCTGGATTCCCTAGGGAGTGGGGTCCGCCAAAAATAAATAAGCAGTCCCCCCCATAGAAAGAACCAGCCCAGTGCTGATAGCACTAAGGCTCTTCCTACTACCCCTGGGCTGTGGGTAGTAAGGTAATACGGCGATAAAGAATGAAAAAATAAACAGACACCATTTTGTTTTGTGGAACTACAAGTCCCAGCCAGCCAGGTTGCCAAAAACAGTGTGGCCATGCTGCTGCTTGTATAACTACAAGCACCAGCATACCCACGGCAGCCAGGGCATGTTGGCACTTGGAGAACCACAAGTGCCAACATACCCTGATATCCCTGGCTTGCTGGGACCTGTAGTTCCACAAAACAAAATGTTAAATCACCCAATTAGGAATCACCTAATACAGTAAATAGAGCTTACGCAAGTAACGTAGCTCATTGCGCATGCACAACGCTACTTGCGTAAGTTATAATACTGTAAATAGAGCTTACGCAAGTAACGTAGCTCATTGCGCATGCGCAACGCTACTTGCGTAAGCTATAATACTGTAAATATAGCTTACGCAAGTAGCGTTGCACATGCGCAATGAGCTACGTTACTTGCGTAAGCTCTATTTACTGTATTAGGTGATTCCCCCACTAGCGTGGGAAAATCACATAATACAGTAGTTATAGCTTACGCAATGAACGTAAGTTCAGTGCATACCGGACCTCCTACCTAGTAGGAAGTGTAAGCGGCGGCTCCAGAGTTTTTTTATTTTTCTTCAATCAAGATTACAGTGTCGTGGGACGTACAAATATGGGGCCCTCCTGGCCGAAGCAAAGAAGACTTCAATCAACAAGGGGCCCCTTCTGGGCGAAGTGATGAAGATATTATTCAAGCCATTTTGGAAGTATAATTTTGCTGGGACTGGGGCAAGCCAAAACTTTTGGAAGTATAATTATTAAGGGACTGGGGCAAGCACGGACCTTTGGAAGAAGAAAGAAGACATCTTTGGTGAGTATTTGGGGTGTTTTTATTTTTAATAAATAGATGTGGTTTAAATGAGGGTGGTTAGTGTATTTATTGTGTTTTTTTTATTTTTAATAAATAGATGTGGTGTTTACAGGGTGCTGTTGTTTATTTAACATTTTGTTTTGTGGAACTACAGGTCCCAGCAAGCCAGGGATGTCAGGGCATGTTGGCACTTGTGGTTCTCCAAGTGTCTACATGCCCTGGCTGCCGTGGGTATGCTGGTGCTTGTAGTTATACAAGCAGCAGCATGGCCACACTGTTTTTGGCAACCTGGCTGGCTGGGACTTGTAGTTCCACAAAACAAAAAGGTGTCTGTTTATTTTTTTCATTCTTTATTGCCGTATTACCTTACTACCCACAGCCCAGGGGTAGTAGGAAGAGCCCTAGTGCTATCAGCACTGGGCTGGTTCTTTCTAGGGGAAAAGCCCGCTCATTTTTTTCGGCGGACCCCACTCCCTAGGGAATCCAGCCCAGTGCTGAACAGTCTAGGGTTGGTTAGTCATTATGGCAGTGGGACCCCTGCCGCGTGTCCCCCTGCTATAGTGCCGCCAACCCTGGCTGGTTTGCCTAGTGCTGGTAAAGTGAAAATCAGGGGGACCCCACGCAAAATTTTTCCCCGGATTTTCACAGGACCAGCACTAGTCAGGCAGCACTAGGGTTAAGCTGGAATAGAGGGGGGACACCACGCTTTTTTTTTTTTCACTTTGATCTATTCTTTACAGTTTTTACAGCTGCCGGAGCTCCGGAAGCTGTATGACAGGGCAGTGTAACAGTGATGTGTTTACAACTCACTGTTACAACACAGGAGAGTATGCCAAACACAGGAGACTTAGCTAAACTTGGGAGTGTTTACATCGCACAAAATCACCAGAGATGACCAGCGATTTTGAACATCAGTGTCAAAATTGCAGCTTGATACATTTCAGGTTTTTTTTTTCAAAACTCGCGATTTGTCGCGATTTAAACACGCTGGCAAACTCGCACTTTGATACATTTACCCCATGGTCTTTAACTGAAAGACTTTAGTAGTGCAATGCTTCATTGATTTATTGGAGCAGTGCAATAAGGATTGTGGTGTCCTTCACTTCTGCAATTTTCTACTTTAGTGATATGTTCTACTTGACATAAAGATCCCCTCTAGAAATCTTGACTTCCATGCTGGGAAGTGAATGAATCCATGCCAGTTTGAAACAGCATTTTTAAACCAGGATGCATAAATGATGTATGGGTCAATAGATCCTCTCTGCTGTGAATTAAAAGGATATGGCAAATTACATGACAAGGGATATAACAAGATAGTTAATGGCACTAAAAAGGAAAAAGGTGGTTATATATGTTAACTATGTCTTTACAGTACCCAGAATTTGGACATGTCTGGTCTTATCTTTACAAAGAAGATACAGTACAGTATATATAAAACAACAAGTTTTGAGCATGATATCCATAACAATGGGCCTGATTTAGAGTCGAATGAAAAACGTAGCCAGCAGTAGAAGCAAAAATTCATCTGGAAATGTATCTTAGGGTACGTGTGAGACAAAAATTGGACACATTGCAAAGGTGCATGGTGAACTTGTGCCTGCATATCCTTACAGTACAGCACTTACACAGGGTGCACCCTGTCTACCCCTCCAAGTGGACTGGGCCACAAGTGTAAGATATTCTGTACTCAAATTAGGGGAACAAGTTGTTTGCATAGGAGTGTGACAAAATAGTTTTACATGACGCAAATGAACATACATCCAACTCCTACATCAGGAGCTAACAGTCTTTTCATGAGGTTCAATTTGCAAACAATTGGTTTACTGTAAGCAGCTTGTGATTCACAATCTCTTAAAGCGACATAACATTGAAAGCCATTTTACTTGGTTTAATAAATGTGCTTTGTGTTTTAATTAAAATTTGTGAAGGCGGATTGAACAATCTATGTTAAGATAAAAAATCAGATTGGAGATTCTAATTAGTCCTTCTTCCAACAAACCACTCTGCTGCCATTTTCAAAATGTGAACTTAAATGTTTTGCCTGGGTTTTATATTATAGAAATGTAGACACACTTGTGGAATTAGCGCTCAGGGTTATGGTTGGGGGGGGAGGAGCAGGTGAGTAAAATTTAGCAATTTAGTGGTAATGCAGCTTTAAGATGCTTATTAGCAAAGTATTTACTGAATTGACAGGTGCAGTAGGGGTAATGGGAGAAGGTAAGTGGAACAAACAGTACTTTTGCTGCATTCTAAGTGATACACACTGTCAGATCCTGTGTTAAATTAGTGGTAACATTTCAGTGTTTCGCCCAAAACTAGAACTAGTATACTTTTTGCAGTGGATTAATCTGTCTGTGTACCTTGATGTACTCGATAAACACAACCCACCCACTTGTGCTTAATCAATAATTGTTCAAATACTCTGTAAAGAACTGAATAAAAGTACTAGTATGAAAGAGGATTTGGTTATCTGCTTTTCCTATGTGTTAGTGAGATTTTGCTACCACTTAGGCTAAAGAAATGGGGGGGGGGGGATCCTAAAGCCTCCAATGGTTAACTATGTTAAAAGGGAATTTCCAGAGTGCAGAATAATGTTTAAAAGTGTGTAAGTGGGTGTCACAACCGCCCAGCCTGTCCCAGATACAGCAATCTGAACAGCTGTCCGTGACTGGTGTTACCTTAGTTAATTAGCAATGAATACACGTTTTCTGCCACCACAAAGGATTTATTATGGTGTCCTTATGTTCACCAGAACCACTTATTAATGTTTCACACTTAAATCACATACATATGTAGCATGGGCCTCCCTGGGCTTTGTTAGTTCACAAAGAATCACAGAGAGTAAGCTAGATAAAATATGTTTAATCTGAAAAATGTTTCCAAGGCTTATTTACAAAAAAGTAATACACAGACATACAATAGGTTGCACAGATGAGTTTCAGAAAATAAAATAGGAAATAAAACCAGAATCCCTACTTACAAGTTCAGGAATTGGCGTGTGAGAAATGCACATTGAGAAGAATGACACATTTCAGTAGTGGTAGACCCTCCTCAAAGAAATGGACAATCTGATGTTTGAAACAAGGGATTTTTAAACCATTTCTTGTTGGTTCTTCACACCCCACTTTAGGAATTTAGTTTGTCAATAAAGACAGATTGATCTCCCAAATGTCACAGAGCTTTCCATAGTAAATTATCTATCACTTAGATATATGTTTGGGCACCTCAGAGAATTTCTCACCTCTGCTCTTTCTGCCTGGCTAAGTCCAATTCCACTACATACACAAACTACTCCCAGGTCTGTCTCTGGGCCTGACTACTTTCACAAGACCATTGACACTTGCCTAGGTCAGACTAAGGTCAGTTAACAAAATACACTTTGGAAGGTTACATAAAATATTCACAGTGTTATACATGGATTCAAGAGAAAATAACAATCAGTCATTAGATATACTACATTTGGTCACAGTGGGGATAACATTTTGCCAGGCAATTTAGTAAGTAGAGGGGTGGATGGTGGTGGTTTTTGCTCCCCTATAGATATTTTGGAAAGAACATTCAGTTGTCACCACTCCACGTTTACATAAATGTGCATAAAAGATCAGTCTCCAGATGTGATGTGATCAAATTAGTATTTGATTAAATTGAATACGATTTGCTCCTATAATAATAATGAAGGCTTCCTCGGGGATCACTGAGCAAGACAAAATTATTATGTAGGTGAAACGCCTTGGATTATATTGAATATTATTATAGGGGTGAAACGTATTTGTATTCAATACAAACCTGACACTTCACATGTGGACAATACTCTTTTATTCATATCTATCTATTTGTGGACCGACGACAACTTAAATTTCTTTCCAATACACAGACGCCCAACATTAATATTACAGATAAAATGTTCTACAGTTTGAACAATTGGTGCAACAATTGTTTTCATTTGTTTCTCCTGTGACAATGTTTTTTTTCTTCCGCTAGAATGATTCTCTTTGCATTGTTATCTATGTATACCTGTTTTTACAATGTACTAATTGTTGATCCCTGTCTGTATATCAGTACTATTTTTCAAAATAAATAGTTAAAAAAACAACAACTGATAAGTGAAGTGAATAACATTCATTATCTTTTTACAATGACACGTACACACAGTCAAGGGTTGGTATATATTAGGCAGCAAGTGAGCAGTCCGTTGAAGGTGATGTGTTGGAAGCAGGAAAAATGGGCATGTGTGAGAATCTGAGTCACTTTGACAAGGGCCAAATTGTGATGGCTAGGTGACTGGTGTTCCTGGTATGCAGTGGTTAGTACCTACCTAAAGTTGTCCAAGGAAATACAACCAGTGAACCAGAGACAGGGTCATAGGTGCTCAAGGCTCACTGATGCGCGTGGAGAGCGAAGGCCAGTCCATTTGGTTCAATTCCACAGAAGAGTTGCTGTAGCACAAATTGCTGAAAAAGCTAATAACTATGATAGAAAGGTGTCAGAACACAGTGCATCACAGCTTGCAGTGTATGGGGCTGTGTAACCACAGATCGGTCAGCGAGCCCATGCTGACCCCTGTGCACCGCCGAAAGTGGCTACAATGAGCACATGACTGCCAGAACTGGACCATGGAGCCATGGAAGAAGGTGGCCTGCTCTGATGAATCACATTTTCTTTTACATCATGTGGATGGCTAGGTGCGTTTGCATCATTTACCTGGTTAAGGGAGGGCACCAGGATGTACTATGGGTAGAAGGCAAGCTGGCGGAGGCAATGTGATGCTCTGGGCAAAGTTCTGCTAGCATACTTTGGGTCCGGGCATTCATGTGGATGTTACTTTGACACGTACCACCTATCTAAACATTGTTGCAGACAAGTACCCCCCTTCATGGCAACACTGTTCCCTGATGGCAGTGGCCTCTTTCAGCAGGATTATGCACCCTGCTACACTGCAGAAATTGTTCAGGTAAGGTATAAGGAACATAACAAAGAGTTCAAGGTGTTCACTTGGGCTCCAGTTTCCCCAGATCACAATCTGATCAAGCATCTGTGGGATGTGCTGGAAAAACATATCTGAGCCATGAAGGCCCCACTTTACCCTTTACAGGACTTAAAGGCTCTGTTGCTAAAATCATGGTGCCAGATATCACAGGACACCTTCAGAGGGTCTTGTGGAGTCCAGGCCTCGGCGGGTCAGAGCTGTTTTTCTGGCTGCATGAGGATGACCTACACAATATTAAGTACCGTATATACTCGAGTATAAGTCGACCCGAATATAAGCCGAGGCACCTAATTTTACTACATAAAACTGGGAAAACTTATTGACTCTAGTATAAGCCTAGGGTGGAAAAGAGCGCTAATTTAAAAACCTAAATAAAAATGATAGGTTCAATCTATGGAATCATTTTTAGCTAGATGACAAGGAACATTAATAAATGATTATAAAATCATTGGGTACAACCTAACCTAAATATAAGGGGTAGGGATATAAATGTATGAACATGGTGGCTGTATTGTTTGTTCATTATGTAATTGCACTGTAAATTAAAAAAAAACAAAACGAGAGAGAGAGAGAGAGAGAGAGAGAGAGAGAGAGAGAGAGAGAGAGAGAGAGAGAGAGAGAGAGAGAGAGAGAGAGAGAGAGAGAGAGAGAGAGAGAGAGAGAGAGAGAGAGAGAGAGAGAGAGAGAGAGAGAGAGAGAGAGATTTTTTACTTACCGGCAGTGGAACGCATATGCGTTCCAACAACAGGAAGTTCGGTATTTGGAACGCAAGTTTGCGTTCCAAATGCCGAACTTCCTGTTGTTGGAACGCGTATGCAGAACTTGACAGCCGAGGGACCGGACACCAGGTAAGTTCACCCGTGTATAAGCCGAGTGCCCTTTTTCAGCATACAAAAGTATGCTGAAAAACTCGGCTTATACACGAGTATATACGGTAGGTTGTTTTAAAGTTGTGACTGATCAGTGTATATGCCCCTCCTACTTACTAAATTCCCCTGGAAAAATCATATCCCCACTTCACACTTTTCAACATTACTCTGTGCCTTGGGAATCCCCTTGAATAAAAGTGCTGCATGTAAAATATAGCCTACAATGAAGCACCCACTAGACCAGGTTCATTCTAAAATAAATCAAAAATTTAATCTGTGAAACTAATTTCAATCCAAGTGAGAAAATTAGTTTTTAAAAGTCTTTTATTGGCAATGTTCATATGCTGCCTCTGAGCCTGCCAGCAGACTGTATTGTCTCAAATTATCTGCAGTGATCTCTCCTAAATGTAAGATGGTTTTTTAATGAAAAGATATTATTTTCCAGTTTGGAAATGGAGCATAATGTCATTTTATTTTCATGTAAACTGCTAATAGGCATATGCATTTTTTGTAATGTCTGTGAGCAATTTAAAAATGCTGTGAAAATTATAAATGTTGTGGTTTATCAACTCCATTAACATATTCTCTAAAATATCAAAAGCTAGTGTAGCAAAATTGGAAAATATATATATATATATATTTGTGCCAAATTTATGCAGAGAAACATCAAACACGAAGAAACCTTTTATACTCCTGGGTGTAATTTGCTCAACATGCTCTGTTTGAACCAACAAAGATTTGTAGTCAAGTCATATTGGTGTACTCAGACACATCTTTATGATATGATATTCAATTAAAAGCTTGGGGTCAATGCACTGTGGACCCTTCAGAATAAACATAAAAAGGAAGGCTTTTATGGTACAGATTTGCAAAATGTTTATTCATATGCAGGGTAATATGCTCATTAAATAGTAGAGAGAACTAAAATGATGGTTTATGAGAGGGTATTATTATACAGTGTGCTGCCTAAAGAAAACTCATTAGAATGGCAAAAGTATTTTTTTATTCAGATACCCCGAGAGATCACAATGCATCTGTAGATAGTGGGACCAGCCTTAACCCTTCTACTCTTCCTTGTGTATTCTTCTATTTTTTGTATGCCTAGTGCCACGGTATCGGAAGTTTGGCGCCAGAAGTGGGGTGCACAGTGTGCAAGCAATCACGAGTTTGCATGCTTTAGAGAACGAAGGAGAGAATTAAGTATGCCCAGAGGCTGTTTTTTCCAGCATATAAGCAGATAAGTGCATTAACTGTTTTAATTAAATTACTTTTTGGTAAATTTTGTGTTTAAAAAAATAAATGTGTTACCTGTATATTTTTTTAAATGTACGTTGGCTGTAGCTTTTGCTGCATATATAATGCACATTTTCTTAAATGTGAGTATGGTTGTTTACTGTGGTTTGGTAAGTTATTTGTTTTATTACATTGCAGGTAAAGAGTTTTATGTTTTCTAATGTTTATTTAATATTCACAATAAAAAATATTTTCCATTTTTATTTACACAATTGTGCTATGGTCATTAGTTTGCCTGTTTTATATCTATTTAATTGATTATAATAGCCCTGTGTATGTCATGTGGTTGATCGTTATCAATGCAGTAAAGTTCTGCTCAAGGTTCCACCAGGCTTGTGCAGTATCTGGGCAGTGTGGTTAGAATGCGGAAAGGACTGTTGCACATGCAAGTTGCAAAACCAAGCAGACAGTAGAACATCACAAGTGCATTAATACAGTTTACGTTTCAGTTGTAGTAATAAATGAGTGCTAGACGATATAGTTCACTCTTTTACTGAACATCTTCAGAACATCCACTAGTGTCTTTTAAATGCTACACAAGAGCAGATAATCCACACTTTAGGTTTAATCCCACTCACGCTTGACCTCTATAGTTTTCTCTATAGGAAACACCACCTGATCTCTCAGCATCAGGCTTTCCCAAAACATTTTAATTGTCCCTTGCCTGTTTCACTATAGGTATGGGCATCTCACAGGTTACCTGTATATGGGCTCTATAAGTAAGCACAGGCTCCTTGGCTTCATAGTCATACTCCAAGGGTAAACTTGTTGCATGGTCCTAATATGTCTGTAAACAAATTCAATATCTCTACAGATCTGCACGGCTCTATCTAGTCTCCCACACAGAGCACTGCTTTGTCCCGACTGCGGCTGTGTAAAGTGCTTTGTAATATGTTGGCGCTATATAATAAATGATTGCTTTAGCAGGGCTAAAGGGTGGTCCAGCGGTTTATTTTTTAAAGCTTTAAAGCTTTGGTTCCACCTGCCCAACATATGCGACATTACAAAAAGTTTTACATGAAATTTACACAACGCTACAATTGTCACTTATATTAATTGATATTCAAGAAACATTCTAAAAACAATTCTCAGTTTTTCCATGGTACTTTTATTAACAATGTGTATTTTCCGCAGGATCCACAAACTTCATCCCATGACATGAATGTCTACTTTTCATACTGGTTTCAGTGGTCATAATGAAGTTCAAATACAGATTATTCATGTCTACTGTTCATTATTGCAGGAACAATACATTGCTGTACAGATAGGATGCAGTGGGAGATTAGACTATTGAGAGATATAGTTATAGAAAGTGTTAAGGGGTGGCAAGGTAGAAGATGGACTATGATTGTACAGTAACTTCCCTATAGGTCATTTCTAAATGCAATACAATCTAATTTAAGTGCACCCAGCATAAGAACGAGAGTAGTGCTTCTGTGTTATGTTGTTTGTATACATAGGAGAATTTACATGGAAGATACTTTAAGGAGGCGCCGGCTGTACAATGTGCTTTACAAAGCCTTGTACATAGTACAGCCGGCGCCTCTTTAAATTACCACCTTAACAGCAGCAATACTTACATCGCCCTTCGAAGTGACGTCATTGTAGGTGGCCGGGATCCTTATTCATCTGAATTCTTTCAAGTCTATTTTTGAAGCAGTCGGCAGGGCCTGATTAATGCTTCATGCTGTCCTAGGCTAATACATTCGTAGCGCCCCGGACCTTCCTCACCATGACAATATGCGGCAGATAAAAACGAACTTGTCTTTCATTTAAAAACCGGCTTCCTTCACCTCCTCTGCCCATACCAATGATTATGGTCCCGTGTTTTCGAAACACGGCTCCACTTGGCTTTTTCAAAGGGTCACGGTGATCTGTCGTTTTCATTAAAACCAGAACTGTATAGCAGAACGAAGGAATGAATGAGCGCTGCTGAGGTTGAAGATGTGAAGGGGGCTGGTACGCCTGCGTCTGTTCACATCCTTGTCTCTCCTACTCACTTATCCTCAAGCGCTCGCCCAAAGAGGACACATTGTCTTCAGCCTGTACCATGGAAATACGTCACGATTAAACCCTTACTACATTTATTTTTCATGATTTTGTTTTTTACTTTGGAGAACAACTTATACATCTCCCTGTCACCATATGCACTACCAAAACTTTGTATCCCCCCAAAAGGGGGGTGCAAAGTCAGCCTATTGGATAATCAGGCCCTGGCAGTCATGATGACAGCTTTGGGATCCTCATGTCGGGGTATTGTGTTGTCGGTCTTTAGATCGTCGCTGTAAAGGTTACCACCGGTACTGGGTGCACCAAACAGTTCCTTATCTTACACGTTTGCAAAAATGACCTAGCTGTAACCACGAGTGTCAAAGCTCTGTGTGTATGTGTGTGTGTGTGTGTGTGTATATGTGTGTGTGTGTGTGTGTGTGTGTGTGTATATATGTGTGTGTGTATATGTGTGTGTGTATGTGTGTGTGTGTATATGTGTGTGTGTGTGTGTGTGTGTGTGTGTGTATATGTGTGTGTGTGTGTGTGTGTGTGTGTGTATGTGTGTGTGTGTGTGTGTGTGTGTGTATGTATATGTGTGTGTGTGTATGTGTGTGTGTATGTGTGTGTGTATGTGTGTGTGTATGTGTGTGTGTGTGTGTGTGTGTGTGTGTGTGTATGTGTGTGTGTGTGTGTGTGTGTGTGTGTGTGTATGTGTATGTGTTTTCAGTCATTTTATTACTAACTTCACATATTCAGTTTTATTTCACTTATGAAAACATAGTAAATATGGAATAAACATGCTGCATTGCAATTTCTTGAAAACCATGGCTTTTATTATGTAGGTATACAGCAAAACACCCCACAATTACTAACTGCAGTGTAGCTATGCATTAGATGTATTTCATATATCTCAGATTCTAAAAGTGAAATAAAAGTTAAATATTGATAAGTGAGCTAAAGTATATATATAACTATATTTATTTTTATTTATGCTGAGAGCTGTGCAGTTATTGTACTAACCAAATTAGCAAGGTTAAAAAAATATACAGGTCGATGAAGTTCATCCTTTCATAAACCCTAATTGTGTTGATCCAGAAGAAGGCAAAACAAACCCCCAGTGTGAGAGTTGCCAATTTAGCCTCTCAGCAGCAAACTGTTTCCTGACTTCAAAAATATCAATTGGATAAATTCCCTGGATCAATCACTGCCATAATGTCCTCTACTAATTATAGCTATGGATACATTTCTTGCAAGGCATATAATCAATTTTTAAACTCTGCTAGTGACTTTATTTAAACTCTATTAGTGAAGAAAAATTAGTATTTATATTAGTACACATTTCACAGTAGTAATGTTAATTTCTACCTACACCCACATAGTTGTCATCAAAAGAAAAGTATTTTAAATATACCCTACAGTCATTTTCTATAAATACGCAGAAATTTTGACTGTGAGGAAACTTTTTTTAATGACATCTGAAGTCTAGATTTTTAGCTAAAGGATATGCTGAACTAACTATCTTATAGGCGATTCAGAAAACCAAAAGACAGGCCAATCTAGTTTCTCATGCACGTGAAAATTACACTCGCCTTCATGCCCCAAATTATATTGCTTGCATCCAAAATGTCAACAAATGGAAAAGGCTCCATCATTTTTGTAGCTTCCATACAAAATGGCATTGGTGAAATGTGTGTGGAGAGGGGTGGGGTGACATTGGTGAAATGTGTGTGGAGAGGGGTGGGGTGGCATTGGTGTACTGTGTGGGGAGAGGGGTGGGGATTGGGATGGCATTGGGGTACTGTGTGTGGAGAGGGGTGGGGTGGCATTGGTGAAATGTGTGTGGAGATGGGTGAGGGGTGAAGCTTGGGGTGGCATCAGTGCAATGTGTGTGGAGAGGGGTGGGGTGGCATCAGTGTAATGTGTAGGGCAAGAAGTGAGGATGGTATTGTGTAATGTGTGGGGAGAGGGGTGGGTGGGGTACTAAAATAATGTGTGGGAAGAGGATGTGGCTAGTAATGGTGTAATGTGTGGGATTGGTGTAATAATGAGGCTCAAACACTAGGTAGCATGTAGGGGTACCAGTGACATTGAATGGTATATAGGGACACCTGACACAATTGATGGCATGTGGAGGACATAGTGAGGGCCCAGTTATAGTACCTGTGACTATAGGCGACACTAGGTGGCATGTGAGGATACCTAGTGGAAGGTATTTGTGTGTGGGGGGGGAATGGTACAGTGGATGGCATGTGGTGAGTATCTGGTACAGTGGATGGCATATATGGGGCACATGGCATATTGAAGGGCAGGTAGACTGGTAGCATGTCTGGATGTGACTGAGAGGCTGAGAAATGAGTATTGGGGGGGGGGGGGAGAGAGGGGCAGTAGGCTGAAACCTCATCTAGGTCACTAAGAAACTTTGCGTGTTTTTGCACCTAGGATCTGGAGAGCATGGGGCTGGAGCCCATAAGACCTCCATAAGATTTGTCACTGCCTGTCCTCCCAGGTACGCCTGGGTACTTTGTACATAACCCACCTCTCTCGGCCCTGTGGTCTTCGCCCTGTGCACTGACACCTTCCCCTCTCCAATGACACCTTGTCCCCTCCCTTGGGATCATGTCCCGTGTCAACCTCCACCCTGCCTAAAATAAAAGTAAAATAAACACCAAATTATTTGAAGTTTTTCAGTTTTTATTGTATATATAATTCATTAACACTAAAAACACAGATTATACCCATAGATTAACCCTATTATACCCTATTATAATATGATATATTACATTTATTATAGTTTATCACGTTTTAAATGGCTGACCTTACAATCAAAATTGTAAACTGGAATCTGCAGCTTACAATGATGAAAGTTAAATAATGAAAATTGGTGTATAAATTGGAGTTATAAGAATGATATATTTCTTATTATGGAAGCCTGAAATTCCATCACTCAGAACTCATTTTTTTTCTTGCTTCATATTCATGTATTTTCTCAGCTGATACAGCAGGGAGTTGTGAGAATATTGATGTCATTTCTCAGAGACTAGTGGAGTAATGTGACAGATTGCCAGTGACTATTAGAAAACCAGAGAAGGAACAGCAGGATGTACACTTTCTAAATAATCACCAATTTAACTTATTTTGTGATTTTCTGTATGGTTTGCTTGATATAACCCTTGCACAAAATCGATTTTGTGGAATATTCTTGCTGTGCTGTAAATTAAATCCATCATGTAGAAATGCCTAACAATATTGGTTGTGAATACCACTGTTCTGCAATTGGCAAACCACTTCTTTGGTTGGTTCACTGCTAATAATCTGAATATTACTTATGTTGTAGACAGAATAGAATCTTTTAGGTAACATAATTTTGTGCCAGAAAAAATATTTTATCATTTCTTTAGTATGATGTTTATTTGTTACAACTAGTTATGCGGCTACATAATGGATTTTAGTACTATATATTTTCCCCCCCCACAATTTTAAATAACATTTGCCCAACTACAAATTGTGTAACCCAGTTAGCACATAGGCAAGTGTTATGATTTGGAGCAATTTGTTGCTAAGTGATATAAATGCATTAAACCTGCTTTGCTACTATAAGGGCACCAAGTGAGTGTGAATGAAAATCCTTTTTATTAAGAGAAATCTAGAGTCTGTGTTCACGTCTATGTAAATAGTATATCTAGAATTGCAAGTACAGACAACATTCTTATAGATTTCAATGGGTATTTAACTTGGGTATTTAACTAAATACACAAAAGGATTTCACCAAGGGACTGCAACTCATGTGATACTTACTATAAAATTTGTTGAAGAACACAAATTGGGGAAGGCTGTAAGCTTAAGTTATTCGGGTCATGTGTTATGTAAACTGCAGGAGTTCCCTGCAATTAGAAGCTCAAGAGCCTTCCCTGTTTAAGTCACTATATTCATCTAAAGAAATTGTGATAGCAATCCATCAACACACAATGCTATTACCTAAGGGCCCTACATACTGTCGCTGATCAGTGAGCTCACCAGTAGAGTGCTAGTTTCTGCTGCACATAGTATCAAATACAATATAATGCTATATTTCATTCTTGCCAATGCTGTAATCATTGGGAACAATTTGCTTGACAGTGTAAAAATATATAATAAAATAAAATGCTGTGACAAAATTGAAACACAGTAATATGTGTGTCAAGGATATAAAATCAAGAACTCCAGTACTGCCTAGTATAAGATCTGCAATGTGAGACAGATATGCCATATCTTACCATACGTGGATTACATTGCGACTCTCGTTAAGGTAATAGAACACTGAGGATCCATAGGAAAGCACAATTATAAGAAGGATATGACTAGTAAACACCCCCTGTGAGAGTACGAAACAGGAATTGATAAAACCCTGATCTCCACTGAACCCAAATTTTGCCTACACCTTGCAGAATATCCGCTGTGGAATCCAACCTTTGCCAAATTAATTTCTGTATTGTCAACTCAAACACTAGGTAAAAATAATGCATATGTATAGTATAAACAGTTTTATTATGAGAAAAAAATTATATTTTTTATCTTTAGACGTGCCAATTGTTTTATGAGCTTGACGTGATTCATAGTTAAATATCCCAAAAAGAAAAAACAAAATATCGCACTGAATAAAAGAGGATTGTTTACTGTAGGGGTCACTATGGAGAAGATCCCAAATAAAAGAGTGAAATATTCCACTGCTGTACTTTATTTTCTATTTTTCGGTACACTTATTTGAATAACTATTTAACAACTTGGTATACCTGACACATACAAATGGGTAAAAAGTACAATCATGTATGTTTGCCTAGTGTACTGCTACTTCATTAGTATGGTGCTTACAAGTCATCCATATGAGGGATGCACTGTTATAGCAGATGACCTATGTTCTCTCTGCCTCTAATTACAATACTAGTGGACCTTTACTCAGTAATAGCTGCCTAATGATTACCAAGAAAGCAATAAAATCTCAACAAATATTGGGGATATTTTGTGAGAAGGTGCTGGACTTAAAGGTCTATGGACCTACGTCTTAATCTGGCCCTGATTATTGTTACAATATGAGCTCACTAGTTGGCTTTTTGCTACTGAATAGTATATTCCCAGATGAATGATAATACAACCTTTTATTACAGTGTTTCGCAGCAGAATATTGATATCCAGCAATGCAGAAGAATTATGTCTGCAAATAAACATGTATTTTATATTCATAACTGAAACAAAACAAATGGAAATAAACAGACATAATAATAAATATTCCCCTGAAACTGGAAGATCGTGTAATCTTGAAGCAGTTGTTACATTAGTGGAGCTTGTGGAACAGCTCACCTTCGATGGGGAATTGCTTTGTACAACCATAAGTATCTTAACATGAAAGAAAGCCAAAGATCAAATAGGTCTGATGTTTTGCAGCAGGTAAGAGAAGGGCAGACTGACTGGGCCAAGAGCCTCTTATCTACAATCAAATTCTGTTTCTATACTAGGACACTGTCTCTCATAAAATATTGTTTTAGGTGCAGATTAAATATTTGCAGAGCTGGGACAACAATGTACCTTTGTGTTAACACTTTGAGGCTCTTATAAGCTGTACAATGGGAATTCCACAGATGTGCAGCATCGCTGAGGGCCAAATACAGGATGCGGATTGGCTGTTGGACCACATCAAAAGGGCCGAGCCCAGATAATCCATGTGAACCAAACCATATGAAGAATTCTCTCTGAAACCTGCCAGTCACCTGTATGCTTTTAACCCTTACTGAGCTAGAGACTGAGTCTGATAAATACATTATAAAGGGCAAAAAATTACATCATGTGACAAGAATCTATAACTATTATTGATTTCTGAATTATGTTTTATAGCTCATACAATTATACACAGCGCCCTACAAAGATTTCTCACCCAGTCTAAACTGCATTTATATAGTTGGGTCTCAACAAGTTTCTGTATGTGGTTGCTAGCTGCTAAGTCTACACCTGGGTGTTAGCGTGTTACATCTCTATAACATGTTTCACCATGGGCACATTTATCTCTTCCCACTTTTGCTTATTAAGTTACAGTTGTAAGAAGTATTGAATTAATTAGCTGCTGTTGAAAAAGAAATACTTAAGATCAATTAATTTCAGTTCGGTTGAAAACAATGGAAAACTGGCAGCAGAGCAATGGCTTCTGGGTAATACTGGAGGGAGTATTATAAACTCTGGATCGTCATCCAACACCCAGGCACACATTGAGCAAGTGTCATAAGGGACTTAAGCCATGTTAAGTGTGTGTGTGTGTTTTTGTTCTTTATTGGGGTGATATCAAGAACATGCAACCAGTACATGAAAACATTATAAATGGTATGAAAAAATTTGGGATAACTAAGAGCAATTTTGTTAAAAAAAAACTTTTGTTGCATAGTGATTCTTTTTACATTCTAGTTTTTGGAAGCACCTTGACCTATCCACGTATTTATCGTGATTAAACACATTGAGATAGCCTAGAGGGAGCGCCAAGTAACTAACGCACTCCAAATGCTTCATCAGTGTGTATTTGACCTTAGATGAGCAGTAATTATAAATCTGGGCCTGTATATAATCCAGACAGTTCCTACAAACATTATACATCTGTAGATATCTATATTGGCAGTTTAGCAGTTTTTTTCCAATGCTCTTTGGACTGAGTTCTTTCTGTAAAGTAATGACTTGGAATAATAGTGGAAAGTAAAAGAAAATGCAGTTTAATAAACCTAAGCATCCAATATATTTGAGAAGCAGTTATATACTAAACTGGTTTCCCATCTCAGATAAAAGCCATCTGCTTGTGACTATAATGTGTGGCAGTGTTACTCTTGCAACATCTAATGTAACTTAATCCAAGTTGCAAGATCTCCCCAGCTGAAGGGCAAGTGTATCCTCTCTCCACCTTGTCAGAAAGGTAAGCAGCTTTGCTGAACTCAACGGGGATAATAATCCTCAAAGGTTTTAACTGGAACTAGGCACCTCTTGTACACGTGGACTGAAAATCTAGCCTGGTCGAACTGAGTAAAGTAGGACAAAGAGTATATTGTGTTATGTGAATGTCAGCAAAATCTAGGACATGGAAGTATATATCTCACTACTATACTATTCCCCAAAGCAGAGGCTCTATGACTCCCTAAGGGAGAGGATTGTAATACACAATCAACAGAAGAAAGACAGATTGTATTTTAAATAACAAAACATTCCCCCTTTTGTTTGTGATATGCTGATAGTCGACACATTTACAATTGTAACAACTATTTTGTCTTGTGTTCCCGTATTTTACTGTTAGTTAGTTATTTATAATATATTTTTGTAACAAACAGTTTCTAGGTGGGTCTCCATCCTTTTCTTAATGAGTACAGTTTGCGAATTGTTCCTGTAATACTTAACTCTTATTATAATTGAAATCCTTGGTTGCTTTGCTTTGAAGCTACATAACGAGATTAAGGAGATATAAAATTGGAAGGATATCCCCAGCAGAGATGATTTTAATTTTCACATCGCCAAATAAAATAACAACATGTTACTTTTTGCAGTGAAAAAAACTTGGCAAGTATATTTAGACACTTAGCTGGAGGGTGATCAATTATTACTTTTACAATTCAGTTGTTAAAAAAAAAAAACCTCATATAAAAATCCCAGCAAATAAAGCTATTTTATGTAGGTTGCTTTATTAAGCCCTAGGCAAAACTAATACTGCAGTTTAATAGAAAGTATGTTATGTAAGGAGGCCCTTAATAAAATATGAAGAATGACTTCTTGGACAAATCCTGGGTGTTAGGTAATAGCTGATGCCCATAACAAAATTTAGAGTTTGGGTTATGACATGAAAAGGGATAAAACATTTGTTAATGAGTGAATTTGGGCAAAAGACTGCCAGACTACAGGCAAAACAAAGAGGAACCTTGCTATATGTAGTGTAGCTGCTGATAACCACACCTTGGATGTGTATTGAGCATTGTGAAGAACCTTGCAAAGTTCCCTTTAATATAAAAAATGTACAGTTATTTACAGTGAAAATATTTTTCCTGAAAGTTTTATAGAAAATTACCAACTGCAACAAATTTCTTCTGACGCATTGTTAGCATGGTATAAAATTATAGCAGGAAATTAAATTAAGATTTGTCTTGAGAATATGGGAAATAAGGTGAATGTTATGGGCAGTTTAGAAGTGTCAACAGAATGGCAGATTGTTACTGATTGCTAGGTTAAAATTACAACATGTTATAGAGAATGTTTTGTACATTGTAAATGTGATTAATGAATTGAATGAGGAGACATTGTGCTTTTCCCACCTGCCCTGGATTGCTGTGTTATACCCAAGATACACAAAGTATTAATTTAATAACATGCTGCAATGTGCACCAATAGGCTGCAAACAATAGTAAATAATCAAACATTTGCATCTGCATTCTTACGTACATTAGAGAAATGAAAGGTAGAATCTGTTTGGTTACTGTGGCTAACAGTACTTTTGTGCATTTGAACCATTTTCATTAAATATTCCACAATTATATTTCTTTGTGATATCAAATACCAAGTTGTGATTTGGACTATTGTTCATTGTTGTTTATTTGACAATGTTAAAGTACCAACTTGTCATTTAACAATGCATTTCATCATCAATGGACATTAGTATATTTGTTATTCAACCACATTGACCAACCGTTGTACCGTATTTGGCCAACTTAAACACTGATACAGTTGTTTGGTGGTTGTGAATAGCCACTAGACTGCAATGTGTGTAGGGACGTTACACACCTGGTTAAAAACATGGGAGAATCCCAGAGAGACAAGAAGCCTCTAAAGAGTGCTATGTAATCACAGGTATTAAAAGGATGACAGATATATTGTTTACTAGCTGTTCTCACAAAGAAGCAGTTTAGGTCAGTCGCCTCAAAGCACTTCATTAGAAAAGACAGCTCTACACTTTTACATTGTACACAGCCTTGAATTTTATAATTGTTTGTCACAATAGCATCTTTGGAGAAACAGAACAATAATCAATAATTGTCTATTGTGTAAGGGGGGAAGAATGTCTGTGCATATTTTCACAATGCAAAAAAAAAATCTGCAGGGTCCCTGAAGACCTGGGAACAGACCGATGTACCGAGAAAGGGAGAGACAGAGCTACAGTTTATATACAACTGAAACATCAGCACTTATCTCTGGATCTGAAGTGTTTGTGATTGTGAAAATGCATGTCTGACATTCCTTTAATTCCAGACACAACTACGCCTGATATGTCTGCAACACTGACATATGTTTAGTACGTTTACAGTACAGAGTAGCTGCTGTAAACATTGTTCTTTGTGTAGCGCTCACATATCCACAGTCTGTGCAGAGTGTGCAAGGTGCTAGGGTGGCAATATTTGTGTGGATAGCTCGTTACATCTAGTTTGAAATAGGGATGAGCGCGCTCGGATTTCTGAAATCCGAGCCCACCCGAACGTTGCGGATCCGAGTCGGATCCGAGACAGATCCGGGTATTGGCGCCAAATTCAAAAGTGAAACTGAGGCTCTGACTCATAATCCCGTTGTCGGATCTCGCGATACTCGGATCCTATAAATTCCCCGCTAGTCGCCGCCATCTTCACTCGGGCATTGATCAGGGTAGAGGGAGGGTGTGTTAGGTGGTCCTCTGTGCTGTTTAGTTCTGTGCTGTTTAGTTCTGTGCTGTTTAGTTCTGTGCTGTTTAGTGCTGTGCTGTGCTGTGCTGTGCTGTGCTGTGCTGTGCTGTGCTGTGCTGTGTTCTGCAGTATCAGTCCAGTGGTGCTGTGTGCTGTGCTCTGTCCTTCTGAGGTCAGTGGTGCTGCTGGGTCCTGTGCTGTGTCCTGTTCAGTCCAGTGGTGCTGTGTCCTGTGCTCTGTGCTTCTAAGGGCATAGTTATTTCCCCAATATTCCCCTGTGTTTAAAAAAATAAAAAAAAGTTTTTTTTATAAAATACCAAAAACTACTTTAATATTTTTTAATTACCACAAAATTTTCACAACCAATCCTGCAGTATAAGCCCATTGGTACTGCAATATTACCAAGTTCACACATTCAGCAGTAAAAGTCCAGTGGTACTGCAATATTACAAAGTTTACACATTCTGCAGTATCAGTCCAGTGGTGCTGTGTCCTGTGCTCTGTCCTGCTGAGTTCCGTAGTGCTGCTGGGTCCTGTGCCGTGTCCTGTTCAGTCCAGTGGTGCTGTGTCCTGTGCTCTGTGCTTCTAAGGGCATAGTTATTTCCCCATTATTCCCAAGTTTGTAAAAAATAAAAAAAAAGTAAAAAAAAATAAAAAATTAAAAAAAAAAAAAAATATATAATAATTATAACCAAATTTGCAAAACCAATCCAGCATTATAAGTCCATTGGTACTGCAATATTACCAAGTTCACACATTCAGCAGTAAAAGTCCAGTGGTACTGCAATATTACAAAGTTTACACATTCTGCAGTATCAGTCCAGTGGTGCTGTGTCCTGTGCTCTGTCCTGCTGAGTTCCGTAGTGCTGCTGGGTCCTGTGCCGTGTCCTGTTCAGTCCAGTGGTGCTGTGTCCTGTGCTCTGTGCTTCTAAGGGCATAGTTATTTCCCCATTATTCCCAAGTTTGTAAAAAATAAAAAAAAAGTAAAAAAAAATAAAAAATTAAAAAAAAAAATATATATATAATAATTATAACCAAATTTGCAAAACCAATCCAGCATTATAAGTCCATTGGTACTGCAATATTACCAAGTTCACACATTCTGCAGTATCTTGTGCTACATATAATGGAGAACAAAACTTTGGAGGATAAAGTAGGGAAAGATCAAGACCCACTTCCTCCTAATGCTGAAGCTGCTGCCACTAGTCATGACATAGACGATGAAATGCCATCAACGTCGTCTTCCAAGCCCGATGCCCAATCTCGTAGTACCGGGCATGTAAAATCCAAAAAGCCCAAGTTAAGAAAAAGTAGCAAAAAGAGAAACTTAAAATCATCTGAGGAGAAACGTAAAGTTGCCAATATGCCATTTACGACACGGAGTGGCAAGGAACGGCTTAGGCCCTGGCCCGTGTTCATGACTAGTGGTTCAGCTTCACCCACGGATCTTAGCCCTCCTCCTCCTCCCCCCCCCCTACAAAAAATTGAAGAGAGTTATGCTGTCAGCAACAAAACAGCAAACAACTCTGCCTTCTAAAGAGAAATTATCACAAATCCCCAAGGCGAGTCCAAGGGTGTTGGTGGTTGTCAAGCCTGACCTTCCCATCACTGTACGGGAAGAGGTGGCTCGGGAGGAGGCTATTGATGATGTAGCTGGCGCTGTGGAGGAACTTGATGATGAGGATGGTGATGTGGTTATTGTAAATGAGGCACCAGGGGGGGAAACAGCTGATGTCCATGGGATGAAAAAGCCCATCGTCATGCCTGGTCAGAAGACCAAAAAATGCACCTCTTCGGTCTGGAGTTATTTTTATCCAAATCCAGACAACCAATGTATGGCAATATGTAGCTTATGTAAAGCTCAAATAAGCAGGGGTAAGGATCTTGCCCACCTAGGAACATCCTCCCTTATACGTCACCTGAATAACCTTCATAGTTCAGTGGTTAGTTCAGGAACTGGGGCTAGGACCCTCATTGGTACAGGGACACCTAAATCCCGTGGTCCAGTTGGATACACACCAGCAACACCCTCCTCGTCAACTTCCTCCACAATCTCCATCAGATTCAGTCCTGCAGCCCAAGTCACCAGCCAGACTGAGTCCTCCTCAATACGGGATTCATCCGAGGAATCCTGCAGCGGTACGCCTACTACTGCCACTGCTGCTGTTGCTGCTGTTAGTCGGTCATCTTCCCAGAGGGGAAGTCGTAAGACCGCTAAGTCTTTCACCAAACAATTGACCGTCCAACAGTCGTTTCCCATGACCACCAAATACGATAGTAGTCACCCTATTGCAAAGCGTATAACTGCGGCTGTAACTGCAATGTTGGTGTTAGACGTGCGCCCGGTGTCCGCCATCAGTGGAGTGGGATTTAGAGGGTTGATGGAGGTATTGTGTCCCCGGTACCAAATCCCCTCGAGATTCCACTTCACTAGGCAGGCGATACCAAAAATGTACAGAGAAGTACGATCAAGTGTCCTCAGTGCTCTTAAAAATGCGGTTGTACCCACTGTCCACTTAACCACGGACATGTGGACAAGTGGTTCTGGGCAAACGAAGGACTATATGACTGTGACAGCCCACTGGGTAGATGCATCCCCTTCCGCAGCAACAGCAACAGCTGCATCAGTAGCAGCATCTACAAAATGGCTGCTCATGCAAAGGCAGGCAACATTGTGCATTACAGGCTTTAATAAGAGGCACAACGCTGCCAACATATTAGAGAAAATGAGGGAAATTATCTCCCAGTGGCTTACCCCACTTAGACTCTCATGGGGATTTGTGGTGTCAGACAATGCCAGTAACATTGTGCGGGCATTAAATATGGGCAATTTCCAGCACGTCCCATGTTTTGCCCACACCATTAATTTGGTGGTGCAGCATTACCTCAAGAGTGACAGGGGTGTGCAGGAGATGCTTGCGGTGGCCCGCAAAATTGCTGGACACTTTCGGCATTCAGCCAGTGCCTACCGCAGACTAGAGGCACATCAAAAAAGCTTGAACCTGCCCTGCCATCACCTCAAACAAGAGGTTGTGACGCGCTGGAACTCCACCCTCTATATGCTGCAGAGGATGGAGGAGCAGCAAAAGGCCATTCAGGCCTACACAGCCACCTACGACATAGGCAAAGGAGTGGGGATGCGCCTGAGTCAAGCGCAGTGGAGACTGATTTCCGTGTTGTGCAAGGTTCTGCAGCCATTTGAACTTGCCACACGAGAAGTCAGTTCCGACACTGCCAGCTTGAGTCAGGTCATTCCCCTGATCAGGCTGTTGCAGAAGCAGCTGGAGAAAGTGAGGGAGGAGCTGGTAAGCCATTGCGATTACAGCAAGCATGTAGCTCTTGTGGATGTAGCCCTTCGTACGCTTTGCCAGGATCCGAGGGTGGTCACTCTTTTAAAGTCAGAGGAATACATTCTGGCCACCGTGCTCGATCCTCGGTTTAAAGCGTATGTTGTGTCTCTGTTTCCGGCGGACACAAATCTACAGCGGTGCAAAGACCTGCTGGTCAGGAGATTGTCCTCTGAAGAGGACCGTGACATGCCAACAGCTCCACCCTCATTTTCTTCCACATCTATGGCTGCGAGGAAAAAGCTCAGTTTTCCCAAAAGAGGCACTGGCGGGGATGCTGATAACATCTGGTCCGGACTGAAGGACCTGCCAACCATTGCAGACATGTCTACTCTCGCTGCATTGGATGCTGTCACAATAGAAAAAATTGTGGATGATTACTTTGCTGACACCATCCAAGTAGACATGTCAGACAGTCCATATTGTTACTGGCAGGAAAAAAAGGCAGTTTGGAAGCCCCTGTACAAACTGGCTCTATTTTACCTGAGTTGTCCCCCCTCCAGTGTGTACTCGGAAAGAGTTTTTAGTGCAGCGGGGAACCTGGTCAGTGAGCGGCGAAGGAGGTTGCTTCCTCACAACGTTGAAAAAATGATGTTTATAAAAATGAATAATCAATTCCTCAATGAAGTACAGCACTGCCCTCCAGATACTACAGAGGGACCTGTGGTTGTGGAGTCCAGCGGGGACGAATTGATAATGTGTGATGAGGAGGAAGTACACACTGTAGGGGGAGAGGAATCAGAGGTTGAGGATGAGGACGACATCTTGCCTCAGTAGAGCCTGTTTAGTCTGTACAGGGAGAGATGAATAGCTTTTTTGGTGTGGGGGCCCAAACAAACCAATCATTTCAGTCAAAGTTGTTTGGTAGGCCCTGTCGCTGAAATGATTGGTTTGTTAAAGTGTGCATGTCCTATTTCAACAGCAGACCTCTCAACTGCAGCTCATCCCTCCTCTGCGGGGATAATGTCTCCTGTGCTCTGACACGTCACTCTGTGTACTCTCAGCCTCGGGATCTGACACTACAGCTACCATGCCTCTTGTAGCAGCCCTCACTCCAGGGCCTCTTCCATGTGCAGTGTCCCCCTCTCTCTTGGGTTCACTATAGTGGCATGGAGTTCTCCCCCTCATCCAGGGCACACATTCCTTGCCCTGGCTCAGTCACCACGCTCAGACTTCCAGGCAATGCTGGGGGAGCCTGGGAGCTTCCACCCCAGGTCCCCAGCTACAACTCTCCTCTCCTGTGTCTTCTCTCTCTTTCTGACACTTTAAAGATCGTGCCTTTAAATGAAAAAGTCAGTCTTCATTGCACGACTATGTGCAAGTGCAACAGGGACATTTTTTTGGGTTTACAAAGTCAAACAATAACACTACGACCCTGTCTGTCTGGGGTCTGTCAATGACGAATTGTCTGGAGCATGTTTTGAGGAGGTATTGTGGCCCCGGTATCAAATTGGGTACCGGGGCCACCCCACT
The DNA here is from genome assembly GCF_038048845.1 of Mixophyes fleayi. Taxonomy (NCBI): domain Eukaryota; kingdom Metazoa; phylum Chordata; class Amphibia; order Anura; family Limnodynastidae; genus Mixophyes; species Mixophyes fleayi. The sequence goes on along the minus strand of NC_134402.1, from coordinate 325,002,490 downwards.
ATGCAGTCCAGATACTTGTTTGGTGGAATTCCGACACGTGGAGGGTTTTTTAATTATATTGTGGCCTCGGTACCAAATTGTGTACCGGGGCCACCACACTACGCAGTCAAGATACTTGTTTGGTGGAATTCAGACCAGTTGAGGGTTTTATTATTATATTGTGTGGACCACTCTATCTATACCACACTACAACTCTATACCACTCTATTTCCTACTTTAATTCTATTTAATTCTATTTCCTACTTTAATTCTATTACTAATTAATTAACATAAAGAGGAACAAAAATAACCAATTTTACCAAAAGTATAATATGACTTAGACTTACAAACACTACACTTGAAAGATCGTGCCTTTAAATGAAAAAGTAAGTCTTCATTGCACGACTATGTGCAACAGGGACAGTTTTTTTCTTTACAAAGTCAACTAATAACACTTGGACCCTGTCTGTCTTTAACATACTTAATGGGATCTCAATGACGAATTGTCTGTAGCATGTTTGGAGGAGGTATTGTGGCCCCGGTATCAAGTTGGGTACCGGGGCCACCCCACTACGCAGTCCAGATACTTGTTTGGTGGAATTCTGACACGTGGAGGGTGTATTTATTTTATTGTGGCCCCGGTATCAAGTTGGGTACCGGGGCCACCCCACTACGCAGTCCAGATACTTGTTTGGTGGAATTCTGACACGTGGAGGGTTTTTTAATTATATTGTGGCCTCGGTACCAAATTGTGTACCGGGGCCACCACACTACGCAGTCAAGATAGATAGATGCGTATCATAGATAAAGTACATTCAGTGGTGTGGGGCAAATTGAAAAATATTCAAAATGCACTGACATTATCAAAAACAAGAGGTTGTCACACGCTAAAACTCCAACATGTATATGATGGAGAGGATGGAGGAGCAGCCGTATGTGTAGTGTAATGCAGACCTGTTGAAGGTTTTTTATATATTTTATTGTGGTGCCCAGTGCCCACTCCTCTACGCAGTCCAGGTACATTTATTGGTGCGATTCATAAAAGTTCAGGGTTTTTAAGATATTGTGGTGACCCACTCCTCTACGCAGTCCAGGTACATTTATTGGTGCGATTCATAAAAGTTCAGGGTTTTTAATATATTGTGGTGACCCACTCCTCTACGCAGTCCAGGTACATTTATTGGTGCGATTCATAAAAGTTCAGGGTTTTTAATATATTGTGGTGACCCACTCCTCTACGCAGTCCAGGTACATTTATTGGTGCGATTCATAAAAGTTCAGGGTTTTTAATATATTGTGGTGACCCACTCCTCTACGCAGTCCAGGTACATTTATTGGTGCGAATCAAACAAGTTGATGGTTTTCTTATTATATATATTGTGGTGACCCACTCCTCTACGCAGTCCAGGTACATTTATTGGTGCGATTCATAAAAGTTCAGGGTTTTTAAGATATTGTGGTGACCCACTCCTCTACGCAGTCCAGGTACAATTATTGGTGCGATTCATAAAAGTTCAGGGTTTTTAATATATTGTGGTGACCCACTCCTCTACGCAGTCCAGGTACATTTATTGGTGCGATTCATAAAAGTTCAGGGTTTTTAATATATTGTGGTGACCCACTCCTCTACGCAGTCCAGGTACAATTATTGGTGCGATTCATAAAAGTTCAGGGTTTTTAATATATTGTGGTGACCCACTCCTCTACGCAGTCCAGGTACATTTATTGGTGCGATTCATAAAAGTTCAGGGTTTTTAAGATATTGTGGTGACCCACTCCTCTACGCAGTCCAGGTACATTTATTGGTGCGATTCATAAAAGTTCAGGGTTTTTAATATATTGTGGTGACCCACTCCTCTACGCAGTCCAGGTACATTTATTGGTGCGAATCAAACAAGTTGATGGTTTTCTTATTATATATATTGTGGTGACCCACTCCTCTACGCAGTCCAGGTACATTTATTGGTGCGATTCATAAAAGTTCAGGGTTTTTAAGATATTGTGGTGACCCACTCCTCTACGCAGTCCAGGTACATTTATTGGTGCGATTCATAAAAGTTCAGGGTTTTTAATATATTGTGGTGACCCACTCCTCTACGCAGTCCAGGTACATTTATTGGTGCGATTCATAAAAGTTCAGGGTTTTTAATATATTGTGGTGACCCACTCCTCTACGCAGTCCAGGTACATTTATTGGTGCGATTCATAAAAGTTCAGGGTTTTTAATATATTGTGGTGACCCACTCCTCTACGCAGTCCAGGTACATTTATTGGTGCGAATCAAACAAGTTGATGGTTTTCTTATTATATATATTGTGGTGACCCACTCCTCTACGCAGTCCAGGTACATTTATTGGTGCGATTCATAAAAGTTCAGGGTTTTTAATATATTGTGGTGACCCACTCCTCTACACAGTCCAGAAAGATACCTTTTTGCAACGTTTTGGACTAATAACTATATTGTGAGGTGTTCAGAATACACTGTAAATTAGTGGAAATGCTTGTTATTGAATGTTATTGAGGTTAATAATAGCCTAGGAGTGAAAATAAGCCCAAAAACTTGATTTTTAAACTTTTTATGTTTTTTTCAAAAAAAATCCGAATCCAATACCTTAAATCCGAACCGAGACCTTTCGTCAAGTGTTTTGCGAGACAAATCCGAACCTCAAAAATAACGAAAATCCGGATCCAAAACACAAAACACGAGACCTCAAAAGTCGCCGGTGCACATCCCTAGTTTGAAATGCCATCACCCACTCCAAGGAGCCTGAACCCTAGTGGGACAATAATACATGTACAGAGAAATAATCAGATAGGCAGATATGTACTTGAATAACAGTTTTACTGAGAAGGTTTGCAAAAACAGATCACAATATACATAAGCCCAAATTGTGTGACCCCTGACAAGCGTTTCCTTTGTGTACCAAGGTAGTGCTGTCCATAGAGGCAGACCTGTAATATAACTGGGTACCCCTCCAGTAGGTAGTTGTGTGACTGTCACTTGGAGGTCTCCCAACAATGACTCCGCCTCACTTCCAGCTAAAGTTCGATTATCCATCACTTTTAATGACTCCCGGAGCAGTAACACTGTGGATTGCAGATTAGGCAGAGTGTACCATCTTAGGTTGGTAGTGTTGCAGTCTCTGGTATTTTAACAGAGCACAATTAGACCATACTTATACAAAAGATATTTCCCTATACTTAATACATGACACTGTTCCTAGTAGGGATGAGCGGACTCGGAATCTCGCAATCCGAGCCCACCCGAACAGTGCGGATCCGAGGCCGATCCGAGCACTGTTCGGGAACTTCCGGGCGGCAAACAGAGCCAAACCGAGGCTATGACATCCAAGTGTCGCGTCGGATCTCGCGAGACTCGGATGTCATAAATACTCACCTTGCGGGTGCCATCTTCATTCTGGCTGTGATCACTCGTGAGGGAGGTTGTAGTTAGGGAGCTCCTGATCAGTTTAGTTGTTCTTTGTGCTTTGTCCAGTGCTCTGTCCTGCTGAGTCCAGAGGTGCTTTTGTCCTGTGCTCTGTCCTGCTGAATCCAGTGTCTATGTCCTGTGCTCTGTCCTGCTGAGTCCAGTGGTGCTGCCTGTGTCCTGTGCTCTGTTCTGCTAAGGGCATAGTTATTTCAAATTTATTCAAAAGTTATAAAAAATTAAAAAAATAATTATAAAAAACTTATAAAAAAATTAGTTTAAAAAAACTAGGTACTGCTATTTAAAAGTCAAACTACGTTCACTGTTGCTGCTGTACCAAAAAAAACTAGGTACCGCTATTTAAAATTCAAACTATGTTCTCTGTTGCTGCTGTAACCAAAAATACTAGGTACTGCTATTTCAAAGTCAAACTACGTTCTCTGTTGCTGCTGTACCCAAAAAATAACTGCGGCCTTAACAGCTATGTTGGTGTTAGACGTGCATCCAGTGTCCGCCATCTGTGCAGTGGAATTCAGACCAGTTGGAGGAGGAAGGAGCAGCCATATGTGCAGTGGAATTGAGACCAGTTGGAGGAGGTATTGGGTACCGGGGCCACTACAATACGCAGTCCAGATAAATGCGTATCAGATATTAAAAAACTTTGACTGTTGCTGCCAAATCCAAAATTAATTAAAATGACCTGTCATCGTCAAAAACAAGAGGTATTGACGCGCTCGAACTACACCCTGTATATGCTGCCGAGGATGTAGGAGCAGCCATATGTGCAGTGGAATTGAGACCAGTTGGAGGAGGTATTGTGGCCCCGGTACCAAATTGGGTACCGGGGCCACTCCACTACGCAGTCCAGAAAGCTACCTCGGTGCAACGTTTTGGACTAAAAACAATATTGTGAGGTGTGAGGTGTTCAGAATAGACTGGAAATTAGTGGAAATGATTGTTATTGAATGTTATTGAGGTTAATAATAGCGTAGGAGTGTAAAAAAAACTAAAAACTGGATTTTAGCGCTTTTTATGCTTTTTTAAAAATAAATCAGAACCCAAAACCATAAATCAGAACCAAAACCTTTTTCGTCAGGTGTTTTGGCAAAACAAATCAGAACCCAAAACCTCAAGCTAATCAGAACCCAAAACCCAAAACACTAAAAGTGGCCCCTATATATACAAAAATAAAAAAATAATGATTATATATATGGCCCCTGCAGCCCAGGGGGGCCCTCCGGAGACAGGAAATAAAGAAGAAAATACTTACCGCGCTGTCAGCTGGCAATCCGGCTCCCTCCCTGGTCTCCTCCTCCGTCGCGCTCTGCAATGGATGTCGGGCGGGCATGATGACGTCACGCCCGACATGCACTGCCAGCGCGACGGAGTAGGAGACCAGGGAGGGAGCCGGATCGCCAGCTGACAGCACGGTAAATATTTTCTTCTTTTTTTCAGGGTTTTCTTTTTTTTCCTGCCTCCGGAGGGCCCCCGGGCACCTGCCCAGCGTGCCCAATGGGAAAGACGGCCCTGCCACACCCCTAGTTCCTAGCTGTATATTGGATAGCAAAGCTGGCTACTTTCTAGTATTGAAACAGCCTAATCCATAATCCATTCCTGCTAAACTATGGAACGCCTACACTGTGTAGAGGCTAAAGGGAACCCCTATCTTCTAAGGCCAGTTAACCACTGGTGATAAAAAAGCATTCTTCTAGTGTTTTCTATTGCTTTTTAATGCAAGCAAAAGTATGCAAACAGGTATGGGGACAATGGCGGAACTACCATTGGTGCAAAAGGTGCGCTGCACCGGGGCCCATGAAGATAATGGGGCCTGCTGCACGGGGAACTAGTGAGCTGTGGTCCCAGGTTCCCTCCTCCCCACCTCCCTGCACAGGGGCACACAGCTCACTAGTTCCACCTCTGTATGGGGATGTAACCTATTGGTTCCAATGAACCCATAGCCACTTTTGTTTGTATCTGCAGCCAGGAGGGGTGGCGGTATGCAGTGTCCTCTGCTCATGCCTGACCCAGCATTGCCAGATCAGAAAAGCACTGTGGATCAGGAAGCCCAGACAGGATTCAGCTGCCACTTTCAACAATAAAAAAATAAAGTTAAAAAGAAATTTGTAAAAGTAATAACAAATATGTTAAATAAGAAAAAATACTTTATTTAAATAATAAAGCATCTTCCCAGGGAGCCTCTGCTATTGCCATCCTGGGATGTTGATAGCGATAGAAGGAAAGTGTTGGTACTTGTCGGTTTCTATGGTACATAGGTTGTAACCAGACAGGCAACTTTGTTAAATAGGGAGAATCCCTAACTATTTCTCTTTAAATAGATCCCTCAATCATTCACTTTGTGTGTTTTAGCATTTGTGAAGATTTGGGAAAAAAAGTGGGGAGAAGGTCTTTAATTGCATGAACCATTTCACATTTTATATGTATAGTAGTCATATATATAGATAGATAAATAGATATACAGATATATGTATGTGTAGATATAAAGTATGTATATTTTGGTGTGTTTGCCCACTGAATACATTAAGAAGTACATCTTAAAATACACAAAGTAACTGATGGGAGCACAATAGGTGTTTCTAATTTGTACATTTCTTACACATTAGTGAACCACTGTGTTCTGAAAAATAGCATTTTAATTCTAAATTTTCTGTTTAGAAGATAAATTATGATGGATGTTTTCACAACGGTGATTTGAGTTTTGGAAGACAGAAAATTATTCTTAAGGTAGGATGGTGAATTTGGGGCTTATGAATGAAATATCACACTGAAGTGATGCATTCCTATAGATACCACAAGCACTTTGTGGGACGTTATTTGACACTCAGAATTTTGACAGCAGAAAACCTTGAAAGCCAAAAGAAAATAACAACGGTAGGAAAAATTGACATTAGTCCAATAGTGCTTTCAGCCTCGTCAGGCAAATAAGGGCAATAACACTACAGTAAGGCTACCAGATGTTATTTTAGGTGATGATTAACAAAGGAGACCGGGCACTTGTCTGATGTAAAACATACCTCCGAACATTTATCCAGGCAAAATCCAGACAAAATAAACCGAAATCCCTGACCCATGCAATCTAACCAATTAACCTGAAATAAGTCGGAATTTATATGACCCCACCCACTTAATGACTAATCCACACATACTTTCTTTTAACCCCACCCATTTTAGGGTCAGCAAATTGGGACAGTTAGGAGGTATGTGTAAAGTTTTCTTTATTGTCGGACAAAACAATTGTTGTTGCATGCATGTTGTTATTTTAGTGTTATTATGGGAAATAGGAGAGAATTGTGTGCTGTATGATTGCAGATGTAAGCTTACATCTTAATTTACTGTATATGGTTGAATGTCGACGTGAAATGTGTTTTGTAGAGATTTTGTGGAATGTAATGCATGGTGCACTAGATCTCATCTTAAATAAGTCTAAAATATGGCAGTTTGGACACATATATAAAATAGAAAGATTTCTGGCACTGGGCTTTGCTAAAGATGAAGATAGCAGCTTTTACAAAGACTAGCTTCAATTATTGCCCTTTAATTATTATTATTATTACCATTTATTTATATAGTGCCACTAATTCCGCAGCACTGTACAGAGAACTCACTCACATCAGTCCCTGCCCCAACAGAGCTTACAGTCTAAATTCCCTAACATACACACACAGACTAGGGTCAATTTATTAGCAGCCAATTAACCTACTAGTATGTTACTTTAATCCCTATTGACAATTTTTGTTCTCTAAGTGGAACAGGAAGTCCAACTCTACATGCACAACTGACAGGGGAGCAGGGCCGCCGAGAGGGGGAGGGAGCGGGTACTAATTACCCGGGCCCGGGCATGCCAGGGGGCCCGGCCTGGGCCCTCGCGCCAACGTTTTTTTTCAAAACTATTTTTTTTTTGTTTGTTTTTTGTTTTTTTTGTGGCGGGGGAGGGGGCTTGGTCATTGGTGGGGGGAGCAGGGTAGTAAAAAAAATAATATTCATACTCACGTGATCGCGGCGCAGGCGTCCCTCCTCTCTGCTGCTCTGTGCTCCATTCAGACTGTCTGAATGCCGGGTGTGACGTCATCATGTCACGCCCAGCATTCAGTCAGTCTGGAGCAATGGAGCACAGAGCAGCAGAGAAGACCAAGAGAGAAGAAAAGGAAAAGGTAAGTAAAGGGAGGAAAACGGGGGAGGGGGGGCCTGTCATAGAGGGGTTAAAAAACGAGTGGTGGGCTTGTCATAGAGGGGTTAAAAAAATGAGGGGGGGGGGCTGTCATAGAGGGGTTAAAAAAACAAGGGGGGGCTGTCATAGAGGGGATAAAAAACGAGGGGGGGCCTATCATAGAGGGGTTAAAAAACGAGGGGGGCCTGTTATAGAGGGGTTAAAAAATGAGGGGGGGCCTGTCATAGAGGGGTTAAAAAATGAGGGGGGGGGCCTGTCATAGAGGGGTTAAAAAATGAGGGGGGCCTGTCATAGAGGGGTTAAAAAAAATGAGGGGGGCTGTCATAGAGGAGTTAAAAAACGAGGGGGGGGCCTGTCATAGAGGGGTTAAAAAACGAGGGGGGGCCTGTCATAGAGGGGTTAAAAAACAAGGAGGGGCCTGTCATAGAGGGGTTAAAAAACGAGGGGGGGGCCTGTCATAGAGGGGTTAAAAAAACGAGGGGGGCCTGTCATCGAGGGCTTAAAAAAATTAGGGGGGCCTGTCATAGAGAGGTTAAAAAACAAGGGGGGGCCTGTTATAGAGGGGTTAAAAAACAAGGGGGGCCTGTCATAGAGGGGTTAAAAAACAAGGGGGGCCTGTCATAGAGGGGTTAAAAAACGAGGGGGGCCTGTCATAGAGGGGTTAAAAAACGAGGGGGGGGGCCTGTCATAGAGGGGTTAAAAAATGAGGGGGGGCCTGTCATAGAGGGGTTAAAAAATGAGGGGGGCCTGTCATAGAGGGGTTAAAAAAACGAGGGGGAGGCCTGTCATAGAGGGGTTAAAAAAATGAGGGGGGGGCCCTGTCATAAAGGGGTTAAAAAAGCGAGGGGAGGGCTGTCATAGAGGGGTTAAAAAGACAAGGGGGGCTGTCATAGAGGGGTTAAAAAATAAGGGGGTGGGCCTGGCACAGAGGGGTTAAAAAAAACGAGGGGGGGTCTGTCATAGAGGGGTTAAAAAAGAGCCTATTGATTTTGATGTGTTAGCCACGCCCCAATGGCGTATTTGCCATGCCTCCAAATGCATGACCACACATCCGAAAAAATTTGCGCCGCCATTAGGCGGAGCAATTTTTTTTACATACTTGACTATAAGGGGGGCCCCATTAATTTGTTGTACCGGGGCCCTGAATTCCTCTTGGCAGCCCTGCAGGGGTGGGCTGGCAGACTTTAGCCTGGGGGGCAAGCACACAGCCCATAAGTAGCGGCCCATCCTTAAAGGGTGGTTTTTGGTACAACATCTATTGATCTATATAAAAAGAGGCTATTTTAGTGTTGCTTAATCCATATATATATTTTTATACTAGACAGGGTAACCCCCTATGATGTAGCATGGTTATCATTTTAGACAAATACACAGGCAATATTGTGTGCACTACTGATAGGTGCACACAGTTCTGCCTTCACGAGCAGTACACGGTGAAGCGGGGCATACCTCCCAACTGTCCTAAGGGAAACAACCACCGAAATTCGGAACTGTCCCACCAGATTCAGGACAGTTGGCAGACTGTCCTGCTTTCTCCTACCTGTTCTTGTCACTTTCACCACTTGTGGCTGCTAGTTACTTTAGCTTATTTGCTGGTTGTCTGGATCCTGAAATGTTGGAGGCCCTGTTTGGAAAAAAAAATGGATACATAAAATTTAGAAAACTCCAACCAGTCACAGTGTTAAATCAACAGCACCCACATTTTATAATTAGGTCTCCCTCCAGCTCCAACATTAAAATAATAATATTCACATTTGCTAAATAGATGTATTTCCCTACAATCAAACCCAACATTAAATTAATAGTATTCCCATTTAATATATAAACCTATTTCACTCCCCCCAAACAACCCCAGCAATAAATTAAATTGCACTTACGTTTAACAAATATAACCATTTTACACAACCATGACCGGCATTAAATAATTCATGTTCACATTTAATAAATAGTCATCCTCCCCAATATTAGCCCCATAGTCAATTTATAGCCCCCAAACCACCCCAGCATTAAAGGTCCCTTGACCTAACCTATAACTAATAGGCCTCACTACTAAATTAAATAGCCCCACCATCACCCCACAAATAATTAGTCCCCACCTGCACCTAAATAGCCTACCTCCCACATTATATTAAGATCCCCCCTTCCCACACACACTATATTAAAACACTGGCCCCCACTCACACACACACTACATAAAAACACTGGCCCCCACTCTCACACACTACATTGACACACTGGCCTCCACTCACACTATATTAACACACTGGCCTCCACTCACACTATATTAACACACTGACCTCCACTCTCACACACACACTACATTGACACACTGGCCTCCACTCACAGTATATTAACACACACTGGCCCCCACTCTCACACACTACATTGACACACTGGCCTCCACTCACACTATATTAACACACTGGCCTCCACTCACACTATATTAACACACTGACCTCCACTCACACTATATTAACACACTGGCCTCCACTCACACTATATTAACACACTGACCTCCACTCACACTATATTAACACACTGGCCTCCACTCACACTATATTAACACACTGAACTCCACTCACAATATATTAACACACTGGCCTCAACTCTCACACACACACTACATTGACACACTGGCCTCCACTCACACTATATTAACACACACTGGTATTAAAGTAATTCTATCGTTTTCAAATAAGCATTTCCAACGCACAAAGCAATTTATTTTAGCAGATGCAAAGTTCAACAGTTCAATACATGATTATAATATAATACAGTACAGCCAATACCAAAAGATACATACATACCGCGCTCACGGGTACCAGTGAACAGTAGTTTACTCTAGAATACTGTGGTCAGAGAATGACTGAAGCTAGTGGGAGCGCAGCTATGATTATATACATTCAGTGTTACAGAGAGAACAATGCAAATGACGCGGCTTGCTTCTATAGGTCCAGACTTCAGGTGGGTCCAGTGTAAACAGGTCATAGGCTAGTTCAAACAACCCCCTCAAAGGCTGAGGGTCAACATTCCAGATGATTCTCCCGCCCAGAAACCAGTTATACCTAGTCTATTAGCATTTTACAGTTTGGTATCACTCTGACTATTTATTCCCTAACATCAATAACTACAGTATGCAATATGCGATCTCTTCGGCGAATGAACCGGACAGCTGCTGATGAATAGGGGATTAAAATGATATCAGACATGACACATTTCCTATAACCTGAACCTTAAATAACACTGAAGTGTACATATAATCATAATATATAAACTAATAATAAACTAAATACTATCTGCTCATAAATCATTGTATAACGGAACCAATATGAATATAAATTATATAAATAACTAAATGTTGTAATGCGAGTGTGTGCATGCGTATTTTACCGTGCGATCGCAGTATGCCACGTGTAGCGTGGCATACTGAGTGCAACCGCACAATAAAACAATATTAACCAATATACTTTCGTTCATCCAATTATACGACTTCGACACTGGTCTCCACTCTCACACACTACATTGACACACTGGCCTCCACTCACACTATATTAACACACTGGCTCCCACTCTCACACACACTACATTAACACACTGGCCTCCACTCACACACACACACTACATTAACACACTGGCCTCCCCTCACACACACACACACACACACACACACACTACATTAACACACTGGCCTCCACTCACACACTACATTAACACACTGGCCCCCACGCTCACACACACACACACACACACACACACTACATTAACACAGTGGCCTACACACACACACACACACACTACATTAACACACTGGCCTACACACACACACACACACACACACACTACATTAACACACTGGCCTACACACACACACACAAAATTCCCTCCACACGCTGTCTGCAGCACTTCTCACATGGGACGGCACCTGTCATGTGGTGCACGGCCCATGTGACAGCTGCGCTTTCACTGATAGGCCACATGTAGGAAGGGGGGATGGATCTGGAGGATCCGCGGCCAACATGAAAGGTGGATGGTCACGGAGGAGTGGCCAGTCCACAGGCCCAAAATAGGATATTTCTGTCCGGCCCAGCCCGCCCCTGACTGTAACGACATGTATTCAAATATATATAATTTAATATGGAGTTGGTCCCCCTTTTGCAGCGATAACAGCTTCCACTCTTCTTGGAAGGCTTTCCACAAGATGTTGAAGTGCTTCTGTGGGAATTTGTGTCCATTCATTCTGTAGAGCATTTGTGAGGTCAGTTCATCCCAAAGGTGTTCGATGGGGTTGAGGTCAGAGCTATGTGCAGGCCTGTCAAGTTCTTCCACACCAAACTCATCAAACCAGGTCTTTGTAGTCCTTGTTTTCTGTACTGGGGCACAGTCAAGTTGGAATAGAAAAGGCCCTCTCCCAAACTGTTGCCACAAAGTTGGAAGTATAGCATTGTCCAAAATGACTTGGTATGCTGAAGCATTAAGATTGCCCTTCACTGCAGATAAGAGGCCTAGCCCAAACCCTGAAAAACAGCCTCATAGCATTATTCCTCCTCCACCAAACTTCAAAGTTTGCATAATGCAGTAAGGCAGTTAGCGTTCTCCAGCACTCCACAGAACACTTTTCCACTGCTTCATAGTCCAGTGTCGGTGAGCTTTACACCAGTTCATTTGATGCTTGGTATTGGTTTTGGTGATGTGAAGCTTGCATGCAGCTACTTGGCCATAGAAACCCATTCCATTAAGCTCCCGCTGCACAGTTTTTGTGCTTACATTAATGCTAGTGGAAGTTCGGAATTCTTCAGCTATTTAATCAGCAGAACATTGGTGACTTAATGCACCATGCACCTTAGCAGTCGTTGTCCCTGCTCTGTGATTTTATGTGGTCTTCTGCATCATGGCTGAGTTGCTATTGTTCCTAAACGCTTCCACTTTCTAATAATATGACTTACATTTGACTGTGGAATATCCAGCAGGGGTGAACTTTACGAACCGTCTTATTGCAATGGTGGCATCCTATCACAGTACCACGCTTGTCACTGAGCTCTTCAGAATTACCCATTTTCAATAACAAATGTTTGCAAATGGAGGCTGCATGGCTTGATTTTATACACCTCTGGCAACAGTTCTGATTGAAACACCTCAAAGTAATAATTGCCAGGTGTGGCCAAATACTTTTGTCCATATAGTGTAGCTTCTCAATATACTAATAAGCAAGCTCTCAAAGGGACTATAATGTATAAAACACATTCATATAAGACACTTCTAAATTAAATTAAAGAAACGCTAACGAATTGAAATGAATAAAAATGATGTTGAAAAAGTCTATATAAACTGGTGCATTTAGGCAATTATACAATTCACATTCCTGGAGATCCAGATAATCTGGAAATTTATAGCAAAGATTATTATACAGTTTGTTTAGTTAAAAGTTTAAAGGTTATAGAATTTTAGGTGTCCATAGTTTTTGTTGTCATAATATTTCATATATAGTTATCGCCAGCGGTAACTTTTCCCGGCAAAGACTTCAACCTGCCTTTGCATAGGGAAGTCTATTCAACAAGGACTGTTGTAAATAAATAAAATAAATCTGTTTTTATACTTTCTAAAAAATATAAAACAAAAAATTACACGGTAGTAGAACTGAAATCCCAAAGCTGGCAAGTCAGTGCATGTATGCGCCCAACTGCAGAAACTGTCCCGGTGAAGTGGCAAATTAACTCTGGGCCAGTATTACCAGGGTAGGCGAGTAACACTCAGCTGCCTTGTCATTACTTTTTAAATAAATGAATGAATGAAATCAATATATTTGTTTAGGTCTCATAAAAGTTCAAAATAATCATTCAATGGCAAATTTTCTGACTTCAATATGTGCAAGGTAATCTGCTTACAGCTGGTAAACAATATTACTTAGAATCATCCAGTCCCTCACTTTATTTGTCTCATGTTATATTTCTGTACTGTAACTAATGCTTGTTTTATCTTCCAACTGTACAGTGCTGCAGAATATTTTGTCGCCTTATAAATTAGAAATAATAATAACACTCCACAAATTTAAAGTTTTTTAATATTGCGGACCACATTACCAGCTGTCTAAGCTGGATCTCGGCAAAGGTAGAAACTGTGAAAAGTCAAACCCAATATATACACCATCTGTCTGGTATAATATTGTATTGGTATTACAGTCTGCAAGTAGTCTTTTATAAATAGTGCACTGTGGATAGATGCCTTGTAGCCTGAATACCGCTCCCAAATAACAAACATTTATAGGTGACTGCAATTCTCATAAAACATTCGCCTCTTTTGGCTGCAAAATTTTGCACATGTCAGCGGCAAAATTTGGACTTGAATGTTCTCAGTAATGCTCCAACCACATCACACTGACATTTTCTTGTTTTCCCATCTCTATTCATAGATTATAATTTAACAAAGTGCAAGTTAACTAATACAGACCTGAATGGCATTCCACGGAATGGTAAGCAATGGCGGAACCTGAATAAATTTTAATGCAACTTCACTCATCTCTACTGGCAACGTAATAGCGGGAGACTCTGTGGACCAACCAGAAACCTTTGTCAATTTGCAATAGTTAAAAATATTTAATCTAAAACTGCTGTGTAGTACAGTATACCCAATATGTTTCTTGGCTGTTTGGCATTTGAGCTAAATAACTGGTTTGCACAATGTGCCTGGCAGTGTCTTGCATTCGGAAGGATTGTCTCATTGCTAGCACACTGTTTGGCTGGTTACCCACTGGCGTTAGGAAAACAGCAGTGACACCACATGTCAAATAAGGTAAATAGAGAAAGAAGCATGCTCCTAAGTGCAAGTGATATGGGGTGTTTTGAACCAATGGATTATATTCTCATACTCATTTACATGTTTTTGCTAGTGTTAAAAAACAATGGTAAAAGCAAGATTTTTAACATTTGTAGGTAAGGACCATAAGCAGCTAAAGTAAGACCAGTGGTTGCTTCTAATTTGCTTCTCAAATAAATATTAGATTTTGTCTAAAAAGTAAATCTAGATACCAGATGTGACTGGATCATGTATAAATAACTCATGGTATAAATTTACTTAAAGGAAATAGCGCAGGGCGCTTATTTATAATAATTACCAATGCACTTGCTTTTGATATTGTGTATATTTTGAGATAGGAAATCGTTATTTCTGAGAGCAGGGTAGAAAATTAGCTTTTTCTGTTTAACCCTTGCTAAAGGAAATACCTTATTTCTGATGTATATATCTGATACAATGAGCCTTTGTTTAGAAAGTCTGCTGTGTATTGTGATGTGGGGAAATGACGAGTTAGAGGTTTATACCTTTCTTTGGGAATGTGTATTCTGCAACTGTTGGAACAAAATGTCTCATGCTAATCAGGCCTTTTGAAGAGAGGAAGGGTTAATTAAGACCTTGCTACTAGATTTCCTGTACCTAAAAACAAGATGCAGGATATCACAGAATTTCTAGAATTGCACAGATAAGTGTAAATATTGTTAGCTTTACAAGGCATGTAAATCTATGTTTTGGTACACAGGTTACACCCTGATTCGTAAAATAGCCTGTATATAAAAAGCACTGTCCTGCACACTGAAATGTATCATTCTGATGTTCCATATGACCTGACCACTGATACCTTTAATCAGTGGAACTGTCCTTGTCAGGGCACCTGAGCGAAATAAAACATCAGTCTTTGCTTCAAGACCCTGCTTGACAACATCTTCAATATTGCTGTAATCTTGTGACCTGCAGATTAGACCCTAAATGTAATCCGTTCACCGAGGTTGGACCCAGCTCTCCAGTACCACCGCTTTGCTGCTACCCTGCAGCTCTGGTCAGTGTGATAAGCCAGGGGGGATCCACTGACAGCAACCCTGATCCATAGTAAGAGGTCCGGAGTTACCAGCCCCAGTGTACCAGCACAGGAGTACACTAGCAGTTACCCAGAAGGAACAAGGTTCTGAGCATCATAAAGGAGCTCAGTGGTGGCAGCATTGTAAGCCCCTCCTACTGCGGAAAAAGGGCACATTTGGGATAACGTAAGGGAACGGTGGCAAAGTAAGCCCAGTCGGTTCCCAGCAACAACAGACAGGGTGGCATAGGCGGTCCATCCTGTCACATCAGACATAGGTTTGCAGTGCAGTTGTAGTGTCATTGCAATTTGGACTATTAAAATTCCTTCTAAGATATGTAGTATGAGTTGACAAATTGGAGGAAATTGGGACCTGAGAAAAGGTTGATCATGACAAAACTATGTGGTCTGTCAAAAAATTATTAAAATCCTCCTTTAATACCTCACATTCACTATTGATTTTCCAATACTACCACCACCAAGATTTGATTCCAAAGCTAACAATTTGGTTCTCCCTGACTTATATCCAAATACAATTAAATTTATGCTAACCAGAGTTATTGTAACCTAGACAATCCCTTATATTATGTAGTGTTTTATAATAACTAATCGAGCTTGAGAATGCTTTAGAAACACAAACACAGAAAATTATTAATTGGAGTTTAACATAATGAAAATGTCACAATGCTTAAGGTGTATAAAAAGATATAATAAAATTACAGAGTAACATAAAAATATGTAAACAAGTTTCTTAAAGTAAAAAGAAATAGCAGCAGAAAATAAACATTCACATATAGTCATGTCAGCTGTTGGCAGATGGCAAGAAAAGAAATTAAATATCTTGTCACCAGAACATCATAGAAACATAATAATGCATTCAATCAACAGAATGTTCATTTACACACATATGCATATGAAGCATGAAAATATTCGGTGCATTATTTGGGAAAATACTTTATTACTATATCTTGTCTATAAATTTTTACAGAGACTTTGATGTATATTTTCCCATATGACTATATAAGACATACTGTAAACCATAGTTAATATCCTTTTGGGACTCCAAAAGGACCCTACATCTGAGGCATCTGTAGAGCTGGACCATAAACGTAGGTAACATGTTTATCTTACCCGATATACAACACAACGAGCACAATGTCAGGTCTTTCTGAAATATATAGACCCTGTAACGGGAGTCAGCTCTTAGAAAAGAACCACTTGGCTGGGGTAGCTGTTAGAGATATACCACTCATCTAGGAAATGGATTGGTTTCAGTAGGAATATTTGGAACTGCAGACTGATCTGAAGGGTAGGTAGCAGTCATAGACTGTACAATACTGGATGTATTTTCCCACTGATTGGGTACGGATTGATGTACTTAGGCTCCAGTTGATAGAGGGCATCTTCAGGGTGATGTTTCTTTTTAAGAGCTACACTTTATTACCAAATGAGATGACTGGTCTGTCCTGTCTCCTCTTGTCCGCCCCAAAAAATTTTATTATCTGCCACCATCTACAGCTGCATCCGCAGTCTTTTCTATAGGCCCTGGAGATTCTGCACATGTTTGTCTGCTGAAGGAATCTCAGAGTTTGCATGTGAAGAAGGAATGATCACCAGATGTAACCCGTGGTTCACATAGAAGGGGAAAACCCCCAAGCACCAGGTTGTTCCATGAGAACTCTGCCCACATAAGCAGCTGGCACCAGTTGCCCTGGACATCTGGAACAAAGCACCGCAGGAACTGTTCAATGGAATGTTTGGCAAGGCTCATCTGTCCATTCAACTGGGGGGTTTTACCCAGACAAAAAGACCCTCAAAATTTCACTACGAACTGAGTGCCTCGGTCAGATACTATCTTGAAGGGAAGTCTATGAAGCCGGAAGAAGTCCTTGGTGAAGATCTGGGAGAGTTACTCTAACTGACGGCAAATTCCTCAAAGCTGTGAAGAGGACTTGTTTGGAGAAGTGATCCACTACATCTAGGATGGTGGTGTTGCCTTAAAACTGGGGAGATTGGTGATTAAATCCAAAAACACATGGGTCCATGGCCTCTGTGGAAGGACAGAGGCATCAAGAGCCCAGAAATCAGTGCCCATGATACCTTGGTGTGTACACATGTAGTACTCATTTGGACGAAAGTGGCGACATCCTTCCTGACAGTGGGCCACCAGAATTCTCAAAGGATCAAATCAATAGTCTTCCTGCGAATCGTGAGTCATGTCCTCATTACAGAACCTGCAGCTTGGTGGAACAAACATCTTTCCTTCGGGTGCCTTGAGCACCTTGATGAGCGCAGCTGTTGCGATCTGGATCCTGTCAAGCAACTCAAAAGAAATAGCCACTACGCAGAATCAAGTCTGGAGGGAAAATGGTTTCACCCTCCATGATCTATAATTCGCAGGAGAGTGCATCGGTTTTTACGCTGCTGGACCAAACTGGTTATAGTTGAAGTGGGTTATAAATAGTGGTCACTGTGCCTGTCGAGAGTTAAACTTCTTGGTCCCCTAAATATGCTGCAGTTAGTCAGTGAGGATAGAAAGATAGGGAATCTGGCTCCTTCTAGAAGATTCTTCCACTCGGTAAAAGCCGGGAAGATGGCCAGCAGCACATGGTTTCCCATTTCACCTCAGAAGATGTGAACACTCAAGAAAAGAAAGAGCAGGGGTGGAGGATGTTCAAGGGTATAGACCTGACTGGGACTGGATATCGGAGGATAAGTGCTGCAGTGAGGATTTAACGTGTCAAAGTCTGTTGTGCCTTGAGAGTCCATGTGTCCTTGGGAGTCCCTTGTTTGGTCAAGAACAGTAGAGTTAACTACTCTTTAAAATTTTTGGATAAAACATCTATGGTGTTTAAGCTCACATGTCTCCATATGAATTCATCACTCTGCACACCGCCCAATTGAGCACTGACTGCATAGAGCTCCTCTGGTTCTATTCTCATGTCCTTTGTTGAGATTGTGTCCCAGGAAGCTCGCACTGGAACACTTCTACATTTTGACAAGTAATTGAATGCCCAGTAGTCTTTTGCAGTAGCTCTGTCACATGGTTAGAATGTTCCATTAGTATGCTAGAGAAGATAAGTATATCATTCAGGTAAATGATGTCTCCAGTAAGTTCCTAAGGAGAGAATTCACATAGGCTTGGAAGAGAGCTGGGGCATTGCACAGGCAAAAATATATAATCCGGTATTTGTAGTGCCAATCCTTAGTGTTGAATGCAATGTTCCATTCATCTCCATTTTAGATACGGATCAGGTTAGAGGCTGTTGACTGTTATTTCATTGACCCCTGATAATTGATGCAGGGTCTTAGGGAACTGTCCATCTTTGCTACAATTCCTTGGTGAATTTTCGCTTTAAGTGTGGATGTCGAATGCACAGGGTGTTGAGTCACTTCAGGGAAGTTGGAAGGTCCCAGCAAATGAGCTTAGCTTAAATTGGGTCCACCAATCCTTTCTGGCAGGAGGCTAGCAGTGCCTTCTCATTCTATCCTGGAATTCGATGGCATACTGGGCAACAGAGTGATCATGTTCAACCTGTTGGTGAATCTGGGTCTAGAAATCCCATGCATCTTAGTCTAGGAATCCCCTACACCCTTCAGAGTTGCCATCAAAATGCAAGGATGCAATAATTTTAGTCTCCTGGAGAAGAAACTGAGAACCTGTGGTTAGGTGCTTAAATTAGCTGGCCAACCAATCATAGCATGCGTTGACTGCCTGGACTGCTTGCTTCAGAATGACAATCTCCACTTTTGTATCTCTGAGCATTCTTGCTAAGTGTTAGAGCACAGTTGTAACCCAGCATGATTCATGTTTGACAGGTGCAAAACGTCACGGTGCTGGCTGCTACCAGGAAAGAACCACTTGGCTGGTGTACAAAGACATACCACGTCCAGCCAAGCCACTTAGTCCTGAGAGGACTAGTCGTTGTAAGGAGTGATACTTGCCTTGTCTGGGTGCCTGCGCTGCCAGCAGCTCTGTCTCGCAGATTGATGCGTGCGACTTTCGACGACAATGCGGTCATGTGACCACAGGGCGGGAAATTCAGATGCCATGCACTATATATGGCTGCCCTGAACACTAGATCAGTGTTAGGTTTACTTTCCCTGATTCCTTGTTCCTGCAAATTTGTAGTGTACTCCCAGTGTATGATGCGGGCTGTTCCTGACTCTCTCTTTTGTATTGATTATTGTCCATGTGTGTACCAGACCCCAGCTTGCTGACCACATACTTCGGATTTAGCCACCCCTTACTACATCTATGATGTTAGTGGACTGTTCTGGGGGCCTATGGACCTTCGGCAGTGAAGCGCATACTACCTTGCGGTGGTTCCTGGTGAAGACCGGAGTATTTGTTAGATTCCAGGCCCTGGTTCACTGCGCCAGCACTATCTGACAGTTAACTCCATCTTGCTGTAGGTGGCATGACAGTTGTGCAGTACCAGCTGAAGACAAAGAATTATAGAAGTTAGAATAGTGATGGACGAAGCCAAAATCAAGAGACTGGAGAATATAGAATAGAAGGGGACGAAGCCAAGGTTGAAGGATTGGAGTAGGTGGAATTGTGATGTACAGTCAAGCAAAACAAGTTTGCTTTAAAGCACAAGCAGAGTGAGCCAAAGCAAAACTTTGCTCCTGCAAAGATTTGTCAGAACTGATGGACTTTATAAAGGCTACAAACAGGTGAGAAAAATGTTCCGATTTACTGGAAAGTAAGGAAAGCTGTGCAATAGTCCAGGTGAGGTAACTAAATAGATAGCAGAGTGCTGATTACAGGAATTGAGAGAAGGTGTTTGTAGCTGTCATTGTGAACTGATTTCTGATAGCTAGTATTGTGAATCATCACAGTAATTGTTTTATGACAGTTGTGATCTGGAGTTAGTGTGTGAATCCTCACAGACCCCAGCTGTGTGACATGATTGACACTTTCCAAAGATAAACATTCCTCACCTTTAAATTAGATGTAGTACTAACCTTTGAATTATTCCACACAGTGAGTTCATATGTTAAAACAAGTCATATCTGGGTGAGTGATATTTTAAATATTTATTTATTAGACCATGACACTGGCTAGCGAACATCAGCAGTGCTGTGATATTGCTTTTTTATATTTCGATAGAAGTATGTTTGGTATAACTATGTTTAATCATTTAGTTGATTATGCACTGCTAATAAAAAGCAGTAACAATGTGTATGGTCACATTGTGCTCTGTCTGGCGGCTGTTGTCCTAAATTTATACTGAATCCTGCAGCAAACTACACAATGATATCCTGAGCTGTATTGTGTGATGGATTTATGGCAGATCAGATGGCTTTATCATACATGGATCAGCAGTCACCTTGTCCCTGTAATTGCACGCCTGACTTTTATATCCATCTGTCACGTCCTTGGGAACTTTGGCGGCTAAAATCTTAAAGGTAAAGGCAACAGGATGAAACTTCACTGACAGTAGTAACATTTCAATGAATGCTAATGACATGTTATCAGAGATGAGCCATGCTGCTGGTCTGGATATATATATATATATATATATATATATATATATATATATATATATATGTGTGTATGTATATGAACCCTTAGGACGAATAATGGCTTGCTCTCCAGTCATTGTTTTTCCCTATCACCTTTCCACCACACCACTCCATTTACAGTACTTACCCTGTACATTCCCCCAACATTATTTCTCCCTTTTCCTTTTAGACAATATGACACGCATACATAAATATATCTCTTACTTTTTTGTCTGTCTGTTAATACCCAGGGCTAGATTTACTAAGCTGCGGGTTTGAAAAAGTGGGGATGTTGCCTATAGCAACCAATCAGATTATAGTTGTCATGTTGTAGAAGGTACTAAATAAATGAAAGCTAGAATCTGATTGGTTGCTATAGGCAACATCCCCACCTTTTTCAAACCCGCAGCTTTGTAAATCTAGCCCCCAGTCTTGTTTTATTACTATGCTTGTTCCCAATTGTAAAGCACTATGGAATATGTTGGTGCATTATAAATAAATATTATTATTATTATCAGTATTATTAATAATAATAATAATAATAATAATAATAATAATAATAATAATATACATATACTCTTCCAGGCAAATAGTACTAAGCACACACATGTCCCCCAACAAAAAGCATAAACATACAAACATAGACCTAGAACGCCATCCCTCGCTGCCTTCATTAAATCCACAGACACAGTGTTACTGGCAGTAAAATAAAATAAATGAATTCCCTGCTGTGCCCTTATCACTCAAACACTGTCATATTCCCAAAGAACTCCCCCCCCTCTCCCACAAATAATAATTTTAATTTTAGCCCCCTCCCACTTTATCCCCACTGCACCCTCTCTCCATAATAAAGAGTCCGATGATAACCAAGTAAAGAATAAGTAGGATAATAATATTCCTTTATCACTATATTTTTGGATCATTTTTAACTTTATTGCAGAAGATAGTCAAGTCAAAGACAGAACAGAAATTAATTCCTTGCTGCCACCGGGCTCCCACAGTTCCACTCGGGCAGACATCATATTCTCACTGAGAGCTCCACACCTACCCACTGACCCCTAGCATGCACCAACACTTGTGGAACAACAAGCTCCAACATATCAGGACTGTCAATTCCACAACTAGAAGCTAAAAAGTTGCATAATACTGGTCTGCTTAATCTGTCTCAAAGTGCTCCCCCATCAAGTGTTATTACTATCCTCTACCTACCTCTATTCACAAGTAAATCTATCTGTTTATTCTGAGGGACTGAGACCTCAGTACAGTCAGATACTGATGCCAATGCTTCCTCAATGAGCTCACTGCGAATCACTCAGCCTCAGTCGTGTGAGGTTGAGCACCAGTATCTGTCAGAAGAGCATATGCGGGGTCCTGATTGGTGCATAATCACAGAGACACTGGGGTGGTGCAGCAC
This sequence comes from Mixophyes fleayi, assembly GCF_038048845.1. Lineage (NCBI taxonomy): Eukaryota > Metazoa > Chordata > Amphibia > Anura > Limnodynastidae > Mixophyes > Mixophyes fleayi. The sequence goes on along the minus strand of NC_134402.1, from coordinate 324,980,130 downwards.
ATTACCTTGCATGGTCTGTGTGATATGGACATATTACACAGTGCTGTGGATAGAGGGGATCATGTAAGCAATGACATACAATGACACGAAACAGAAGGTAAAGATGGCCCAGCTCAAATGAGCTTACTATCTAAGAGGTGTGTGGTGCACCTGCTACATAAGGTAGTAAATTAAAAATTGTTGCTGTCGATGAGGAAACATGTTCATAGAAATAGACACTGTGCTAGTTCCTGGCAATAAGCAATTCATGAAGTAAAGTGTAGCCATCGGCACGGGCATATTGGGTGAGTGGAGCAGCATGAACCAGTAATAATCTCCTTACACACAGTCCCCCAAAATTGGTTATTTTGTACCATAAATGGACAGCTGGTAAATTATGCTTCTTTCTACTACCCGTTTTTATGGCTTTGACTACCAGCTGCTACTGGTGTATCTGGGCTGCATTTTGGAATATTGGGGCCCTGTTTGGAAAGGAGATAAATACTATTCACATTCTGGAAAGCTTACCAATGAGCAAACTTTCTCAACCCCTTCTCCTTAACTAGTACCAACATTAAAGCAATAGCACCTATATTTAGTATTTCTGCCTTCTTCCCTGCAACCAGCCTTGAAATTAAATTAAGAGCATTTACGTTTAATAAATAGTCCTCCAGCCCTCCAGCCAGCCCCAAACTTATATTAATATAATTGACATTTAAGAAATTGAGACATTGGCTTTTTTTCCCCATGCAAGCCCTGAATTCAAAATAATAGTATTCACATTTAATAAATAGGCTTGTTTCACACGTCAAACCCCAACATTAAATTAACAGTATTTACATTTAAAATCTAGGAATATTTGCCTCCAAACTGCCTCGACATCAAATTAATAAAAAAATAAAAAAAATAGGCCTATTTTACCTAATAAGCCTGGCATTAAATTAATAGCCCCACATTTAATAGACATTACCATATTGCATTAATAGCTTAAGTATTTGCCTGTGTGACATCAGCCTAAACACCTCTGCGGTATGCACTGTTTCCTTGGCTCAAAAATGCAATCTGTGTTGTAGCAGCCTTCAGGCTTGTTCACATTTTGCAATTTGCTCTTGTGTTAGCATTGCAGTGAATACACATAACACATACACATACAGATAGCACATACACATCTGAAAACGCAGATGGCCATAGAGGTTATTAACCTCTATGGCCACCAAAAAGATACTCACATGAAAATTAAAATATGTTAAAGAGCAAAGCACAGAAATAATAGTGCATGTAGCACCCGATGATGTGTAAGTGTAAATAATCATTATACTATCACATTTACAAGATACCCTTCTTAGTTTATAAGTGGATAATCTATGTTTTATAACCCTTGTTTTCCTTTTTTAATAACAATAATTTTCACAAACCACCATCACACAATGGAAACGGTAATTATTTAAAAATCTAAGACTTCAATAGTGTAATGTTAAAGAGTATCGGTATGTACAATATATTTTCTGCCAGTTTACAAATTGCATTTGTATTCATTTCTTTATTACCCCCTTAACACAATGAAACATTTAAACAACAACAAAGGGAAAAGCAAACATGAAAATTATCATTATGGTCAGTCTAGTCATAGATAGAGCAGAAATTAGTTTCCTGCTGCTACCTGGTCCCACGGTCATATTCCCAGAGAAAGCTCCCCTCTTACCTGTCCATCTGCAGCATGCTCCAGCAGTTGTGGAACTACAAGCCTCATCACTCCAGGCATGCTATGGATTTCAATTCCACAACAACTAAAAGCCAACAAGTTGCGTAATACTGGTCTAATAAATCTGCCTTAAAATGCTCCTCATCAAGTTTTATTAAAATGTTCTACCTACCGCGACTCACAGGCGACTCTCTCGAGAGGTGCTGAGGGCTGAGTACAGTCAGATACTGGATTGTCTGCTATTGTAAACATATAGGAGGTCTATTTATGAAGAGCCTAATATCCGGCATATGTACCGGAATAGCGCTCTTTAGCCACTTCATCCCATGTAACAAAAGCTTAACACTGGAGAAATCAGAGATTTTTCTGGCCTTAAGCAAACTCCAGCTGTTTAGCACCATCCCTAGAGACTTCTATGGTGATGGAGAGCTGAATCTTTTTATCAAGTGGTGAAAAACTTTGCTGTAATCCTCCGGCGCATCATTCCTTCACCGATACCCCCTCCTCCGGTGCTTCCCCGCACACTTCTTATCTTGTGCGGAGTGAGGGTCAGGATGGCATCTTCTGTTCCTCACAGACACAGAATGTGTCGCTGGACTGTGACACACTCCAGCACTTCACTCCTTGACAGTTGCCATGGGCAAATAACGCACCTTCTAAATACTGTCTTTAAGATATAAGAGGGTTTGATTTATGCCCATGTTTTGTTTGACTATTTGCTGTGGGATTTGCTGACACTATATGAATATAAATTAAGAAGAAGAAAACCTCAATTTTTGTGACCACACCCCCATGACGATTGCCTGTGGAAAATGAAGACTGTTCTGTCAAAAATAGGATAATTGGGAGGAGTGAAGTAATTACTTGTAACCCCTTGTCACTGTGTGTAGTGTTGAGGTGCACAGGTTAGGCAGCACACCTCTCTCTCAGCCCTGGCTAGCCAGTCTCTGTTGAGATGTTGGGACACAGGTGATGTAACCTGGTAGTGCAGTGCAATCGAATGTCTCAATAAATTGGGCGCCAGACCATCTCTATATTGCAAAATAAACTCTTTATTTACAGTCCTTCACTCCAACACATTCTTAAACTGTTACAGTGGTAAATATGTACAGTTCCTATATACACCTCCTGTCTCCTCCTGCACAGTTCTTAAGGCCTACATGGACAGAATATTTATGGGGCAATCACGTCCAAAATGGTGGCTCTCTAGCTCACCCTCATCTCTCTTTCACATCAGTGTTCACTCACCCTTCCTCTGCAGGAGTAATATCTCACCCCTGTTCTCTGCGATGGTAATATCTCTCTCCCGTGCTCTGCGGGGGGTAATATCTCTCTCCCATGCTCTGCGGGGGTAATATCTCTCTCCCATGCTCTGCGGGGGTAATATCTCTCTCCCGTGCTCTGCGGGGGTAATATCTCTCTCCCGTGCTCTGCGGGGGTAATATCTCTCTCCCGTGCTCTGCGGGGGTAATATCTCTCTCCCGTGCTCTGCGGGGGTAATATCTCTCTCCCGTGCTCTGCGGGGGTAATATCTCTCAGTTGGACGCTAACTCCCTGTGTGCTGCTCCTTTCTATCATTCTGTCAGTTTTTGGGGTAAATTTTCCTTGAAATCTGCCCCATATCACTGGTATTCTGTCTGTGTTGTTATACTATGGCCCCTAGTGGCAGCAGGCGATGGACCAGCTCCCCAAATTATAAGAGGGGTCCCAGGACCTCGTGTCCTGGGTCCCTGGCTCTTCCTCTTTCTGCCTGGTTTTGATTAGAGATGCTTGGGCTCGGTTCTCGGAGAACCGAGCCCACCCGATGTTCGCCGATCCGAGTACCAAGCCGAGCTGGCTTGGCCCATTTGCGCGCCCTTGGAAGTGAAAACGAGGCAAAACGTCATTGTTGCATCGTCTGATCTTGCGATCTTGGATTCTATAAGTACCGCCCTCCACGAAGATCTGGTGCCATTTCACAGAGAGACACAGTAGGGGTAGCGAGGTTCTTGGCAGTCTCTAGTGCACTTGGGCAGCGTCATATCTAAAACAGAAAGAGGAGGGGTGGCAGTTTTCACCAAATTGAGCTGTCGGCGATAAGAGTAGAATGTGCAGTCTTTACTTTTGGCCGCCACCTCATACCCTTCCGTAAATGGTTGTGGTGTCTCCCCTAGATGAAGCGGTGTGGGGAGCAGTGCTGAGGAGTCAATACGAACGGAGGTAAGAAGTTTGTGTGTGTCTGTCTTTCTCCTGGGCTGGATTTTCACCACAGCATTAAAATGCCCAAAGTCTCCTCCCTTGAGCTGTTTGATACTGTTGCATGTGTATGCATGTAGATTGAAGACTGGACATAAAGGGTATGGCAGAAAAGGGTATGTTAAATGTAATATATAATTACCCATTTTTACACACTAATATTTTATTATCTAGGCAGATTATTTTATTGCTTCCACTAATACTCACATGTACACATTGATATATTCTGCAGAGCAGTATTTGGCCAGGTTTCAAATTAAAAGTAAAATTTTAAATCTTAGATCCTGTTCATCCGCAGTTTTCATAATTGCTCTGTCCTTTCAATGGGTAATTTTTTTTCCAGCCATGTACAAAACTTAATGTCCTGACTTGGCAATTTTGATCTCAATGTGACATTAGCTTTTGCTAAGTATTTCACAATGCCCTCATCAATTTAGTAACAATGAGTGACATGCCAAGTCAGACTACCACTGTGCTATCTGAAGTATTACCTCACATAAAACATCAGGGACAGCCTCATTGTACAAGAATGTGTCTTGGATATAGCCCTGTTAATTAAATTAAATATATTAAAAAGGTGGCACTACATAGTGAAATTAAAAGTTGTCATTAAAAATTCACCATACACATAGAGTATTCATGTCAGATTAAAAACAATAAGGGTATGTAGATAATAGCTCAAGAAATCACTTGAAAGACTCCTGTTCTACAGGGCCATCTTTTCCATTGGGCTTGATGGGCAGCTGCCCGGGGGCCCCACAGGTAAGGGGGCCCCATAAGCACGGCTCTTAATGAGAATAAATAATCCTGCAAAAGAAAAAAACCTGCAAAAAAAACCTTCAAGGGTCACTGAGCAAGTACATCTAGCTATCCCTATATATCTATATCTATATCTGTATCTGTATACATCTATATATCTATATCTATATCTAGGGGCCCCGGTGCACTGCTTTGCCCGGGGGCCCATAATGTTGTTAAGATGGCCCTGCTGTTCAATCAAGTGCAGTACTGTGTACCACTCTGAGCGAGGTTCAAATGTCAAGCCACACCCCTATGCATGTTGTCAGGCATGACCTCATCAGGGTAAATTTTTAATAAATTAGCCCATTCTTTTTACTGGAAAGAGAAGAAAAAAGGGGGAAGCAGCATAGTGCAATTAAAACTCATTAAGTTAGAAGCTGCAAATCTTCAAAGATTTTAGTGCATCTGGATGTACTCGGAATACAGTTTTAAAGGACACCCTTTAATGTGAACCCTTGGGCATTTAACTTGTTGGGCACAAGGGGCCTGATTCATTAAGGATCTTAACTTGAGAAACTACTTATTTCAGTCTCCTGGACAAAACCATGTTACAATGCAAGGGGTTCAAACTAGTTTTCTGTTTTGCACATAAGTTAAATACTGACTATTTTTTCATGTAGCACACAAATACTTGATAGCTTATTTGTACATTGAAATTTAAAGATGATATTTGTGTGCTACATGAAAAGACAGTCAGTATTTAACTTATGTGCAAAACAGAAAACTAATTTTCACCCCTTGCATTATAACATGGTTTTGTCCAGGAGACTTAAATTAGAAATGTCTTAATTTAAGTTCCTTTCCAACCTTGGCATTTGCCTAGGGCCCAGCGGTCCCAGTGGGTGGTGGGGGCACCAGCAAAGAAAAAAAATATTGAGTCCAAAGGAGGAAAAAAGAAATCCAAAAAAAAATCACATGATTGCAGCGGCCCTTGGTAGCCTCCAAAAAAAACCTTGTCCCTTTGTCAGTAAGGTGAACTCCATCTGCCTGAAAAAAGTGTGCCGCATCTACGGACAGAAGCGGGTGGTCTATAACAGTACCCTTTAAATCTCGTATAAACTTTTGCAGGGTTTGATTGATTTTCTTAACAAAGTGCACCAGGACGTAGGGGGGGGGGGGGGAGTCAGAGCGCCAAGACAGCCTTGGTATGATATTGGACCAACAAATCCGAATCGCAGGCCACCTGACCTGTATATCCTTGAAACCTTCTCATATCCAGATAATTCTGGAGCGTGAGGCCTGGCTATGCACTCGGGCGCCGGTGGTCTGATGCCCCCTGTAATGACCGCGTCATCTGACCGGTGTCCAGGGTGTGAAATGCGCCCTGACGTCATTCTGGAAGAGATGGCCGCCATACTGTAAGTGCTGGCGGCCACTTCCACTTTCCGAAACTGAGCTGCTGGGGTGGCTGGATTAATTGGGGGGGTTGCAAGGAAGGGGAGTGTATTCTGTTGGAGGGGGTGAGCTGGGCATAGCGGGCGGGAGTGAAACGGGTCCTCTTGGGGCGGAACATAACATGGGAGCTAAAGCTTGCAGGGTTTTGAAATGAGGACAGGGAAGAGAGCTGAGGGATGAAGGAGGGGGAGTGGAAGGCTGAAAATGGCAAAAGGAAAAATGGAGGGGGAGATGAGAGGAAGGCAGTGAAAAAAAAAGGTTATTATTTTTTTTATATTATTTTGAATGAAAAAAGTGTGTGTGTGAAAGAATAGGGGAGAAGAAAAGGGGGTAAAAATGAGAAGAAATTAACAGTAAATCTCTATTTCTATGTGTTAGATACTGAGCCTGCTACAGCACGATCCTTTCAGTATCTCGATACTGGAAAGAAGGCCACTCCCAGGGGCTGTAAGATTATATAGAGAAAATACCAGAACACTCCCCTGGCTGCTATTGGCTGTTGATTCTCAGTATTTAACTCTGTGTGGTAAGTGTTATGACAAGCACAAACGCATGATTTTAAACACATTCAGCTTATGGCCTCACTAGTCATAAAATGCATACTGTTGATTCTTTGACATAAACTCAAACACTCCTACCAGGTTACAATCTAACTAACTTAACCATTATAAATAATAAAAAAAAAGGACACCACTAAAGATTGGAAGAAGAGAGAATTTATTAAAATCACAACATATTTGTAAAACAGTGGCTTCGAGAGCAGGGCAGTCAGCTGAATTGCAAAACCAATAAAGGTGGAAAGGTCAGACCACTGTACCACCAACCCAGGCTATACCTTATCTATTGGATGGTGCTAAGACGGAGCGACTACGCCCCTTCTGGAGTCGACAGTGACATGTGACTTCTCAAATGAGCCAAGGGGTCCTCCTTACAGGGGGCAGCACATAGCTTTCCTTCTACTCAGCTATAGGGGTATATGATATGCTACAAAAACATATGCTATGGATTGTTTCAGGGAGGGGCCCCCAACCAGTATCTTGCATAGGGCCTCATGAGGTCTAAATCCAGCTCTGGTGCTTTGTAAACATGGGCACTATGGCAGAAATATTTTGTGCCTAGTAAAGGACCTCTATTATGTCTACATGGCATGCTGAAAAATAACTCCAAAGCTTCACTGCTCCAAGGAAGTATTTTGCACAGCGTAAATGAGGTTGTTCCTGGTTTTGCATCCTAGCAACAGTTCTAGTGTTTTTGAATTTTGTGAATTTTTTATTTTTTTTTCTATTGGGCCTCATTTCTCCTACTACACAATGGTCCTGTTTGTCATACTATTTGCCAGTTGCCGTAACCTGGACGGAATTAAATAATTGTTATAAAAAAAAATGTATTGAAGGAAGCCTAGCCCAATATTTTGCACCCCCCCCCCTATGTACTTGTCTAATGTGAACATTAGTGACCAAATGTATAAAATTATTTCTGTCACAGGGCTTTACCTCGTTTAGATGATGGTGTTTTCTGTTACAGATGTCGCAATTCAGCAGAGGTACCGTTGTGAGTCTTCTCTCCTCCTTCACTTTTTTATCGTCTTCCAGTGCTCTCTTATTGAGGTAATATGAAAATAGATTTCTGCATTCTGGTATTTCCTGAGAAAGTCTGATGCATAAGCAAATACCTGCTCTCTTTGCAGTAGACAATATAATAAAAATAAAATGACACTTACCAAGTAAAGCAAATTGACAATAAGCATGGCAGTGATACCACCTCCTCTCCTACCTGTATTGTAAAACTATTAAGTTTCATTCACTTACATATCCATTACATTTTCCATACCACCACTTGTAAATTTCCACTTCGACCACTGTATATGTATATATATTGGAGATGGGCGGGCTCAGTTCCCCCGAGATCCGAATTCATCCGAATTCAGCCTATCCGAGTACCGAGCCGAGCACGCTCGGTACTCTCCCGCCCGTTCGAATTCGAATCGAGGCAAACGTCATTGTGACGTATTCGTTTTTCTGAGCTCGGTTATCGCGAGATTTGAAAAGCATAAATACCAGTCTCCACAGCAATTCATCACCATGTGACAGGGAGATAGCAGGGTTAGGTCACACTGGCTATATCAGTGCAGGACAGAGCAGTAATTGGACACATATTTTTTCTATTCAATACCATTGTAAATCTTAATACCAGTTGTTACAGCAGTAAGAGGAGAAGAGAGGGTTTTTGTTCAGTTTCTGGCACTCCAAGTGCTTTTGGGGTGTCCCCCATTCTTTTGCAGAAATTTTTCTAGCTGTCAAAAGTCCTATTTGGCAGCAGTGTTTAAAAAATATATTTAGCACTCCCAAGTGCTTTGGGGTGTCCCCATTCTTTTGCATAAATATTTCTGGCTGTCAAAAGTCCTGTTTGTCAGCAGTCTAAAAAAATAATATTTAGCACTCCAAGTGCTTTTAGGGTGTGCCCCATTCTTTGCATAAATATTTCTGGCTGTCAAAAGTCATATTTGTCAGCAGTATCTAAAACAATTGTAGCACTACAAGTGCTTTGGGCTCAGAATGGATTCAAAGCAGTCCACATATGAGCAGAATGAGCAACCAGGTTCTGTCACCAGTCTGATGGTAGTGTTCCCAGTACGTCATCTGGGAAAGGCGATGTCAAACTACACAGTCTTTTGAAATCAGTCAAAAAAACACACCACCCAAAAATTTACTGTGTTGAGCGAAAAAGAAGTGTAACTGAGGAAAAGTTGAGTGCCGATAAAAAAAAAATTGCCAACATGCCATTCTACACACACAGTGGCAAAGAGAGAATGAGGCCTTCACCTTTCTCTATTAGTGGCAGATCCAAAAATGATACCGAGCCTACAAGTGGTGCACAACTACTGTTACGCATCAAAGCCGAGCTGCAAGATAACAGTAAGGCATTAGAGCAGGGTTGTCTAACCCGCGGCCCGCAATGCCGCATGCAGCCCAGCACGCCGCATGCAGCCCAGCACGCCTGTAAGGTGTGGCCCAGAAGGAGCTTTGGTTGTGGCAAGGGGGCAGCGCTCTTAATGGAAAAAAAAAATACTGCAAAAAAAAAGAAAAGAAACTACTTACCTTGCGGTCACGCGGTCACGTCAGCTGGTGCTCCGGCTGTCTCCCTTGTCTCCTCCTCCGTGCGGCACTCGCAGTGAATGTCGGGCATGATGTCATCACGCCTGACATCCATTGCGGAGCGCAGCACAGAGGAGACACCCGCGCGAGAAGAACAATCAGCAGCACAGAATTGGAGAAAAGAAGAGAAGAGGACAGGAGAACAAGCCGATTAAAAGGTAAGTTAAGGGAGATTTTTTTATTATTTCAAGCGAACGCTGACAAGTGAATAAAAGTCACCTGGTCCTGGAGCATCATGGACCTTATCTCCCTGCTACATACTTCTACTTGTATTACTAATGGGGCATTATATATTATTCTCTTTGGCCCATTATAAGTTGTTATCCCTTAACTAACATAGTGGTGTAATTATCAAAACAGGTCACAATTTGGGGGTCACAGTGGTGTACATGTCTGGTACTGCAGGCCTGGGTCAGGGCACCCTGATATACAATGCCTGGCTTAAATGATAGTGCATCGAAACAATACAAAAAGTGATTATAGTATAATAACTCGAGAGGATTTTTTGAACAGGGCGATTGAAAGGTAAGTATAGGGGGATTTAAAAAAAAAAAAAAGATACTCTATATATATATATATATATATATATATATATATACACACAAGTTAACCCGTGCATGATGCTCATGCATTTTAGTGAAATCAAGCTACTTAAGGTGTTAAAAGGGTTCTTGTCATGCATTTGGGGCCATAGCCCAGGCCTCCTCAGGGGAAGAGCGTTACTTCCCGACGTAAGCGCCCTTTTTTAACGTGGTTTTGTCCACATGTCACCACCTCATCATTCTTCTCCATCACCTCATCCTTCATTTTCATCGCCACATCTATCCAGATGTCTATCCAGACACAGGGATCTCTCTCAGCGGTCCTGAGTATCACACTCCTCTCACTCTGTCACCCCCGGCAACCACCAACCACTCACCACTGTCACCCCCGGCAACCACCAACCACTCCCAACTGTCACTTCTCCTTCAAGAAATATATATATATATTTTTTAAATCTTTATAAACACTTTTAACAATTAACAAATTAAATTAACAAATTAAAAACATCTTAGTATACCAAATTTCAGCCCTTTCTGAATTTTTTTTTACACACACACTAAGAATTTAGTAGGTCAGTGTATAACTCCGCCCAGCATGTGGCGCTGCAGCTTGGTTTTATTTTTTACACACACACACACACACACAGACTAACACACGCCACTAAGCATTTATATTATAGATATATATATATATATATATATATATAAATATATATAACTTTTTTTCTCATATATATATATATATATATATATATATATATATATATATACACACAAGTTAACCCGTGCAGGATACTCATGCATTCTAGTCAAATCAAGCTACTTAAGGTCTTAAAAAGGTTCTTGTCATGCATTTGGACCTAGCCCAGGCCTCCTCAGGGGAAAAGCGTTACTTCCCGACGCAAGCGGCCTTTTTAATGTGTGTTCATGAGGTAAAATTACCTCACGAAAATGAGTTTGACCCCTCAACTCGTAAATTTAGCCTTTACTACCCCTCCCACGGGGGGAAGGGGGGATGATGATGGAAGTTAACTGACTTGACTATTCTAATTTTTTTGTCAAATAATGTCAGTATACCAAATTTCAGGTCAATTGGATGAGCCCTTTCTGAGAAAATAGTTTTTTCCACACACACACACACACACACACACACACACACACACACACACACACACACACACACTAATGCACGACTCTACACATGTGTGTTCATGAGGTAAAATTACCTCACGAAAATGAGTTCGAGCCCTACCAAATTTCAGCCCTTTTTGAATTTTTTTTCCCACACACACTAAGAATTTAGTAGGTCAGTGTATAACTCCGCCCAGCAGGTGGCGCTGCAACTTGGTTTTTTTTTCCACACACACACAGACGCCACTAAGCATTTATATAGTATATATATATATATATATATATATATATATATATATATATATATATATATATATATATATGTTAACTATGTTTTCTATGGTTTTTTGGATGATCAGCTATCGTTATTGTTAGTGTACCTTATGTGCGGCCGAAACCAACTCGTCGTCTGCCAATGTGGCCAAGGGAAGCTAAAAGGTTGGACACCTCTGCATTAGAGGATAATGTATGCTCTGAATCAGAACTGACACCAATCCCTGTGGAGAGTCCATCCAACAGTGGGATGTCTAATCGTGAGCATTCTGTTAGTGTACCCATAAAGAGGGGCCCTTTCAGCAGTTCTGCTGATGTGTGCCTGAACAGCCCGAGTGTAGCCGGTGATACACAAATTGAGGATGCCACTTTGGAATTAGAAGAGGGGGAGATTTGTGTAGGCGACGAGGGGGCTAATGATGATGTTGATGATTATGATGCAGACAGATACCAAATTGCAAATCGCAAATTCTAGATTATATAACGGCTGAATAGTTTTCTATTTTACTCCTAGTGGAGAGGGGATCTGATGCAGACAGACAGGTCTGCCAAGAGTAATTCAGGGCCCGGGTACAACAAATTCATGGGGCCCCCCCTCATAGTTGAGTATGGTAAAAAAAAATGCGCCTTTTTCGGGGGTGTGGTCATGCATTTGGGGGTGTGGCAAATGCGCCATTGGGGCGTAGCTAACACATCAAAATCACTAGGCTCTCAATTCGCCCGAAGCGTCACATATGTCCAAGCACTCCTGACTTTCAGGACATCTAGCACCAAAGTGTAGTATAGAAAAAATGCAGTGTGTACACAAAGAGTTCAGTCTTCTCCTTCACCTTACATTGGGCACAACACTCACCAAAAATTTACATTGTCCCTACTAGAATCACAACATTTCACATACTGTCCTGCTCTCTCCTACCTGTTCTTCTCACTTTCACCACCTGTTGCTGCATGTTTCTTTAGTTGCAGTTTGTCTGGATCCTGGAATGCTGGGGGCCCTATTTGGAAAAAAATAGCTGCATTTAGATAATTCCAAACAACCCTGGCATTAAATCAATACCATCCACGATTAATAATTAGGCCTTCTCCAGCTCCAATATTACAATAATGTGCCCCTTCATCATCGGCATGCCTTATGATGACACTGCGCCCTCCATGCTGCTTTTGCCCCCTTCATGTGGCTCCCCTTCATCACACTATACTATGCTGCTCACCCCCCCTTTTTCAATCCCACTGTGCCATGCCTCCCCCCCCTTTTTAACCCCACTGTGCTCCCCTCATTTTTTAACCCCTCTGTCATGCTGCCCCCCCTGGTTTTTTAACCCCTCTGTGCCCCCCTCATTTTTTAACCACTCTGTCATGCTGCCTCCCGTTTTTTAACCCCTCTGTGCCCCTCCTCATTTTTTAAACCCCTCTGTCATGTTGCCCCCCCCATTTTTAACCCCTCTGTGCCCCCCTCATTTTTTAACCCCTCTGTCATGCTGCCCCCCCCCCCCCCGGTTTTTTAACCCCTCTGTGCCTCCCTCATTTTTTAACCCTCTGTCATGCTGCCTCCCCGTTTTTTAACCCCTCTGTGCCCCCCTAATTTTTTAACCCCTCTGTCATGCTGCCCCCCATTTTTAACCCCACTGTCCCATGCTGACCCGTTTTTTAACCCCACTGTGCCATGCTGCACCGTTTTTTAACCCCTTTGTGTGCCCCTCCTCATTTTTTAACCCCTCTGTCATGCTGCCCCCCCCGTTTTTAACCCCTCTGTGCCCTCCTCATTTTTTAACCCCTCTGTCATGCTGCCCCCCCCCCCCCCGGTTTTTAACCCCTCTGTGCCCCCCTCATTTTTTAACCCCTCTGTCATGCTGCCTCCCCATTTTTTAACCCCTCTGTGCCCCCCTCATTTTTTAAACCCCTCTGTCATGCTGCCCCCCCCATTTTTAACCCCTCTGTGCCCCCCTCATTTTTTAACCCCTCTGTCATGCTGCCCCCCCGTTTTATAACCCGTCTGTGCCTCCCCTCCTTTTTTAACCCCCCTCTGTCATGCTGCCCCCCCCCCGTTTTTAACCCCTCTGTCATGCTGCCTCCCCGTTTTTTAACCCCTCTGTGCCCCCCTCATTTTTTAAACCCCTCTGTCATGCTGCCCCCCCCCATTTTCTAACCCCTCTGTGCCCCCCCTCCTTTTTAACCCCTCTGTCATGCTGCCCCCCCATTTTTCAACCCCTCTGTGCCCCCCCTCATTTTTTAACCCCTCTGTCATGCTGCCCCCTGTTTTTAACCCCTCTATGCCCCCCTCATTTTTTAACCCCTCTGTCATGCTGCCTCCCCATTTTTTAACCCCTCTGTGCCCCCCCTTCATTTTTTAACCCCTCTGTCATGCTGCCCCCCCCCCATTTTTAACCCCTCTATGCCCCCCTCGTGTCACTCACCGGACTGTTAGTGCCTCTAGGTTGGGACATGGGTCTCTCTCGCTCCTGCCGGCGCCTCTCCTGAGCCGCGGCTGTCCGCCATCTTGACTAAGATTGCGCATGTGCAGAAACCCTGAACTGTTAACACCTCGCCTCTAGTCTCATTGGTTAATTAATCACCTCTCAGCACTTAAGGCACCTGTTGCCCTATTACCTTTGCCTGTTCTTGGTTATCATTCCTTGAGACTCTGAGGTGTTTCCTGTTTCTGCTCGTGTTATCCGTTTGCTCTGGACAAGTCTCCTCTCCACATCGGTAGTAGAACTTACCCGCTGCAGACTACTCTCGCTACCTCCGTTACCTGCCTGCTCCTGGACAAGTCTCCTCTCCACATCGGTAGTAGAACTTACCCGCTGCAGACTACTCTCGCTCCCACCGTTACCTGCCTGCTTCTGGACAAGTCTTCTCTCCACATCGGTAGTAGAACTTACCCGCTGCAGACTACTCTCGCTCCCACCGTTACCTGCCTGCTTCTGGACAAGTCTTCTCTCCACATCGGTAGTAGAAATTACCCGCTGCAGACTACTCTCGCTACCTCCATTACCTGCCTGCTTCTGGACAAGTCTTCTCTCCACATCGGTAATAGAATTTACCCGCTGCAGACTACTCTCGCTACCTCCGTTACCTGTCTGCTTCTGGACAAGTCTCCTCTCCACATCGGTAGTAGAACTTACCCGCTGCAGACTACTCTCGCTACCTCCGTTACCTGCCTGCTCCTGGACAAGTCTCCTCTATACATCAGTGGTACAACTTGCCTATTGCAGACCACTCACGTTGCTCCGTTACATGCCTGCATCTGGACAAGTCTTCCCTTCACATCAGTGGTACAACTTGCCTATTGCAGACCACTCACGTTACTCCGTTCCACGCCTGCACCTAGACAAGTCTTCCCTTCACATCAGTGGTACAACTTGCCTATTGCAGACCACTCACGTTACTCCGTTCCACGCCTGCACCTGGACAAGTCTTCTCTACACATCAGTGGTAAAACTTGCCTATTGCAGACCACTCACGTTACTCCGTTCCATGCCTGCGCCTGGACAAGTCTTCGCTTCACATCAGTGGTACAACTTGCCAATTGCAGACCACTCACGCTATTCTGTTACACACCTGCGCTGGACAAGTCTTCTCTACATATACGTGGTGAAACTTACCAGCTGTCGACCATTCATGTTTCCTTGTGATATAGCTACTACTCTGTATGGTACCTATTAGCTGGACTAAAGTCTACAAGTGCCTCTGTATTGTAGCTGCAAGTCGCTGACTCTTCTACTATATTGTTGTTTGGTCTTTGCCTAACGTTATCCAGTTATCAAGTATTGGCCTGCTATATGCTACCTGCGTGCTAAGGTACTTGGACTCTTTCCTCATTTTATCCTGTTTACTAAACTGCTGTACCATCACAGTTTCACGGTGCCAAGACTCAGCATTTATACTACTGACATTCCTTTCCTCTATTCTACTGTATGGTTCCACTGATTCACCACACTACCCAGAGGTCCGCACTTCTGGTAAGTGTAGCTACACCTGGTGAATTCTGGGTAAAACTCCTAGTGCCAGTGACACCTCATTTTTTAACCCCTCTGTCATGCTGCCCCCCGCCGTTTTTTAACCCCTCTGTCATGCTGCCCCCCCGTATTTTAACCCCTCTGTGCCCCTCCTCGTTTTCCTCCCTTCACTTACCTTTTCTCCTTTCTTGGTCTTCTCTGCTGCTCTGTGCTCCATTGCTCCAGACTGACTGAATGCTGGGCATGACATGGTGACATCACACCCGGCATTCAGACAGCCTGAATGGAGCACAGAGCAACAGAGAGGAGGGACGCCGGCTCCGCGATCAGGTGAGTATGTTTTGTTTTTTTTAAACTAGCCTGCTTCCCCCACCAACGACCGAGCCCCCCCCCCCCCACAGTGCAAGGGCCCGGGCCGGGCCCCCTGACATGCCCGGGCCTGGGTAATTAGTACCCGCCCCCCCCCCCTCTCGGCGGCCCTGCAGACAGATACCAAACTGCCTTTGTCCATTTCTTTGTATATTCTAGTTCTACAGTCTATGCAGGCTGCTTTTGTTCTATTTTACTACAAGTGGATGGAGGGGGGACTGATGCAGACAGATACCAAACTGCCTTTGTCCATTTCCTTTTATATTCTAATTCTACAGTCTATGCAGGCTGCTTTTTTCTATTCAACTTCAAGTGGAGGGCGGGGGGGGGGGGTCATAGACAGCCACCAAACTACCTTGGTCCATTTATTTTTTATATTGTTAAGTCTATCCAGGCTGCTTTTTTTCTATTCAACTACAAGTGGAGGGTGGGGAGGGGGGGGTCATAGACAGCCACCAAACTACCTTGGTCCATTTATTTTTACTTTCTGATTCTACAGTCTATGCAGGCTGCTTTTTTCTATTCAACTACAAGTGGAGGGTGTAATATACACCCAAAGACGATGGCTACATTGCCAATAATCAAAGACGGAGGAGGTAGACAACCAGGTTTGTCTGTATAATTTGCAGGCAAGTGTTCGAATTAAGGACGGTCTACCATGGATTAAACAGTTTTTTTCATAATTTATTAGCTTTAGAATTACCTCACTTATCCAAGAAACTGGTGGAGCACTAAATTAGGTTATTTTAGACCAAAAAAATTGTATTTTTTTCAAAAATGGCAAAACAAAACCAAAACCAAAACACGCAATGACGGTTTGACGAAACCAAAACACGACTGTAAACCAGATCCAAAACCAAAACACGGGGGTCAGTGAGCATCTCTAATATATATATATATATATATATATATATATATATATCATCATCATTTATTTATATTGCGCCACTAATTCCACAGCGCTGTACAGAGAACTCACATCAGTCCCTGCCCCATTGGAGCTTACAGTCTAAATTCCCTAACATACACATATATACAGACAAACTAGAGTCAATTTGATAGCAGCCAATTTACCTAATAGTATGTTTTTGGAGTGTGGGAGGAAACCGGAACACCCGAAGGAAACCCGCGCGCAAACACAGGGAGTACATACAAACTCCTCACAGATAAGGCCATGGGAATTGAACTCATGACCTCAGTGCTGTAAGGCAGAATTGCTAACCACTTAGCCACTTTTCCCTGGCAAGGGAAGAATAGATGAAGGCAATAAAGTGACAAGGAGGTAATAAAGGGGAGAAGGGGGGAAATAAGGGGCTATATACGGACTAGAGAACAATTATGTTTTATTTTGATGTTTGAGCTCTGGGAATATCTCTCTGTAGACTTTGCTGGATTTGATGCGTTAATGAGCAATACTGCAGAATGTGCTGTAAAGGTTGGTAGATCAATATATACAGATTTTACAAAAAGTAGATCCCTTTTCATCAAGGTCTGGACACCTTTGCCAATTGGTGTGGCCTAGTGGCGAGAGCTATGTATAAAAGTCCTGGCGGCGGGGTATTAAATCATTGGTGGCGTGGTCTACTCTTGAAAGGACTGGAAATGTGATAGAGAGTTATCTGATACCTCTTGATCTGCACTAAGTTAGCTCACAGCCTAGCATATACATTCTCCTCTGTGGCACAATGAAGCAAAGAACGGTTTGGAGATTAAACACCCATTAATTATGGTTAGATTGCTGCAGCTGGAAAATGTTGATCATGCCCATAAACATTGCTAAAATAAAAATGGATTTAAAAATGCATTGTTACATATCCCATAATAACATCATGAAGATTTTGGTTGTGCCCTATGACTCTGCATGCTGATGTTGCACAAACATATTTCTAGGCAGCTGATGCATTAAGATACAGTAATTGCATTGGTTTGACTCAATAAAATATTCTGTCATTGTTGATGAGTACTTGTAATTTAATATGTGATAACTGTGAAATCAGCAAGACTATGCATGCTGCTAGTCGTTACAAACTGTTTTTGTACTTCCAATTCCTCAGGCACAGAATTTGGTTGTACATTATACCAGGCATGTGAGCTTTATAAATAATGTTGTCCTGAACATCGTATTTTTAACTAACAGTCAGTAGTGTGCTTTTTATAGATATATAAAGTGAATAATAATGTCTGGTGTTATGGCTTACTGCATATTTGCACTTTCCCAACATAAAAGAAAGGTGCAGTTGTTTTCATCTTCTTAATGGGAAACAAGTCTACAATTACTTACACCATGATCCAATTCACCTTGTATACAATAATGTACCAGGGCTGTATCTAGGCCTGTGTGACAGAGACAACCAGCCAGGCGCATAGCTGAAAGGTGCATGGAAGTAATATTTTAGATTAATTGGTCCTGTTTTGTTTAGGGCAAAGTGGTATCAGGTTTTTTTCTGGTCCCTGGTGCTAACATTTCTAGTTATGGCTCTGTTTCCTACCGTTTCCTACCTGCCATTTTTTAACTATTTTCCAATTTTTGGTTTCTTATCAATTATTGATGTTAAGATCATTATGTACTGGGTGAAGTGAATCATGTTGGAAAGTATAGTATAGTGCAGGTACAACTCCTATCCAAGTTGCATTTAATCACTGGATGACCACATATATCCATGTGTTTCCTCTGGTGAGCTACTTTTAAGAACTGAGTCTTAATCACTGCTCATTGAAGCCTCATATACAAATTATTCCCAACATTTTCAATTTAAGAATCATGATAAATGTAGTGGCCCTTAGGGGAGAATACCACACAGGTGACAAACCCCTTTTGCAACACCACTAGAACTTACCCAATATATGAGAGATCACTATGGAATACTACCCGGTGTTCTAACATGGCAGACCAGCAGCTGAACATCCGTCTGATCACTCTACTTTTCCCAAAGAAAGAAACTGAGGTTAGGAGCCGTGTCTACTAGAAAAGACTGTCCGAGGTAACAGCAAGGAGTAGAGACATTCACTCAACCCCGCCTGCCGTCACCGCATTTTGTTCTTGCCAAGGGCGCCGGTCTTCGAGTTTTTGTGACTGGGAACAGTCCCGTCCCAAGTACTCTACTCACCCCTTGGTGAAGGCCTAACCGGAAATAGGAATCGAGAGCTATACTCACCCGGGCACTCCAACTTACGGTCCCTGCTAGCCTGCTCCTCTCCATCACCTGCAGAAAACAGAATAGAACACAGCCTCCCTCTACTCTACGGGCGAGGCTAGAATGTACCACCCACACAACAAGCACTAGCTAACAACAGGAGCCCTGACCCTACAGCTACTAATGGTTGGGTAACGCAACTTTGCTAGGTACTGTGTGCAGTGTACTCCCTAAACCTCCTCCCTTTACCTAATGGGAACACCAGCTGGTGTTCGTCTTCTACTCCGGGGCTGACCCTAACCCTCACCCATGTCGTACCAAGAAGACTGTCTTCTCACTACAGGGTCACTCCCATGGTCCAGTTGCCCTGACCGGGGCTCACTGGAGCAACGCGCCACCGGGGTGGCGGCTTCCGCTTGGAACCGTCAGTGGCCATTGCCGGAACTCGAGATGGTCGCGTTCACCCGAGTGGAGACACTGTCCCAATCTGGAACCGTCAGGGACCCTGCCGGAACTCAGACTGGGACACCCAATTGGAACCACGGGACACACCCCTGGAACTCAAAAGGGCTGTGCTGCACTGCCAGTGTGGTACCCAGTAACTGCCTCTGGAATTCTGTGTAACCCCAGGGACCTACGGGACGGGAAGCCTACCGTGTGTCATATCTTAACTGTGTGTGTGCTCTAACTAACCCCTTGTCTCCATAGTCACAGAGAATTACAGGAGTACAGTAAGGAAACAAGCGCCTAACTATAATGGGGGCCTGACGTCTTGCACCTGAAAAGAAACATACACAGCACAACCAAACACAATGCTATATTACCAAACATGTTCATTAACACGTTGCTACTGTACTGTATATGGTAGACTGAGAATGGAAGGACTTGCCTCTACTAACTAACCAGCTGGTTATGCAGAACGGTAACAGGAGCCTTCCGCTCAACTGCCGGCACGCCGATGTAAGGCTCGCCGTGGCGTCAAACATTCAAATGGCCCGGGAGGTGAGTCCTGATTGGCTCACCGACCCGGCCGGACAGGAAACAGTGCCACCACTACGGAAAACCGTGGAAACTCGTCACGCAGGTAAGTCCTCCATATAAAGCCTGGGGTGGCCGACAAAGTTCCCTGTAGAAACATTAATTTCTTCTATTTGACGGCACCACAGTCTGCCATGGTCTCTACCCTAAACACATCCTATTTTGCCCTTGACAAGCGGAGACTTTTGGAAGGCAGTCCAGAGCAAAGGGACTGAGAGGGGAAAGGCATGCAATCTGTGAAAATGTGTTCTAGCAAAGTTCAGAGACATGAACAAGCAGTTATACGTGGACAATCTATAGGTCCTACAGATATGTTTTTTCATTAGATACACCTTTCCTCTTCCCTTTTCTTTATCAAAAAAACAATGCCATTTTACAAGCCTGTGATCTGATTAGCTCTGGGTGATCACATGTCCTTTTTTATAAGATTATCACTTGGGCTACCTAAAATCTTCTGTGGAGGAATTGAATGCATCATGTACATACTTTCCCTCCAAAACTCTGTCTTCTATTCTGAATACAAGGCCTCATTGCTAACATGAAAGGTCTGATGAATTATACCATGAAGCAGAGGATACAGTAAAGATAGAAGCCTTCAAAATTACCCCATTCACTCAGTACAAATTGCTCTGCATACGAATTTCTCACCTAATGTACTACTTTGGGTACTGATTAAAACTTGAGGAGAAGAGTGGTTTTTTAGCATCACTTAATTTAGCAAAGCTGACCGCAATATTAACTGAAGTACAAAGATGAGAGCAGATTATTTTGTATCGGGTGGTCATGAGCCGAGGCGGTGCCCCAAGCCACTGCGACTCACTGCATACTCAGAAGCCGCAGTCCGGCCATCGTCATGACAACTTGGACGTCACTTCCTGCACTGTCATCTCAACCATCTCCGAGGCAATGGTCAGGACGCTCTTCTAACATTAACTTCGCCGCATCCTGGCAAGAGTGGCAGCCGGGCTCGTGTGTACTAGCTATGTTTAATTAATCTGCTCCTCATTACCCATCTTTTGCATTTAAGGGCTTAGCCTCCCTGCCGGTTATAGCGTTCTCTGTGACTGCACAATTGCTGACCAGCTCCCCTGTTATTGTGTCCTCCTGCTACCTTGGATTTGATTACCTGCTGCGACTCTTTGGCTTGATTTTGGACCCTGCTTGAACTCTTGTGCCCTTTGACCTTTGCCCGTTTTTACATTACCCGCATATGCAACCTACCCCGACCTTTTGCCTGTCCCTTGTCTATCCTGCTCGCTTTTGACCGACGACCTTGGACTGTCTCTGCTACCTGCCTCCTGTATTCTGGTTACTCTCTACCTGGCACCACAGTTAGTTTTGATAAGCTTCTACTACTGTAGAGCTAAGTCCTGGGGGCATCTGAGTTTATCTAACCAGAGGTGATTAGATGCTTATTCGTTCCTTACATATAATAATGCTATTTATAAAAACAGACACACCATATGTCTAGTGACATTGTATTGAAAATGCAGCAAAGCTATGAAAAAAAAATGCAAAATAGAGACATAGATAGAGTTATTCCTCAACTGTCCTTTTTTAACATGACAATTTCTATGTTAAAGTATGGAAAACCAAATGAAAACTAAACCCATTTTTGTTTAAAATATTCCTGTTTTAGGTTTTACAGTTTGTATTTCTCTAGAAGTGTGACTGTATCGCGTCCAGGTCTACCGGAGCTTCTGACGCCCCAAAAACAAGAGAACGCAACAGAAAGTTGCAAGTACCGGATGGTAACTCAATGCATATTTGAGTCATTATGCTGGGAAGAAGCTCTCCTATATCACAATCATGGCTGCCCTGCGTTATGCATTTTTCATAGACTTTCTTTACTAAGAGCCGTTTCAAAGTTTCCAATTCATTTTTTTATATCCTTCTTTCCAAACTGCAAAATCCTACAACATAGTGATGTATTTCTCTCACGTCCTCCAGCCGCAGAGAGCCAAGAATTATCTATGCCTGCAGAGGACGTCAAATACAATATGTAAAATAAAAGATTTATACTGCAGCGCTCACATTGAAACATCTTTATTTCCTCTATCATTCCAGACCACTAAACCTCGTCTGCATTGTATCACTTAGCCATAATTTGTAGATTATGCTCTGCTAATGTTCAATCCAACTATCTACTTCTTATAATAAAAGCCTTAATTACTTCTGGTAGTATTTCCTAAAATGCTTTGGCTTTTTTTTTTAAAGTTGTACAGCAAAATCTAAAAATGAAAACAGATTACTCATAGCCAGCATTTGTATATACTAAAAAGATTTTATATGGTACAGCGGTGCAGGAGCTCTACAGTACAAATCTGCTTACTGTGAAGAATATGAAATTAAATGGCAGGATTGCTCCTCACCAAGCCTATTAGAAAACACATTATCTATCATATATATATATATATATATATATATATATATATATATATATATATATATATATATATCTATTTTAGAGATGTTCACTGATCCCCGTGTTTGGGTTTTTGGTTTTTGATCTGGATTAACTTTGTGTTTTGGTTTTGTTTTTGGCAAAACTGCCCTTGCGTGTTTTGGTTTGGATCCTGATTTTTTCCTAAAATCACATATTTTTGCTTTTTTCCCCCCCCTACATTATTATTAACCCCAATAACACTAATTTCAAGTCATTTGCAGTCAATTTTGAACACCTAACAGGTCACAATATTATTTTCATACACTTTCAAACAAAGACTACAGCATCCTGGCTGGATGCTAAGCGACAGAGCAATGACTCAAACACACGGCAGTTCCTACCACATCTAGGACACAGTGGCAGAAAAGAAAAGAAAAGTGGTGCAAGATGGAATTGTCCTTGGATCATGAAACCAGTTATGGTTTTGTTAAGCACACAACAGTATATAGCACATGTAGGTAACATTGGCACACAGTGGTAGCTGAAAGGAAAAGTGGTGCTAGATGGAATTGTCCTTGGGTACTCCCACCCACCCTTAGGTTGGATCTTAAAAAGGACATGCACTGTTTAACAAACCATGCACTTCAACCACAAAAGTACCACTCCCTGTGGCTGAAGTTTGCCCAGTTCTGCTTGCCCACATATCTGTGGTTAAGTGTATAGTGGGTAGAATGGCATTTTGTAGCCCAATAATTACATTTTTAAAAACCTTCTGGTAGAGGTGAGGAATAGCTTTTCTAGTGAAATGGTGTCGTGATGGAATTTGCTAACGGGGACACAAGACCTCAAGTTTCTGATTTTCCCAACAGCTGCCATGAACTTGCTTCAAATGGCGTAACATGGATGAGGTTCCTAGATGGTTGAGGTCCCTACCTAGACTGACTTTGGCTTTACATACGCTACAAATGGCTAGACAACTTGTCAGGATTTGAGTAAAAATAATTCCACACATAAGAGGTGGATTTTTTGGTCTTATGTCTAGGCATGACAATGACCTTCTTTTTATCACGTGCAGGAACTACATCGACCGATGCAGGACTTACACAAACAACATCATCCTCATCAACATCCTCGTCAGCTACACAAATATCCCCCTCATCCTGTTCCAATTCCAAAGTGGCATCCTCAATTTGTGTATCACCGGCTACACTTGGGCTGTTCATGCATACATCTGCAGAAATGCTGAAAAGGGCCATTCTTTATGGGTACACTATCAAAATGGTCAGGATTACACATAGCACTTGTGGATAGTCTCTCCTCAGGGATTTGTGTCATTTCTGAATCTGAACATACATTTTCCTCTAGTGTCTTACTGTTTTCTTCCAGCTCGGCTTTTACACCCCCCTTCTACCTGCCCCCAGGACCCCATCCCTTCTCACCTTCTTCGCTCCCTCTCCGCCGGCACCTGCTCCCACCTCGCTCACCTCTTTAACCTGTCCCTCTCCACCGGCATCTTCCCCTCCGCCTTTAAACATGCTCTCGTCTCACCCATTCTCAAGAAACCCAACCTTGACCCCACCTCACTCTCTAATTATCGCCCCATTTCCCTTCTCCCCTTTGCCTCCAAAATACTCGAGAGACTTGTCTGCAACCGTCTCTCCACCTACCTCTCTGAACACTCCTTCCTTGACCCTCTCCAATCAGGCTTCCGCCCCCTCCATTCCACTGAAACTGCCCTGGCTCAAGTTACGAATGATCTCCTCTCTGCTAAAGCCATGGGCCACTACTCCCTCCTGATTCTCCTCGACCTCTCAGCAGCCTTTGACACCGTTGACCACCCCCTCCTGCTTCACACCCTCCAGTCCATTGGCCTCTCCGGTACCGTCCTCTCCTGGTTCAACTCTTACCTTGCTGACCGTTCCTTCTCTGTTTCCACCTCTGAGTCTCTCTCCCCCTCTTCCTCCCTTCCAGTCGGGGTCCCTCAGGGCTCTGTCCTTGGACCCTTACTATTCTCACTGAACACCTCTTCTCTGGGTGCACTCATCAGCTCCTTCGGCCTCAAGTACCACCTTTATGCTGATGACACCCAACTCTACCTTTCTTCTCCTGATCTCTCTCCCTCCCTTCTCTCCAGGGTATCCGCATGCCTCTCTGCCATCTCCTCCTGGATGTCCTCTAGATTTCTTAAACTCAATCTTGCTAAAACTGAACTCATTGTCTTTCCTCCCTCTCGTACCTCCTTCCCCTCTGACCTCTCTATCACTGTTGACAACTCCTCTATCTCCCCTGTTCCCCAACTCCGCTGCCTAGGTGTCATCCTCGACTCCTCTCTCTCCTTTGCCCCTCACATTCACTCTCTCGCCAAATCCTGCCGTTTCCAGCTTCGCAACATTGCCCGCATTCGGCCCTTCCTCTCCCAGGATGCCACCAAATCTCTCGTCCACTCTCTGATTATCTCCCGCTTGGACTACTGCAACCTTCTCCTTATCGGCCTCCCCCTCTCTCATCTCGCTCCTCTTAGATCTGTACTTAACGCCGCTGCTAGGCTTATTTTCCTCTCTTGCCGTTCCACCTCTGTCTCCCCACTCTACCAAGCCCTTCACTGGCTCCCCTTCCCCTACAGAATCCTTTTCAAGCTCCTCACTCTCACTTACAAGGCCCTCGCCAACTCCACTGCTCCCTACATCTCTAACCTTATCTCTATTCACACTCCCTCCCGCCCTCTGCGATCGTCCAACGATCATTGCCTCTCTTCCCCCCTGATTACCTCCTCTCACGCACGCATTCAAGACTTCTCCCGCGCCACTCCCCTGCATTGGAACAAGCTCCCCCGCTCCATCAGAACTTTCCCTTATCTGTCCTCTTTCAAACGAACATTAAAAACGCACCTTTTCCTAAAAGCCTTCCAGTCTCATGCCTAAACTCCCACTGGTCGGCTTCCTCTCTTTCTCATCCCTTCTTCCCTTCTCCCCCTTCCTCGACTCCGTCTTCGTCTCTCCCGTCTCATCCATGTGCCTGTCTGTCTTCCCCTCCCTTTAGATTGTACGCTCCTTTGAGCAAGGCTCTCCTACCTCCTGTTTCCATCACTTTTAACTGCGCTCTCCAGCTACTCAGTTCACCTCCTCTCTTACCCTCTGCCCTCGGTCTCCTCTCGCTTCTCTCCGCTCCCCTCAGTGACTCTTTACCTGTCATCCATGCCCACCCTCTTGGGCCATAGTTACCTGCCTGTACTCACTTTTCCCCTCCCTCTCTTTCTTGCTGTGACTGAGCCCCCAGAGTTATAGTGCTTACTGTTACTTGTACTGTGCTGTTTCACCTTGTACTGTGCCATTGTTTGTCCTTGTACGGCGCTAAGGATACTTTGTGGCGCCCTATAAATAAAAATTATTAATAATAATAATAATAATAATACACGTAAAAGTATTTGGACACCACTTTTGGAGTTCTAATGACAAGGTCTTGCTTGGTCACGACTGACCTTACAAGAAGATGCCTCAGTGACAGTTGCAGAACTAGCACTCATAGAGAAAGGCAAAAGTCTCATTCTTTCCTTGCCACTGTGTGTGTAGAATGGCATGTTGGCAATTTAATTTTTTTCTGCATATAACTTTGCCTGGATTACAGGTCTTTTTTTCTTGACCAAGACTTACAAACACTATGCACTTTAACATAGGCTTTACTAGATGATTTAGAGGGATTACTCTTATCATGGCTGGTGCCAGCAGCTGCTTGGTGCTCCTGCTCTTCTGTGTACTGCTGTGAATCCATTTTGACAACACCGTACAATTTGACTGAAAATTCAGAAGAAAAGCCTGCCATCCCTAGTATTTCTATTTCAGCAATGACAATTAGTAATAGAGCAATGGAGCTCTCCTCTTTTTGTGTTACCTATATAACACAGTACAATGTGACTGCAGATTCACACCAAGACTGCCAGCTCTATTATTTGTATTTTAGCAATGGAGCAATGGAGCTCTCCTCTTTGTGTGTTACCTATATAACACAATACATTATGTAACTGCAGATTTAGAAGACCAAGCCTGCCAGACCTATAAATTATATTTCGGCAATGACAATTAGCAATGGAGCTCTCCTGAATGTCACTGGAGACTTTGAAGAACACTGCTACCCCTCCTCTTTCTTTTCTACCTATAACGCTGCCCAACTGCAATAGAGACTACTAAGAACCGTGCTACCCCTTCTGTGTCCATCTGTGAAATGGCACTGGATCGCTGTGCAGGGCGGTAGTTATAGAACCCAAAACTCACGGGATCCGACGACTTAATAATGACGTTTACCTCATTTTCAATTCCAAGGGCGCTCTAAAGTACTTGGATTGCCGAATTTTGGGTGTGCTCAGTTCTCGAGGAATCGAGCCTGAGAATCTCTAGCTTAAACTAGATATCACATTTAATGCGCTAATAATAAAAAGTATTGTTTTATTTTATGACGTTATCCGCCATATTTATTATAGGCTTACTTTTAGTTTATTCCCCTGGCGCATTTTATATTGTATTTTATTTGTTCTAGCTCATTGTGAATATATTATTTTAGCCCATTGTCACTGCCATATTGAGCACCACCGGTTTTATCCACAATATTGTTTTCAATATATATGCTGCTAATGGGAAATATAATCCAACTCCAGGGCCTTAGCTACTACATATATGCAGATGGTACTCAACACTGTATGCCCTAAAGACCCAACATAAATAATAAATGCCTACTTAATTTATCTTCAAGAATGAATAATTGGTAGCTGGCTGCAGCGAAACATTGACAAAGCACAAGTATTTGAAGTTGGAGAAAAGTCAATGGGTTTTTGAACACATGTAGGTTCACAAAAAATATCAAAGTGAACACAGACAGTTTATGTGGTCTAGTTTCCGATATTGAATGATATGTAAGATTTTCTGTTCATCGCAGTGACTATTACTGCTTCACAAGCGATCCTGCTTGCTGGCTCATGCATTGCCACTGGAACTGGAAGCCAGATTTGAAAAAAAAAGAAAACGAGAGGGAAAAAATAAATTAGTAAAAAATAGGAAAAAGAAAAAAGTACTTTAAATTAGACTACATTCAAAAAGTAAAAAATGCATTAATAATAAAGTATTTTTTCCTGTGGGGAGCCTATGCTATCGCCATAGTCATAAGGGAAGCGTCGTTGGAGACCCCCAGCGAAAACTATTGCTGGCGACACGGGGCTTTGGCAAATAGGGTGAAGCCCTAAATGTGGGCTTTTCTCCCTATAATATCTATATCTCCCTATAATATCTATATCTGGATGTGCTACCCCTTCTGTGGACGGACACAGAAGGGGTTGCACGGTTCTTGTCACTCTCTAGTGCAGTTGGGCAGCGTCATAGATAGAAAAGAAAGAGGAGGGGTAGCAGTGTTCTTCAAAGTCTCCAGTGACATTCAGGAGAGCTCCATTGCTCCATTGCTAATTGTCATTGCTGAAATAGAAATAATAGAGCTATCAGTCTTGTTCTAAATCTGCAGTTACATTGAACTGTGTTATATACCTAACACACCAACAGGACAGCTCAATTGCTCCATTGCTAATTGTCATTGCTGAAATAAAAAATAATAGGGCTGGCAGTCTTGTTCTAAATCCGCAGTCACATTGTACTGTGTTATATAGCTAACACACCAACAGGAGTGCTCCATTGCTAACTGTCATTGCTAAAATAGAAATAATAGTGCTGGCAGTCTTGTTCTAAATCTGCAGTCACATTGTACTGTGTTATCAAAATGGATTCACAACAGTACACAGAAGACCAGGAGCAACAAGTAGCTGCTGGCACCAGTCATGATGATAGTAATCCCTCTAAGTCATCTGCTGAAGCCTATGTTAAAGTGCGTAGTGTTTTTAGGTCAGGGAAACAAAAATATAAAAAAATACCTTTCACCTTGGTAAAGATAAAAAGACCTGTAATCCAGGTTACCTGCAGAATAAAATAAAATTGTCAACATGCTATTCTACACACGCAGTGGCAAGGAAAGAATGAGGCCTTTGCCTTTATGAGTGCTAGTTCTGCAACTGTTACTGAGGCATCTTCTCGTAAGGTCAGTCATGACCAAGCAAGACCTTGTCATTCTGAATCAAAAAGTGGTGCCGAAATACTTTTACGTGTAAAATCCGAGCTGGAAGAAAACAGTACGGCATTAGAGGAAAATGTATGTTCAGATTCAGAAATGACACAAATCCCTGAGGAGAGTCTATCCACGAGTGGTATGTATAAGCCTGACCTTTCTGAAAGTGTATCCATAAAGAAGACCCATTTCTGCAGATGTGTGCATGAACAGCTCAAGTGTAGCCGGTGATACACAAATTGAGGATGCCACTTTGGAATTGCAACAAGATGAGGGGGATATTTGTGTAGCTGACAAAGGCTCTAATGAGGATGTTGATGAGGATGATGTTGTTTGTGTAAGTCCTGCACCAGCAGTTCTTGCATGTGATACAAAGAAGGCCATTGTCATGCATGGGCATAAGACCAAAAACTCCACCTCTTATGTGTGAAATTATTTTTACCCAAATCCTGACAAGTTGTCTAGCTATTTGTAGTGTTTGTAAAACCACAGTCAGTTGAGGTAGCCTAACCATCTAGGAATCTCATCCATGTTACACCATTTGAAGTGAGTTCATGGCACGCTGTTGGGAAAATCGGAACACCTTCATCATCAATATCCTCACAAGTGATCGGAGTTAGTCCTGCATCCAAGATTCCATGACTCCTCCCCTATCCAGGACTCCTCAGAAGAATCCTTGAGCTACTGCTGCTGGGGGTGGATCTTCAACCCAGAAGCAGACCAAGAAGAAAACTACTAGTAGTTTACAACAATTGACTGTTAAACAATCCTTTGCAAGAGGAAGCAAGTATGAAAGCTGTCACCCAGTCGAAAAGCGGATCCCAGGCACCATGGCGAATATGCTAGTATTAGATCTGTGTCCAATGTCGACTATTAATGCAGCTGGTTTTAGACAGTTATTTGAGGTCTTCTGTCTCCGTTACCAAATGCCAACACGACACCATTTTACTAGAAAAGCTATTCCTCACCTCTACCAGAAGGTTCGTAAAAATATAATTATTGAGGTACAAAATGCCATTCTACCCATTGTACACCTAACCACAAATATGTAGACAAGCGGAACTTGGCAAACTAAAGATTTTATGATTGTGACAGCCCACTCAGTTGGTGATTCGCCTTCACCAGCAGGGACAGCAGCAGCATGTACCCAAGAACGTCCTATTTTTCAGAGCCAGGCTATTCTGTGTATAATCTGCTTCACTGGGAGGCATATTATTATTATTATTATTATTATCATAGATTTGTAAGGCACCATAGTGCTCCACAGCATCGTACAGTATGGAAGACAAGGACATACATAAAACAGAACATACGTAAAACAAGAACAGACAAGGCAGACAATGCAGACATAAAAACAAAGGGTATGGAGGACCCGGCTCTTTAGAGAGCTTACATTCTAAAGGGAAGAGGACACAGCTGAAACAAGAGGAGCGAGTGTGGCTCAGAGTGGAGATTGGGATAGTTGTGAGTGTGCATTAATGTGAATAGTGTTATCGATTACAAGGTCACCTCTAAAAAAAGATATGAGTTTTCAAAGAGCATCTAAATATTTGAAGGCTTTGGGAAAGTCTGATTGAGCGTGGTAGGGAATTCCATAAGTGGGGAGCAGCACGGGAGAAGTCTTGAAGGCGGGATTGAGAGGTGGTTATCAGAGACGAGACAAGGCGCAGGTCAGGGGTAAATAACACTGACAACCTGTTTGAAAAACTAAGGGATGTCATTGCAACATGGCTTATCCTGCTTGGACTCTCCTGAGGTGATGGGATTTCTGATAACGTCACTAATATTGTTAGAGCATTACAGCGGGGGGAATTACATCACATTCCAGGTTTTGCTCACACAATCAACTTGGTGGTACAGAACTTTTTAAAAAATGGCAATGACATGCAGGAGATGCTGTCTGTGTCCCAAAATATTTAGGGTCATTTTCGGAATTCTGCAACAGTATGTAGGAGAATGCAGCAGCTGCAAGAAGAATATAATTTAGGGGGAATGTACTTTAGTCCAGCACAGTGGAGAATACTTTTTATGTTGTGCAAGGTGCTGAAACCACCTGTGAAGAGAGTGCAAACACTGCTAGCTTGAGTCAAGTGATTCCCCTAATTAGACTTTTGGAAAAGCAGCAAGAGAAATTGAAGGAGGAAATGAAACAAAGCAATTACGTTGGGCTTGTAGATTAAGTACTTTATTCGCTTCGCCAGGATCCAAGAGTTATCAACATCTTGAAATCGGATCATTACATTTTGGCAACTGTGCTTGATCCTAGGTTTAAGAGCTATGTCTTCTCTTTCTTTTCATCTGACCCAGATTTCAAGAGATGTAATGAGCTCCTGGTCAGCAAGCTGACAGCTCAATTGGTACATGACACAATGATGTCTTCTTCAGTTTCTCTGGAAATTGCTGCTAGGAAAAAACTTAGCTTTCCCAAGACACCCAGTGGTGATGCAGATGAGATCTGCACAACATTTTGACATTTGGTCTGGTCTAAAAGAATTGCCCAAAAATCGTGACAGCTCTTCCGTAAATGAACTACAAATTATATGAAGAAGGCCATTACTGGCAATTACATCAAAGTACACAGACTTCTGTAATGGTGGATTCCAGCAGGGATGAATTGGTATTGTTTGAAGATGATATACACACTGAGGAGGGTGAATATGATGACAGTGTAAATTGCAGGTGCTGAAATCATTTTGGTGACTATGCTTGATCCTAGGTTTAAGAGCTATATCTTCTCTTTTTTCCTACTGTCCCAGATCACAAGAGATGCAATGAGCTCCTGGTGAGCAAGTTGACAGCTGAAGTGGTACCTGACACAATGGCGCCCCCTCCTTCACTTTCTCAGGCTACTGCTGCTAGGAATCAAACTAAGCTTTACTAAGAGACCCAAGGATGATGCAGATGATTCAGCAGAACATTTTGACATTTGGACTGCTCTAAAGAATTGCCCAAAAATTGTGACAGCTCTGTTGTAAAATAATCTACAAATTCTACAAGGAAGGCCATTACCAGCAATTACATCAAAGTACACAGACTTCTGTGATGGTGGGTGAATATGATGACAGTGTAGATTGCAGGTGCTGGGATTTAGCTGAGAGAAGGGAGCTATCTGATGCTGGTATGCTTGGTAATATTTTGGGTAGAATGGCATGTTGGCAATTTTATGTTTTTCTACAGTAAACTTTCACCTTTATTAGAGAGGTGTCTTTTTCTTTAAAAAGGTACAAGCTTTTTATTCACATTTTTGTTTCCCTGACTTAAAACCACTATGCACTTGAACATAGGTTTTAGCACATGAGGTAGAGGGATTGGTATCATCATGACTGAATAATGTGACTGAAGACTGGAGAGTGACAAGGACACTGCCACCTCTCCTGTTTCTGTATGAGCTATGGCACTTTAAAATATGACTGAGGACTTTTCATAACACTGCCAGCCCTATTATTTGAATTTCTGTTTCAGCACTAAACACTGCCACCTCTTCTATTTCTGGGTGAGCTATTGCACAGTACAATGTAACTGCAGATTTTGAAGAACACTGCCAACCCTATTATTTCTATTTCAGCAATGACAATTAGCAATGGAGCTGTCCTGTTGGTGTGTGAGCTATATAACACTGTACAATGTGACTGCAGATTTAGACCAAGACTGCCAGCCCTATTATTTCTATTTCAGTAATGGCAATTAGCAATGGAGCATTGCTGTTGGTGTGTTAGCTAAATAACACCGTACAATTTGACTGAACACTTTGAAGAACACTGCTACGCCTCCTCTTTCTTTTTTAGCTATGACGCTGACCAACTGCACTAGAGACTGCCAAGAACTGTGTGTCTGTCTGTGAAATGTCGCTAGATCGTCATGGAGGGTGGTACTTATTGCCATCACCAAGCGCACTTCTATAACACAGTTGGAAATGGTGAACCCAGTGAAAAACAAAGTACATGGTCACACGTACGAGAGAGGAGCAATTGAAAGGATGATTGAAAAGAAACTTCAGCACTTATAGCACATCTAGGTAATATTACCATACAGCGGTAGATGAAAGGAAAAGTGGTGCAAGATTGAATTGTCCTTGGGAATATAATGGATCTTAAAAAGGGCATGCACACTTTAACAGACCAAGCACTTCAGCACAAGGAATGCCACTTTTGTGGCTGAAGTGCTTGGTATGTTTGGGCACCCCCAAAACAAGGTAACAATGGGCTTAATGCAGCTAAGGTAACGGTGCTGTAAATGAACTCTACAGTGGCAAGATATTATCATCATCCTCAGCCTCATCATCACCCTCATCAGTGTGTACATCATCCTAACACAATATTAATTCATTCCTGCTCTAATCCACCATTACAGAAGTCTCTGTAACATAAATGTCAAAAACAAAAATGTAAAAAAAAAAGCTTTTACCTTTTTAGAGAAAAAAACACATCTTTAATAAAGGTGAAACTTCACTGTAGAAAAACAGAAAATTGCCAATATGTCATTCTACCCAAAATATTACCAAGCATACCAGCATCAACAAGCTCCCTTCTCTCAGCTAAATCCCAGCACCTGCAATCTACACTGTCATCATATTCACCCACCATCACAGAAGTCTGTGTACTTTGATGTAATTGCTGGTAATGGCCTTCCTTGTAGAATTTGTAGATTATTTTACAACAGAGCTGTCACAATTTTTGGGCAATTCTTTAGAGCAGTCCAAATGTCAAAATGTTCCGCTGAATCATCTACATCATCCTTGGGTCTCTTAGTAAAGCTTAGTTTGATTCCTAGCAGCAGTAGCCTGAGAAAGTGAAGGAGGGGGCGCCATTGTGTCAGGTACCACTTCAGCTGTCAACTTGCTCACCAGGAGCTCATTGCATCTCTTGTGATCTGGGACAGTAGGAAAAAAGAGAAGATATAGCTCTTAAACCTAGGATCAAGCATAGTCACCAAAATGCAGTGATACGATTTCCAGAAGTTTATAACTCTTTGATCTTGGTGAAGCGATTAAAGTACTACAAGTCCGACATAATTTCTTTCTTTCATCTCCTCCTTCAATCTTTTAAGGTGCTTTTCCAAAAGTCTAATTAAGGGAATCACTTTGCTCAAGCTATCAGTGTCTGAACTCAGTTCACTGGTGACTACTTCAAATCGTTTCAGCACTTTGCACAACACGGAAAGTATTCTCCACTGCGATGGACTAAAATACATTCCCCCTCCTTTCCTAATGTCATAGATTGTGGAGTAAGCATGGATGGCTTTTCGCTTTTCTCCATCCTTACAAGCATATAAAGTGTGGAATTCCACCGTGTTACCACCTCTTGCTTCAGTTGGTGGCAGGGCAAAATAAATTGTTCTTGCAGCTGCTGCAATTTCCTACATGCTGTTGCAGAATGCCGAAAATATCCCGAAATTTTTCGGACCAAAGACAGCATCTCATCCACGTCCCTGTCATTTTTCAAAAAGCTCTGTACCACCAAGTAGATTGTGGGAACAAAACAGGGAATGTGATGGATTTTACCCAGCTGTAACACTCTCACAATATTGGTGGTGTTATCATAAATGACATATGATTAGGAGAGTCCAAACGGGATAAGCAATGTTGCAATGACATCCCTTAGTTTTTCAAACAGGTTGTCATCGGTATGCCTCTTAGTGAAACCGCTGATACACAGAATAGCCTTCCTCGGAATAACCTGGCATTGTTGGGTACATGCTGCTGCTGTTCCTGCTGCTGAAGGCAATTCACCAACCCAGTGGGCTCTCACAGTCATATAATCTTTAGTTTGCCCAGTTCTGCTTGTCCACATATGTGTGGTTAACTGTACAGTGGGTAGAATGGCATTTTGTAGCCCAATAATTACGTTTTATGTCTTCTACTTGGTCTACTTCTGGGTTGAAGATCCACCCCCAGCAGCAGCAGTGGGCCTAACGCTCAAGAATTCTTCAGATTAATCCTGGATAAGGGCGGAATCATCTAGCCTTAGCAACTTGGATGCAGCACGAACTGTGATCACTGGTGAGGATATTGATGAGGAAGGTGTTGTTGGTGAGGCTTTACAAACGCTACAAATGGATAGACAACTTTTGTCAGGATTGGGAAAAAATAATTGCACACATAAGAGGTGAATTTTTTGGTCTTATGCCCAGGCATAACAATGGCCTTCATCTTATCATTGACAAGAACTGCTTCCACTGGTGCAGGACTTACACAAACAATATCATCCTCATCAACATCCTCATTAGCGCCGTCGTCAGCTACACAAATATCCCCCTCATCCTGTTGCAAATACAAAGTGATATCCTACATTTGTGTCAACGGCTACACTAAGAGGCATACCGCTGACAACTTGTTTTAAAAACTAAGGGATGTCTTTGCAACATGGCTTTCCCCGCTTGGACTCTCCTGAGGATATTGCTCACACAATCAACTTGGTGGTACCGAGCTTTTTAAAAATAAACAGTGACATACAGGAGATGCTGTCTGTGTCCCGAAATAATTTGGGTCATTTTCGGTATTCTGCAACAGCATGTAGGAGATTGTAGCTACTGCAAGAAGACTCAAATTTGAGGGGGAATGTACTTTAGTCCAGCGCAGTGGAAAATACTTTCAGTGTTGAGCAAAGTGCTGAAACCACTCTGAGTAGTCACCTGTGAAGTAAGTTCAGACACTGTTAGCTTGAGTTAAGTGATTTCCCTAATTAGACTTTTGGAAAAGCAGCTAGAGAAGTTGAAGGAGGAGATGAAACAAAGCAATTCCGCTAACTAAGTAGGACTTGTAGATCAAGTACTTTATTCGCTTCTTGAAATCTGATCACTACATTTTGGCAACTGTGCATGATCCTAGGTTTAAGAGCTATGTCTTCTCTTTTTTTCCTGCTGACCCAGATCTCAAGAGATGCAATGAGCTCCTGGTCAGCAAGCTGACCGCTCAAGTGGCACAGGACATGACAACTCATCTTCCTTCAGTTTTTTTGGGAACTGCTGCTAGGAAAAAGCACAACGTTTTGACATTTGGTCTGGTCTAAAGAATTGGCCAAAGATCATGACAGCTTTGCTGTAAAATGAACTATAAATTCTTTAGCACATGACGTAGAGGGATTAGTATATCATGACTGAGACTAGAGAGTAACAAGAACAATGTGACTGAAGAAGACTGGAGAGTGACAAGAACACTGTTACCCCTGTTTCTGTGTGACCAACAGGACTGAAACTGGCGAGTGACAAGAACAATGTTACTGAAGCCTGGAGAGTGACAAGGACATTGCCACCCCTCCTGTTTCTGTATTATCTATGGCACAGTAGAATGTGACTACAGATTTTGAAGAACACTGACAGCCCTATTATTTCTAATTTTAGCAATGATAATTAGCAATGCCATGTACACTGCAGACTGGCAACAACAATGGGACCTCTCCTGTTTCTGTGTGAGCTATAATCACACAGTACAATGTGACTGTAGATTTTGAAGAACACTGTCAGTCGTATTATTTCTATTTCAACAATGACAATTAGCAATGGAGCAATGGACCTCTCCTGTTTCTGTGTGAGCTACAACTCAGTAGAATATCACTGGAGACTTTTAAGAAAACTGCCACTCCTCCTCTTTCTGTTTTAATTAGGACACTGCCCAACTCACTAGAGACTGCCAAGAACCGTGCTACCCCTTCTGTGTCTCTCTGTGAAATGGGGCTGGATCGCCTGGGAGGACGGTACTTATAGAATCCAAAACTTGCGACATCTAATGACGCAACAATGTTTTGCCTCATTTCCACTTCTAAGGGCGCGCATAAGTACCAAGCCGGGTCGGCTCGGTGCTTGTTTCCGCAACGTTCAGGTGGGCTTGGTTCATCGAGAACCGAGCCTGAGCATCTTTTATAGTAATTTTAAATTACTATATGTGGGTATTTTTCTGTGTGAGCATTTTTCTTGTGCGCATGTTTCTGTGTGAGTTTTTTCCATGTGGATATTTTTCCCTGTGGGCATTTTTCTTGTGGGCAATTATGTTGGTGGGGTTTTATCCATGAGCAATTTTCCTGTGGGTTTTATTCATGTGAGCTTTTTTAAAGAACCCTGAGAAAGGTAGGTATAGCATGAGTTTTATCTGAGTGCCATGGCTCTGAATATGCTTAGGTATAGGGGCAAAATCCTAGGACATATACACAGTGCAGCTAGAGGTCTAATTGCAGCCAATTGAAAAGTAGTTGCTCCTCCATCGATGACGCCCCTTTTGGCAGAGATTGGCAAGTCTACTGATTAGAGCTAATTACCAGCATTATACATGAACATGCCAATAAAGTCCAGAATACTTGCTCTTCTTGGATCACCTATTTGAATCCTACTCCTAAGATGTATAGATCTAGATCAAGGACCCCCCTTCTTGGGCCCCCCCAATCCCACACTGCCTTCCCTGCACTAACAAGCCTTACTTTACTACATCGTGACACCTACCCCGACATCCTCTCTAAAACAGATATCTGATAAAGTTAAGTGCGTAACCTGAAACAAAAGTCTGTAAATCCTATGAAAAATATACCATGGAATTGTTGCTTACATTTGTTACTACTGTTTATGCCCTCCCTCCCTTTTTCTCTTTTGTGTTCCCACTCCTATTACTCAGTTGAAAAATGTATGAATTACACACACACACACACACACAATAAATAAATGTATATATGCAAAAGAAAAAAATGATGCCCTCTTCCCCGATGAACATGGCAGCTGCATCCATGACACCTAGGAGCATGTAACTATGGTATCCAGATGATATGAGCAGTGTCGTTAGGCTACTTAGCGAGTGTACAGTTTTGGTGTTGGCCCAGATTTTAAAACAATCCCTATTATGGCCTCGTCTTAATTGATTGCGGAATACTCTTCAAGGACGCTTTTCAAATACAGATCATGTCCAACACTGAATGGGTTACATTAAACTTCCATATAGAAAAAGGTGGCTTTTATTTTGTTTTGTTTTGTCTTCTAAGACGTCCTTGACATGTTGATTAAAGAGGAAAAAAAAACCTTCTTGACAAGAATGTGAGAAGTGTCAGAGAAAGCTGATTAGAGTCCCGTAGGATAAGAATAGATAAACAAGAGTTTGTGAGCTATATTCTCTCCCTATGGCTGGGCACGAAAAGGACCTTTCTCAAGGTCTCGTTAATTGATAAATGCCTTTTAACAGAATTCCAAAGATTGAGAGCAGAGATATGCACGCGTATAACTGCTTTGGGGAATTATAATGCCTCTTTAATTAAACGCCTTTATTAGAATAGATTCTAACGGCTAACCTTGATCTTATTAGAACTTCAGGGCCTCGCTGTTCAGATAATAGTACAAATAACACTGCACTGATAACAATGTGTACACACATAACACACATAAAACATAATTTGCACTTCACAGTGCATATTTGCATCTAAAATACTATGATCTTTGTTTTATTTAATCTATATTCTTTATGGCTACAAAAAACATGAGCAACATTAAACAAAAAAAATATATATATATATATATATATATATATATATATATATATATATATATATATATATATTATACACACACACATATATATATATATATATATATATATACACACAGATATATACACACACATATATATATATATATATATATATATATATATATATATATATATAATCACACACACATACACATATATACACACACATTTTATATATATATATATATATATATATATATATATATATATATACACACACATATATACACACTGGTTTATATAGTGGTGCAGGTCGCAGACACACAGCCTGTGTGTGGCGGAGGTAGCGTATACGCGCTCTTAGTATCCCTCGCGGACAGCGGTTGCGTACTAAGTAGGCTGGAGGTGGCGATCTAGCATGCTAGAATAGAGGTGTTGAGCATTTGACAGCACTGTCAAATGCTCAACACACAGGCTGTGTGTCTGCGACCTGCACCACTATATAAACCAGAGGCAGGAGACGCCGCCACACTATAGGTAGGAGGGACCCCCGCCCAGCGGATATCTACTATCAAGCGTTACCAAGTAAGTCACTTCGGATTTTCCATAGACTATTTGGGACAATCTCTTTATATTGGACAATTCTTTCACCATCGCCACAATGTACATGGCCTCTAGGTCCACTTAGTGCACCTATTCAAGTGTCAGTACTCTTTTGGGACATCTGACTCATTTTGATTTGCTACTAATCAACAAAGTTGAAAGGGCATTTGTCTACATTGCCATATCGGACATTCCATAATACGGGTTACAATACCCAGTGGACAATTGATGTGTATGGAGTGATATGGTTCAATTTCATCATTTGTTTTTATTTGTTTTTATTTACTTTTTGTTGTTTCACATACCGTTCACTAAGTGCAATTGTCAGTTTATTCTGTTTCCGGCCGGAAAACTTACTGTGTATATTATGTTGCAATAAATAACATTTACTACCCACTTTGCTATACATGCTATACCTTCTAGCGCCCAGAACCTGATATACCACGTTATCAGCTTTTCCTGGGAGGGTAGGGATTCCCTCCTGTACACTTGCAGGTTCTACTTTGGCTGCTTTACATAAATATAGATAGCGCAACCCACCCTTTTGTTTATTTCGACTTTAATGTTATGGCTGATCGGTGTAGTTATACATAGACACACATACAGTATATATACACATACACATTTCCATGGACATTTTACTGTTGAGCCGATGCTTCAAAAGTATCATGTCGTGTTTAATTATAATTAGAGATGCTCACTGATCCCCGTGAAGTGGTTTTGGTTTTGGATCTGGATTAGCTTTGTGTTTTGGCTTTGGTTTCGGCAAAACCACCCTCATGTGTTTTGGTTTTGCATCTGTATTTTTTTTAGAAAATGTGCTAATATATGCTAAAATCACATAATTGTGCTCTTTCTTTGATCCTACATTATTATTAGAGATGCTCATTGACCCCGTGTTTTGGTTTTGGTTTTGGATCTGGATTAGCGTTGTGTTTTGGTTTTGCCAAACCGCCCTTGCGTGTTTTGGTTTTGGTTTTGTTTGGTTTTGTTTTGCAATTTTGTTTAAAAATCAATGTGTTTGGGCATAAAATAACCGAATTTAGTGCTTCACCTGTTTCTTGGATAAGTAAAGTAATTCTAAAGATAATAAATTAGGAAAAAAACAGTTTAATCCCTGGTAGGCCGTCCTTAATTCTGCACACAAAGCTGATTGTCTTTCTCTCGATCTTAGCCTATTGGCAATGCAGCCATCGTCTTTGGGTGTATATTACACCCTACACTTATCGTTAAATATCTAAAGAAATGGACAAAGACAGTTTGGTTTCTGTCTCTATAGCCCCACTCCCCTCCACTTGTACTTGAATAGAAAAAAAGCAGCCTGCATAGACTGAACAATATAAAAAATAAATGGACCAAGGTAGTTTGGTGGCTGTCTATGACCCCCCCACCCCTCTGCCCTCCACTTGTAGTTGAATAGAAAAAAAGCAGCCTGCATAGACTGTAGAATTCAAATATAAAAAGAAATGGACAAAGGCAGTTTGCTATCTGTCTGCATCAGATCCCTTGTCCACTAGGAGTATAATAGAAAACTATTCAGCCGTTATATAATCTAGAATATAAATACAAATTGAGAAAGGCAATTTGGGATCTGTCTGCATCAGAATCATCAACATCATCATTAGCGCTCTCGTCGCCTACACAAATCTCCCCCTCATCCTCTTCTAATTCCAAAGTGGCATCCTCAATTTGTGTATCACCGGCTACACTCGGGCTGTTCAGGCACACATCAGCATAACTGCTGAAAAGACCCTTCTTTATGGATACACTAACAGAATGCTCACGCTTACACATACCACTGGTGGATGGACTCTCCACAGGGATTGGTGTCATTTCTGATTTAGAGCATACATTATCCTCTAATGCCTTACTGTTTTCTTGCAGCTCGGCTTCCCCGCGTAACAGTAGTTGTGCACCACTTTTAGACTCCAAATTACTTGGTCTTGCTTGCTCACAAGTGACCTTACAAGAAGGCTCAGTAATATTTTTAGATCTGGCAGTAATAAAGAAAGGCGAAGGCCTCATTCTTTCTTTGCCACTGCGTGTGTAGAATGGCATGTTGGCAATTTTTCATTTTTTTTTAAACGGCAGTAAACTTTTCCTCAATTACACTTCTTTTTCGCTTCAACACGGTACATTTTTTTTGGTGTGTGTTTTTTTCCGTGATTTAAAAAGACTATGTACTTTTACATCGGCTTTACCAGATGACGTACTGGGAACACTACCATCAGGACTGGTGCCAGCACCTGCTTGCTGATTCTGCTAATATGTGGACTGTTTTGAATCCATTTTAATAAGCCCAAAGCATTTGTAGTGCAAAATATTGTATTAGATAGATATTGCTGACAAATATGACTTTTTGTAACAGCCAGAAAAATTTGTGTAAAACACTGTGGAAAATGGGAGACACCAAAGCACTTGTAGTGCAAACAAATTTTAGAAATACTGCTGACAAATATCACTTTTGACAGCCAGAAAAATTAGTCTAAAACACTGGGGAATATGGGAGACCCCAAAGCACTTGTAGTGCAAAAAATTGAAAAATAACCCTCCTCTATCCTCCTGTCTTGCTGCTCTAACAACTGCTAAAAGAATTTGATTCAATAATAGAATTGAATAGATTCAAAATGAAAGAATAATAGAAAGAATAAGGTGTACAATTATTGCTCTGTCCATGCGCTAATTCAGCCTCTGACCTAACCCTGCTCTTTCCCTCTGTCAAATGGCGATGGATTTCTGTGGAGGCGGGTATTTATGCTTTTCAAATCTCGCGAGAACCGAGCTCAGAATTACGAATACGTCACAATGACGTTTTGCCTCGATTTCGATTCCGAATGGGCGGGAGAGTACCGAGCCTGCTCGGCTCGGTACTCGGATAGGCGAAATTCGGATGGATTTGGATCTCGGGGAACCGAGCCCGCCCATCTCTAATTATTATTAACCTAAATAACACTAATTTCAAGTCACTTGCAGTCAATTTTGACCACCTCACAGGTCACAATATTATTTTCATACACTTTCGGACAAATACTGCAGCGACCTGGCTGGATGCTAAGCGACAGAGCAATGACTCAAATACACCGCAGTTCCTAGCACATCTAGGACACATGGCACACAGCAGTGAAAGAAAAGGAAAGTTGCGCAAGATGGAACTGTCCTTGGGCCCTCCCATCCACATTTATGCTGGATCTTAAAAAGGACATGCATACTTTAAGAAACCAAGCACTTCAGCCACAAAAGTGCCACTCCTTGTGGCTGAACTGCATGGTTTGTTTGGGCCCCCACAAAACAAGGTAACAATGGCCTTAAGGCACCTAAGGTAACAGTGCTGTTAATTAACTCTACTGTGGCAAGATGTTATTGTCATCATCTTCAGCCTCAACATCCAATTAAGCGCTCTCGTTGGCTACACATATATCTCCCTCATCCTGTTGCAATTCCAAAGTGGCATCCTCAATTGGTGTACACTCGGGCTATTCAGGCACACATCTGCAGAAATGCTGAAGGGGGCCTTCTTTATGGGTACACTATCAGAATGGTCACGATTACACATACCACTAGTGGATGGACTTCCTCAGGAATTGGTGTCATTTCTGAATCTGAACATACATTTTCCTCTAATGCCTTACTGATTTCTTCCAGCTCGGCTTTTACATGTAAAAGTATTTGGGTACCACTTTTGGAATCCAAATGACAAGGTTTTGCTTGGTCATGACTGACCTTACAAGAAGATGCTTCAGTGACAGTTGCAGAACTAGCACTCATAGAGAAAGGCGAAGGCCTCATTCTTTCCTTGCCACTGCATGTGTAGAATGGCATGTTGGCAATTTTATTTTTTCCTGAAGATAAATTTGCCTGGATTACAGGTCTTTTTTTTCTTGACCAAGGTAAAATGTTTTTTTTACATTTTTGTTTGCCTGACTTAAATACAATATGTACTTTAACATAGGCTTTACCAGATGACGTACAGGGATTACTATTATCATGACTGGTGGCAGCAGCTGCTTGGTGCTCCTGCTCTTCTGTGTACTGCTGTGAATCCATTTTGACAACACCGTACACTTTTTGGTGCAAATTTAGAAGAAAAGCCTGCAAGGACTAATATTTGTATTTCAGCAATGGCAATTAGCAATGCAGCTCTCCTTTTTGTGTTACCTATATAACACAGTAGATTTGGAATGCAGAATTACATCAACCCTGTAAGCACTATTATTTGGATTTTTCTGCAATAAGATTTAACACTGGAGCTATGGAGCTCTCCTGAATGTCACTGATTACTTTGACACTGCTACCACCCTCCTCTTTCAATTATATAACTTTGCCTGCCCAACTGCTCTACACTCTATGCCACCCCTTCTGTGTCCCTCTCTTAAATGGCGCTAGATCGCCGTGGAGGGCGGTATTTATAGATTCCAAAGCTCACGAGATCCGACGTCACGAAAAAGGACCAAAGTACCGAGACGAGTCGGATCCCCCAAGATCGGGTGTATTCGGTTCCCGAGGAACCGAGCCTGAGCATCTCTAATTATAACATACTTTTTTGCAATTTAAATGCTCCTAAGTATGTAAAGCAAGCTACTTCCTCACCATATAAAACTACAATTAGGTGTTTGTGATTTAATTCATAGTATTAGCTTGGTGCGACTTACAGGACCTCTGTTTCCAAGTGTTTAATTCAACACTTAACCTGCCACTTTAAATGAACAGTTATCTAGGTCGCACTGTTCAGTGACTTGGAACTCAAGTGCCGGAGAGGTCTGTGTTCGGAATTACTTGCAGTCCGCATCATCCAGTCATCGGAAATGTGCAGTGTCGCTTTGCAGGTAAATATGTTTATATTGATGTCGGGTTTTTTTCTAATCGTTGCTTCTTTGTAGGTATCATGGTTGTCGGGGTTGTGGTAATCGTCGTTTTTACGATTACCACCGCTTTCCACCTGGGCAAAACCATGTTGCATTGGGAGGGGGGGGGGGGGGGTAAATATAAAATGTGGGGACAGATTTCTAGTTGTAATAGGGAATGTCCTAGATCAACTTTAAATTTCAGTGTAAAAATAAAGCTATCAAGTATCTGTGTGCTACATGACAAAAACAGACACTATTTAACTTATGTGCAAAATAATAAACTTATTTGCACCCCTTGCATTGTAACATGGTTTGTCCAGGAGAGCATTTACTACTTTTTTGCCTTACTTTCCTTAATGACTCAGACCCTTAGAGAGGAAGTATGCAATATAGTAGCGAAATTAAATAATCATTTTCTTAATCATTTGGAGATATTTGACAGATATTTGGAGATATATTGTGACAAACCAAATTTTAACTTAATATGAAGAGTTAAAGGACTGGAATTTCAGGCCCAGAATTAATGCAAGTTCTAAACATGGTTAAGAGATGAAAAGAAACCTCTTCTTGATTGAATTTTATCCTCAAATGAACACAAGCGTCAGCAAAGTGGATCTGTTTGCTTGAGCCTTTCTTGCTCTCAATAGACT
Source organism: Mixophyes fleayi (assembly GCF_038048845.1). Lineage (NCBI taxonomy): Eukaryota > Metazoa > Chordata > Amphibia > Anura > Limnodynastidae > Mixophyes > Mixophyes fleayi. The sequence continues at coordinate 324,936,399 of NC_134402.1, read as the reverse complement.
GAAACGTCTGTTTAACAAAACAGCAGTAACGAGAAGTGAAATGTGGAACAAAGAGTAATTTTCAAGCGACCCTGTTTAAGTCTGATTAACCCTTTTGAAGGTAGCCAATAAATACAAAAAAACAAAGCTGTTTGAACTATTAATCCACACTATGTTGACTTTTAAATAGTTAGCCTTCAAAGCAATAATAAGACCTAATGGACAATTTACTTAGCTACATAATGTGGTAGAAAGAATAGGACTGACACTCACTTTTGTGAAAGATGGCATGAAGATATAAATGCAGTGAAAAATAAAAGCCACACCTCTCCCCTACAATAATAAGGTGCTAATAGTGTTAAAGCACAGTCACTTATGTCATCTTAACAAAGCATAATTATAAAAATCATTTATAGATGGTATCTTACTCCCGCCAGGCTGCAAAGTTTTGTTTCTTCCACCTGCTTTCGAGGATATTTGCATGAGGGTGCCCACTGTCATGCCTGGGGGGCTTGCCAGGTGGCAGCAAATCTTTTATGTTTAGCCCTGGTGCTCCCAATCTAGTCGCCCCTGAGCATATCCCTACTGGGCATGAAATTTCCACCTGCCATTCCTCCTTTTGAAGGCTAGCAACACTACATTCTGACAGCGTCAAGATCTAACCAGATGGATGCAGACCACTCTGTCTGGTCTAGAGTCATTGAAACATAAAGTCAACTGGATTAAACGTATGGAAAATATTAAATCCAATGTATTTAATGAGTTATATGTTTCAGCCAGATTCTCCCTCTTGGACACAAATCCTTTCCTCACTGTGGATGACTCCCAGGACTGAGTCCATGACAGGAGATGGCAAATTACACATAGTCAGTAGCCCATTTTCTTCCTCTTTCCCTGTATCTTTCCTTCCTCCTGCTCTCTTAATTTTTCTTTTCATTTAACACACTTTATATTAATAATACTAATATGGGAACATATTTTTTAGATGATGTGGCTTTATTGCTCCTTATCATATTTACCCCCAAAAATCTGAAAAACTAGTGTGTCTCAGCAGCCTGTCACACCTATATATGTTAGTAGCAAATTCGCAGCCTTGAGTATAATGAGAATCTAGGGAAAGCGATGGCTGAACGTCTGTTCCTCTACTGATACTAGAGCGAGTGTTCAACTATTGCAACAGCAGGGAGTCCAAAGACTAGCATAGTATAAAGAGTTGCTCACACACTATGCAATCCAGTCCTTCAGAGGTCTGTGAACAAAGTAAAAAAAAAAAAAAAAATACTAATAAACACGATAAAGGGAAAATCACATCTGCACACCACACTATTGCCTATATAATTAACCTACAAAATTAAAACTCATGCTAAAGTAGCACGGTGGCTTAGTGGTTAGCACTTCTGCCTCACAGCACTGGGATCATGAGTTCGATTCCCGACCATGGCCTTATCTGTGTGGAGTTTGTATGTTCTCCCCGTGTTTGGGTGGGTTTCTCCGGGTGCTCCGGTTTCCTCCCACACTTAACCTACTGGTATGTTTTTGAATTGGCTGCTATTAAATTGCCCTTAGTCTCTCTTGGTCTGTGTAAGTTAGGAGATTTAGATTGTAAGCTCCAATGGGGCAGGGACTGATGTGAATGAGTTCTCTGTACAGCGCTGCAGAATTAGTGGTGCTATATAAATAATAGATGATGATGATGATGATGATGATGATGATGATGAAGTAATTGTTAATCGGAATATATTGAGTCAGACCACAGTATATATTAGATATATTAATACTTTTATCTGACTCTGGTTTTCTGATACACAATTAATTCATTCTGATTTATAATTTTGTTTTGTAGGTCAATGATATGGGCATTAGTGGGCATCAGGACACAGTTTTCTTCATTTTTCTATCTGTAAACAATTTGGACAATGCCAAATTGCATAGATATGGTTGCTTCAACATCAGAATGACCAAACTGCAATGGCCATGACAGGTAAAACAATGAACCCACAAATGGAGTTACGCTGATCCAATTTATCAAACAGTCCAATGAAATTCAATAGGACTTTGATTATTTATAATAATCTTAAGGAGACCACACGTGGTTCTCATACCTATTAGTATTCCTTCTGGGAAAATGTAACAATTAACGCAATGCCCCAGACCAAGCCTCTTCCGCCCAAACTGTTCCTTAACAATACCAAATCATGCCATGCCTCCTCGCTGGTTTCGGTGTCGGACTGGTTCAGACATTATGGAAAAATGGTACATGTGTGAGATTATCGGTCCAGCTTTTCTATTTCACAGGCAGATTGTGGAACATCCAGGTGTCATAGTTTATATCAGATACCGGTGGTCGAAGTGGTGATATGGAAAATGTAAGTGATTGGAATTTGATAGTTTTATAATCAAAGCAGCAGGAGAAGTAGCGGAATGGCATACCACCAAATACCACCCCACTTCCACCACTACCTGCTACATTAAAATATCCTACAAAATGCAATTGCTGCTAGTGCCAACCAATAAAGTACCTGTCTGTGGCCTGAGAAATGAGGAGAATGGTGTTAAGTAACGATAAACTCTTGATTTATTCTTTCTGCTGAGGGGAAGTTCCGGTACACTGACATGAATCTATCTCTCACAACGATACTGACAGGCTGAAGCAGATGAGGAATGTTGCCTATGGTGGTGGCGGGCAAATAAGCAATAATAAATCTGACATCCAGCCCCCACAACTGCTGGGCCCTAGGCTCTTGCCTAACAGTTAACTCTGGCCCTGGTGTTAAAAAAAAAAATATTTGTCCAATAACTTTCTATCACGTTCTATTTGAGCTATATGCTATACTGCACCTACATCATTTGTTTTCAGTCATTGGCACCAGCGATGTCTTCTAACAGGTTACAGACTTCATTAACAGAAACAAAATGCTTTCTCTTTAGAAGCCTGGAGACTGAATAAAAACAAATCTAAACAAATTCCTTTTTAGATAAAACATTCCCTCTAATGAGCAGAGAACCTTCAAATACATCTGTTTGTCTTAGTGTTAAGCTTTCTTTATTTTCTGCTAGGCCTCGGGCCCTGGTAATGACACACCATATGCTCCTCTCTTTAAGGCAGCTGAGATAGACAAGCCCTGAATGATAGAGGCGGTGAGTATGTGTGGAGTTTAATACAATTATACTAATGCAAGCCTCTGTATTGTTCACAGCAGAAATCTGTGTACTGTGCCAATGCAGGCCAGGTCATTACTCTGGATTACCCATATTGTGAAGGATATCGTAAACTCAGCAACTAAAGGGATTTTTCATAGTGTGTTTTTCAGACCTGAAAGTTCTCTTCTTTCCATCAATGTTTTCTAAGCTTACCGCAGCATTACGTTCTGTCACAACGTACACAAGTAAAAAAAACAAAACAACAAACTGTATAGGTGCAAATTAATACTCAAAATATCAAGTAGCTATATATTGTTAGATCAATCCGTAAGCTTTTGAACATGGTTTCCTTTTTGTGAAAACTTTATTTAAACAAAGCCCCTGATATTATATATATAATAGTAGAAAGAATAAATTTAAGCCTGGGTTTTTTTTAACACATCTCATAAGGAAAGATTTCACTGCTGCATTCTGGCTTAATCTGCCAGTAACAATGTTACATAACTGTTCTCGGGGTATTTCAGATACGTATATGTGTATTCTGCTGTCCTCTTGACATACCAATAACATAACTGCTGACAAGAAACTACGGTGTCATATCAGCGCATCTCTTACACTTTCTGCTGCCCCAGTTTTTAGTCACTTCATAGTTCTCTATAGAAATGTGCACAATTTATCTGTTGATAGAGGAAAAATTATACAGTAACAAATTTTCTTAAAAATATCATATATAAAATTGGTATTTCATATGATGCATGGGGGAGGGATATCAAAGGTGTGGATGTGCAGAATGCAACAAAACATATTCCAGTACAGCGCATCAATTTCGTATGGTACTGGTATTAAATGGTATATATGTCATCACCTAGACACGGTGAAAGCAGACATTATTTGGGCTCAAACAGGGCTTAGCCTATCAATTCACAAGGATCTAGTGACATCACTGAGGAATTGTATACTCATGACCCAGTAGTGTCACTAGCAGGGGCATCGAGAGGGGTTAGGGGGGCGAGTACAAATTACCAGGGCCCGGGCCAGCCTGGTAGGTAAAAAAAAATTTAAATTACTTTTTTTTCGTCCAGCGGTTGGTGTTGTGAAAGCTGCAATAACAGGCGTGAAAAACACAATTTTAATACAAAATGGGGGGAATTCAGTTGCCAATGATGTGGCACACATCACGCCATGCATATTGCTGACAATTATGGCAGAAATTATGGTAGAAATCTCCACTGCAAAGTGTCTCATGGACATTCCGAAGACACTTTGAGGCTAATTGAATTCCCCCCATAAGGTCATGTGTAAAGAGGCGCAGTCAAAGCCTATGTTGGCCACGCCCCCATCACTTTGTGACCACGCCCCCTTTGACGGTGCTGCCGCTTTTCTGTACCGGGGCCCCAAATTCCTCAATGGCCCTGGTCACTAGTTTCTAGTGAGATGCATTTGCATGAACTACCAAATGACTGCCTCTACTATAGATAGGTAAATGACTTCAACCACATCTTTAGCTAGTTTCACTTAATGAAATATTTTGTACTTGTTATGCAGCAGGAACCATCACATTAGAGCTGCAATTCTCTGACAAAATATGTATTTTGCTTTGTTTTACCATAAAGCCCTCTGGTTAATGATTTAGTTTTCTAAATGTCATGTGACTACCATAGCAACCACAATCACATGACATATTGCAATAACAGATATAAAACATGCTGCTTTAGGAAGAAAATGTCTATATGGGATAGCAGCTTTATCCCATGAAAAAAAATTATTATTTTTTTTTTTTTTAACATAACTCACAGTGGCAGGCTATAAAAATAATGTTGCCATTTACCATGTTTACTTGGTTTGCTTCTACAATCTTTTAACAAACTATAATTCTGCAACTGTTACGGACTACCATGGCAACCACAGTGACATGATGTAGTGTGCAGAGAGGCTTTGGAGCGTCCATCTGAGCTCTTTCTGCTCTGTGTACTATGAAATTCCAACCCTTCCTCCTCCACCTCTGCCTTCACATGACATGCTGAGAGTTGTTGGCTGTGTGTGATTAACAGTCTTTTCTTTTTTTTATAACCTCCAAGAGATTTTGGAAAGGAGAATGATTTGTAGAAGGACAGTAAGAATATTCACTATCTGATACATGATTTAAGTTACTTAACTTGCTATTTAAAGAAAAATATATACACCTATGTAAGCTTACTGTTTTACTTTAATTTTACATGTGTAATAGACTTGGATGTTTAGAATTAAAGCACATACAAAAAACCTTTTAGTTCCAGAGAGATTTACCAGAATGGTTTGCACTGGTCAGAACGTTTCATACTGGGACACTTTTCGTCACTATGTTATTTCACAGCTCTAAGAGTAGCATGATAAAAAAAGCAAAACATTATTTAAAATTTCAGTAGATAAATTGCACTTTTAATAAACTATACAATAAATACAGCAATCTGGAATGAAACAGACTGGAGACATACAGTTCAAATAAGATTTCAATTTTACTCTGGGAAATCAACATCAGAAGATACATGTTCATTGTTTGAGCTTTTGACAATTGTAGTGCAGACTGTAGGATTCACAGTGGCATGTTAGAAGAGAGCAACCCTTCCACCTATACATTTCTATTCATTTTTAATGCAGTGTGTTCACTCGACTTAAAATTCTCCATTGTTAAATATGCGGAGGGCAAGTAAACGAAAAGGGCCAATTATATATATTTAGTTGCTAATTATTATTAAGCCTTTTTTATTTTAAATGAGAAATTGTATGAATGAGGAGTATAAAAGAGCAGAAATATGATGATAGCTATGTGGAGTTGGATACAGTTAGCGAAGAAGAAGCTATACTGTAGTAGAATACGGAAGATGACAAATAGATGTGGTAATTAGGGATTCTAGAATCACCTACAGATAGAAGATAAAGGAAGAGAGTAAGGAAAATATTTTTTCTGAACCTCACTCTTAAAACTGAATGTAAGATAGTAAGTTAGTGTATAAAATTAAAATATATAATGCAACATACTGTATAACCATGTAATGACAGATAGGGCTAGCAATGTTTTATCGCCCCTTCAATTATTGTAAAATAATTTTTAAAAAAAGGCTTGGTCATGCACAGTACCACTATATCTCCAAACCCAGACCGCAGATAAAGCTTATCTAAGGAATAATTTGGATGACACCTATGTAAATATGAAGCTGAATTTTGGGTTCACAGAAGTGCTACATAGATCAGAGTGCTAGAATAAAGCAGTCTCAAAGCCATTGCTGGGGTATTGGTAAGAAGAAAAGTGGATTTGGATCTCTTCCGTGAATGTTTAAGCTTTGATTAGGGTGAGTGTAATAACATATGTATATTTGTCCTTCATGGAGGTTTTAGAGAGTTCATTGAGAGAAGATGGAACTAAGAGGTGGTTACAGAAGCAAATCACAAGGTTCCGATGAAATGGCAGCATGTAGAAGTAGTCTTATGGAATATAGAGGAAAATTATTTCAACATGGATAAATTCTAAATAATCTGGAAATCTTTATATGCACGGTTTATTAACACTCCGGCAAAAGGAATGGACAAAGTAAAATGGGTCCAATGTAGTGAATTATATATTTTGATACCCCCCATCCCTATTGTAGCTGTATTTTACTGGTCCTAAGCAGTGAAATGCAGATACTAAGGTGGTGATTTAGAGTCGAAAGTAAAGCACCCCCATTTACGTATGAGAAAGATGCATCTGTGCACTTTTATGCCACTTCTGTATTTTGAGTTACACGATTCTTACAGTTGTACTACCATCTAATAAGTAAAGTGGGTATACATAATGTACATCTGTGCTCCCTTACTGTACTGCTCCTGCACAGCAACGCCCCTGATCCGCCTCTCCACGTGCAAGGTGTGCAACGCTAAAGAGAGACATAAAGGGCCTGAGTCATTAAGGAGAGCAAGGCAAAAAAAAAAAAGGAGTAAGTTTGATCCTGGACAAACCATGTTACAATGCAAGGGGTGCAAATTAATTTATTATTTTGCACATAAAGAAAATACTGGTTTTTTTGTCATGTAGCACACAAATATTTTATAACATTACCTCTTACACTGCAATTTCAAGTTGATCTAGTACATGCTCTATCCCAACTATAAATCTGTCCCCACATTTTAAATGTACCTCCCTCCTCCAAAGCATCATGGTTTTGCCAAGATGCAAATTTACGCCTCTTTTTCCTTTGCTCTCCTTAATGACTCAGGCCCAAGTTGTGCACGTGCAATGCTACACTTTTGACGCATCTTTATATTGAGCAAATACAGCTACAGGCAACTCTAAATCGGGTCCTAAGTATGTATCATTAACAAGAGGTTACTTTGATCAGATTTTCATATGATCCTTCTTATTGTGCACTGCACATACAGACACAAAGCCTGAATGAGTGCAACAGGTGACTGTAAATTACACCAAAACAATTGGAATGGAGAATAGCAAAGAGATGATCCAAATTCACAGATTGAACATTCTAATAACAGCATATTAGCTCCTGGCCTCTTGTCAACTTAAAACAAATAGAACAGTCCAGTAGTAGAACAATTGATATTTCATCAGACATAACTAGGATATAAATGAACATTAAAAAGGACTATTTTCAAGCAACAAAAAAAAAAAAAAAAAAAAAAAGAGCATGGGATATGAGGAAATGTTTTCAGTATTTTTTTGTATAGCAGCCAACAAGTAAATTATACAATATTATCACGCTACAAAAATTATATTCAAGTTTTCAAGTTTTTTTTTAATTATTATTTTGTGTTTACTTTAAATATCCTTCTGCATTCTCTCTTCAGTTCTACTTTTTTTTTTTTTTTTAACTAGTGCAAGTTATGGACTATATAAAAAAAAAAAATCACGTTACCACTTTTTGCTTAATTGACCCATTTTCTGCCAAAATCTTTGGCAGAGAAGCAAAAATTTAAATTTTAACCAGTAAAGCGACATTTGTATGATTATATACAATTTTTGGATTATATATATACACACATATGTGTATAACATGAATGTATACACATCTACACACACATTTTTCAGAGCAGAAGAGATTTTTTTTTTTATGTTTCAGAACAGAAGAGAAATGTCTTTATTCCGTTGTTTACAAAATAGCAGCAACTATGTAGCCTTAACCCTCATTCACATTCTAAGCGCATATTTTTTATGTATTGTAAAGTTTGAATTTACTGGGCTAAAAGCATCACAGATCCAGTGGAAACATGTTGTAGAAGGTCATAATAAAGGTATCAAACAAATTAAACCTTTTACCGCTATAGAGACCGAAAATGCACCGTGGGTAAATTAGGCAGCTACAGGGGAAAATCAATTAGGTCTACAGAAATATTATGAGCTAGGACACATTTATTCATATAAGCCTATTTTTAACTGTTTTGCCTTAATGAAATAAGGCAACTATGGAACCTGGATTTAAGGGGTAAATGTATCAAGCTGAGAGTTTCTGACGACTTTGAAAAGTGGAGATGTTGCCTATAGCAACCAATCACATTCTAGCTTTCATTTATTTAGTACATTCTACAAAATGCTAGCTAGAATCTCATTGGTTGTTAAGCAATATCTCTACGTTTCAAACCCGCTGGAAGCTCTCAGCTCGATACGTTTACCCATAAGTCTTTATTGCCCTTATCTCCTGGGGTTAGTTGGCTCCACCTTTTTATTTAATCCATGCCCTCAGAAATGGAAAAAATGAAATTAGAATTATGAAAAACATATTACAGAGCTGCAAGTGGAATGCATACATACAAAAACAGTTCATTTTAATTCCCAGAGACCATGAATTTGGTGTGAGCAAAAATGGACTATTGTAAACACAGTTTTGTCATTTTGTATTCCAGTGCCAATTCCTAGGTTTAACCTGTAAATATATTTGTGTACGTGTATTCGTAAAAGGTTGTTCGGGTGTAATTAACTTTTGTTACTGTTTTTCGAGTACATTAACCCAAGTCACAGTCATATTATCTCGCAAAGACAAGACTGCAATAAAATGTATATGTGATTTACTGTATGAATAGCATTTAAAAAAAAAAGAAAAAAAGAAAACTAAAGTAATAAAAGGGATTTAAAAGCAAACTACACTGAAAGTCCTTGCAAACTTTCAAGGCACTAAGGTCCCTTTGCCTGGCAGATTTTTAAGTGCCATACGCCGTTCACACACATAACATGTAAGCTGGGTCCGAGAGTGGAGTAGCTGGGTGGCCAAACTAGACGGGACCTGGCCATTTGGTATCTTGGACTGAAGGCAGGAACACTTCTGGCATTCAATGGGGTCGATTAGGACGGTCAGAAGATGACAGCACACAGGCCAATGGCTGTCGTCTTTGGACCGTATCTACCACCATGTCAGATAGTGATCCAATCTATTTTTAAGTGATTATTAATTATCAGACATTGATTGTGTTCGCTATTGTGGCACACACATAGCGATATCAGGCAAACTGACCGGAATCGGGTGCGATAATGCAGCATGTGTGGCCAGCATCACAATGACTTCCTGTATACTTTCCTGTATCATTTTCAATGGACCACTAAAACTAAAATACAAGTTGTTCCAATATAAAAATGTGTTCATTTCACAATTAAACACAAATATGTGCTGTGAGTTTAAGCATTGTTTTTTTTCTATCATCAGCCACTTCAGACTGCAGTATCTTTTCAAAGGACTAGCAGAGATCCCAGCAGCCAATACAGCAGCTTTAAACCAACTTGTCTACAAATCACCACGCATAACAACCACCATGTTGATCAGATATTGAGTGAGACTGACAGAAAATGTGGTTCAATGATAAAGATGATCTGAGTGTCTAGGTTATCTGATCACAATAACTGCCCCCCCCCCTCCTATTTATAACAATACATGGAAAGCTTCCTCTAGCCTCTATATGGCTACTTGCCTTATAATGTTATTGTTTGCTTTATCCCATAATTCGCTCATCTCTTCCAATAGACGTCCTGGCAGTCTTAATCAAGGGACAAACCATTCACAATTAAACTGCTTGGGGATATAGTCAAATTAAAACAGTGATGGGCAAAAGGTGGCCCTCCGAGTCTTCACCTAAAACCGCCAGCTCCTTCCTGTTTTATTGTCAGGATTGTTTGTTATAACTGGTGCCACTTGTCTAAAATCCCTGCTTATATGTTATTACAAAAGGTGTCTCTTTGATTAAATATATTGTTTTAACTTTTTACTGAGATTAAGGGTAATGTCCGGCCCTTTCAACGGTTAGAGGATCTTCCATGCGGCCCCTGAACTGTTTGTACCATGGAGTCAGAAGAAACAAAAAGACAGAGCCCACTAAGAGACAGCAACAAGTATGTCTACCATATGCATTTCCCTCAACAAATAATCAAATTGTTTTCAGGTTAATGTGCTAAAATCTTCCCTTCTGATCACAACACTTCTGACATGCATACATATTTGTAAATGATTTTAGTAGCCCTTTTATATAAGGCAACTTGTATTTTTAGCTTAGTAATTCTTGGGGAAAAAAATCACATTAATTTCTCATCTATTTTACAGCTCACAATATACCATGCTTTTATTTGGTTTGGAAGGATCTTCTAATCACAGAGTCATGAATTGATGCGGCACCAAACTTTGCTGTGTAAATGAACCCTTAAATAACTATTAAATTATACTGTATAAACCCCTACCACCACCTAGTAGCACTATGGGGGGACTGGAGTCCGAGATCCCCAACATTCCCAAGCTACACAAACTTGCCAGCATTTATGGGAGTATTTTGAGCCTTGACCATTGGTCACGTGTACATAAGGGGGAGACTATCTCATGAAGGGTGAGGTTGTCAGACACCGTGCCATAGTCCTGCTATTGGGTGGAGTGTGGTATTACAGTATAAGTTTAATTTTGAGTGCAGCTCTTTAATATGTGACAGTGTTTATCATTGAATGGAGACTTTTGAGGCAAAATCTCCACATAATTCCATACGGGTATCTCTAAAATAATAAATAGTGATAAGTCTAGCTGGCTTTGAACTCAAGACATAATGTTGCTTCTGTAGTTACACTTTCATATCCAACAAAATGTTAAAATCACAAAAATGAATAAAATCTAGAACGAAAAATGCATGATGACTTAGAATTCAGAAACTTACTTTATCGTGAAAGGTAATATTAACCTAGAAATAATTTTAGAATGTAAGTGATGCTCTGGCCTCTTACTAAATATTTTTTTTCCCCAATGAGGTCAGGGTCGTTGGCAGTGGAGGGGGTTAAACAAAGAAAATTAAATACACCCCCCCATTTAATTTATCACAGAGCGAATAAATACCTACTCTACTGCTAACCTTCATTTTCTGCCACAATGGTGACAAATGTTGCTGCATTCAGACTAATTTCTAGATTTGAAAAGAAAGATCAAGATTTCAATGATTACAAATATCAGCAATATATAAATTGGAGAATCAAATCTGCATTTAGTACAGGTACATCCAATAGCTCTTCAATTGTAACGGTGTAAGACAGGGGGAAAAAGAACCTTTGTTTCGATCTAGCCATGATCTCCCATTCGCTTGCCATATAATATAAAGGGGCAGAGGCAGCCCTACCTGAACTAAAAATCAAAACCCTTTTGCTGCCAGAAGGACTCACAATGCTATGCACTCTGGCTGCAGAGGAGAGTAGGTTTCCTACCATCTCTGCTCTTATAAAACATGCCTTCTTAGGGCTAAGTAGCAGAATCTAGTGTACAGAACCAGTGTTGGCCACCTTTACATAGAAAAGAGCAGGAAACTTTATCTGTAAATGGGCAGGCGGATGTGGGCATGCTGATGATCAAGAAGCCTTGGCACGGATACTGTTTCATAACCCTTGCCAAGCATCTGCTCCTTAATACAGGGTGGGTGAATGTCATTGATTAGATACTCCAAAGACTGAAGGCTACTGCTAAGGATAGAGGTATTGCAAAGGGTCTTGCTGGGGATGCTGGTTAGTCCATCTGAAGGATGTACCCCCAAATCCCTGTGACCATTGGCAAGTTCCTGGGGATTGTAACAGTCGCTGTTGGGTGTAACCAAGATACTGTTCCATGGAGGGGCAAAGTACTGCCCAACTGAAAAATTGCCATGCATGCCAACACAGTTCAATGGGGAGGAGCTGACTTTCTCAACGGCACTAGCAAGAGTATAAGGGCGAGACACTCCAGGGCAGACGTCAGGTGACTTGCTGACCGCTCCTCCTCCACCGCTGCCGCCACTGTATATCCGGAGATGCTGCTGTTGTTTCTGTTGCCAAATAAGGTAGTCCATGCCATCCTGATAGGATGCAGCTTTAGCTACCATTGGGGCAGACCCCAATGCCAACTCAGTGCCTCCTCTACAGTCTTGCAAGACAGTGCCTGTGTAAGCCACAGTGCCACCGGTCATAGAAGTAAAACCACTGGCTATTCCCTGCTTAGCTGGGCTAGAGTTAGTAACCACCACACCTTGACAAGCCTGGTGAGAAGCCTGAGCCTGGCACTGTTGGTTGATCTGGTAAATTATGCTCTGAATAGAGGGCAGGTTGGACTGTGGGAGTATTAGATTTCTACCTGTTAAAGGAATGACTGATGTTGCCACTGTCACATTAGGTGGCACTGGTGCATCCAACTGCTTCTGAGTCGTAAGATAACTCAATTGTCCATTACAAGGTTGGCCTTGTGTTAAAGTGCTAGACATGGGGTAAGGAGCAACGCCAACCTGTGCAGAAGAAATCTTAGTCCGTTTTCCCTCTACATTCTTCACAACACTCTTACTAGAAGATTTAACAATAGCAAGCAGGCCCTGGTAGCCATTTGTGTGTATGGAGTAAGGACTGTAGCGCTGGCCTGTTGTGTCATAACCATTTACAGTCCGATTTAGGTGCTTGTGCTGGGGAACCCTGATGTTGGTGGGGAAGATCTTGATAGTCAGTGGGCTATTAACTACTTTTTGTGCGTAGGCATCTAATTCAGCAGGACTTGGGTATCTTGTGGTCTGCATTGGTGTAGCAGTTTCACCTGGAAGAAAAAAAAAAGAAAAGAAAAACTGTGTTATGATGTTCAGTTTCTGCAACAAAATGAACACAATTGGAAATGCAATAAAGGTGGAAAAAGTCAAAGTGTACAAGTGAAGCACAGTGGTTAGCATTGCTGTCTCACAGAGCTGGGGTCATGAGTACGATTCTGATCAGAGCCTTATTTGTGTGGAGTTTCTATTTTATTGGACTGTGGGAAAAATACCCCAGAAAACACAGAAAGCATACGATGAGAGATGTCTTTAAGTGTGGTCAAAAGAGGAGTAAAGGGTAGTGTTGTACGTGTAATAAGACTATTTGGAGATGCAGGAACAGCAGGAAGAAAATAAGTGGGGCGTTACCTCAGGAAAACTAAGAAGTGGACTACTCTGAACCCATCTTTTGCAATGATCTATTCAGAGTTTTTTCAATTATTAAATAATCACATACAAGAAAGAAAGTGTAAAAAAATAGTGTATTCCAAAAACAGAACATGAAAAGTCACATAAAAAAACCTAAGAGCCACTGATGACAAATCTACAAGGTATAAAAAGGGGTTTGGTTTGATCAAGCTTCACCTAAGAGCCCAATTACTGCTAACTGAAAACTTATATCCTTCAAATTACTTACATGGTCCCTAACTGTTTAAATACTGATAAAAACATGCAAAATACAGAATGTTCCAAGGCCCATTGTCAATGATTAGAACTATAAATTATGTCTAATGTCTTGAGTCTTCACACAAAAAAAAAAGAGCATTTTTTGATTACTAAAAAAAAGTCCATATTTTGTGAGATGGCAGTTAATAATTTAATGACAGGGGAGGAAAGAGCTGTCAGTTCAGAACACGTTTGTCTCTATTCTTCTGTTCAAAAAGACAAAAAGAGCCTTAGAACTGTGGCATTTGGTTCCACCCAAAGTACTTGGGGGAGACAAAAATGACTGAACCGCTGTCGTTAAAAATCCCCTATAATTAATGAAAAATCTAGTTTATAATTTAACCTCTTAACTGTCAAAAGCCTTTGCAACTGAGAGTAAACCACGTCTAACTGACAGATATTCTGACTTGAAGGATGTCGATTGTTGAACACCCCCGTAAATTAAAATGACACCCCCACAAAAATTTGATGGCATCTAGATTAATTCAGGGTTTTTTTTTTTCCCCACTGTAGACAGTTTGGTTTTAGGTGAATTTGTGTTACTGTTGTATTGCTTCCATTCATTCATATTGTGGCAGAGGCTCTGGCTCATGTACGTACCTTCCTAGAGCTATGTACTAAAAGTGCAATATATCAGCTTGTGTACTGTATTGTGCATGCTAATTAGGTCCTGTAGGTGTGGTAGGGTAGATAGAGCACACATTTATACATAGTAATAGGTATAAGTACATAATAATAATCAAAACAATGAGAAGAAATTGCACAATGATCTAAAAAGCTGTAATATCCCCCTCCCTCACACACACAAAAACCAACCAGGTACCAATACTTCAATGAAAACTATATATACAGTACTTTGCTAGTGTTTTATATCACTTGTGTAGGAAGTGACTTGGAGAATTCCAATGCTGAGAAGACTAACATTGACTCTGGGCCTGCAATTTATTCTTCTGTGCTTGATTACCCACTGAAACAATCATAATTCTCCAAAAACACACTCCTGGGTTTAAATTTACATTCACACAGTAAGTTTTGTTGTGGAAATTCTCAGCCCTGATACTACTCTTGACTGTTTCAAACTCCCTAATTCACCACTGTTTTTCACTGGAGGTCAATGTCAATGTGACCTATGTGATCTAATTGCGATTTTTTTTTTCTTTTCAAGTACTTTGTTTTAATATAGAATAGTGTGTGTGTACATACTTGCCCACTCTCCTGGAATTTTCTGCAGAATTCAGAATTCCAGGTAGGTCTCCCGGACTTCCGGGAGTGCAGGCCATACTCCCATATCCAGCCCTCTTCCTAGTGAAGTGAGCGAGATGGTGGCCTTCATGACGTGATTTCTGAATCCTGTCACATTGGCACCGCCCCCCCTGCAACCTAGTGACGCAATAGCAGCATTTCGATGCACACCCAGAATTGCACTACTTGCGGCACCTCACCCTCCTCTGCAGTTGCAGTTCATCTCCCTTCCGGGATCTCCCGGAGATGGCAAAAAAAAAATGTTGTCAAGTATTGTATTTATTCTATACCAGAGCTGCTGCTTTTTATTTGTTTAGTGTATCATGTGCTACTAAATTATTGACCATGTGACATTTCACAACTACTTGCTGTTCCCACTTCCTCTTATTATTTTCAGTTTGCTATATTATATAGTATATCTGACTTACTACAGAATATCTACCATATAGGACAGTGCATGTTTTAAAGTTTTGTTTTTTTTCATTCATAATATATTATAGTAGTTGTGCCCCTAGTGTCCACTCACAGCATGTTCAACTATACCACAAATTCCCTGTAAGATCAATAAACATCTGCCTTGGATTGTTCTGCCAGTAATCATTGCCTTTGTGGGGAATAAAAACTATCCCTGCTCTACTCGTCTTCATACCTTGTTTTACTACGGCCACCATGAACTCCCCTATTTACAGAGTAGAAGAATGAAGCCTTCGTGTACAACAAAGGCTCTGTGACCGTTATGTAATACAAGCAGGGTCACCCAGCATTGTGCGGTTCTCATTTGTAATGTGTACCAGTTTTTATACATTAGGCATTATTTGATAATAGACCATAAATGTTATTTAGAAAATAAGATTTGTTGCCTTGTCGTTATGTCGTGTTGCAAGATTTCCTTCTAGCAGTCAAACAATTGTTTACAACCCAAAAATTATGGAAAGAAAGAGAGAACGAGAAAGAGAACGAGAAAGAGAACGAGAGAACGAGAGAACGAGAAAGAGAACGAGAGAAAGAGAACGAGAGAAAGAGAACGAGAGAAAGAGAACGAGAGAACGAGAAAGAGAACGAGAAAGAGAACGAGAGAACGAGAAAAAGAACTAGAGAAAGAGAATGAGAAAAAGAACTAGAGAAAGAGAATGAGAAAAAGAACTAGAGAAAGAGAACGAGAAAAAGAACTAGAGAAAGAGAACGAGAGAAAGAGAAAGAGAGAGAAAGAAAAAGAGAGAGAGAAAGAGAAAGAGAGAGAAAGAAAAAGAGAGAGAGAAAGAGAAAGAAAAAGAGAGAAAGAGAGAAAGAGAAAGAAAAAGAGAGAAAGAGAAAAAGAGAGAAAGAGAAAAAAAAAGAAAAAGAAAAAAGAGAAAAAAGAAGAAAGAAAGAAAATTGCCCAGTTTGTCGGTATTACATGCTACTGCAAGCAGAATTTTTCCTGAATGCACTTGCACCCCTTGTATTGCAACAGGGATTGTCCAATTGCAGATGTACTGGACATGCTCTGGCAGTCAAAGATCATCATCAGCATGGATCTTTTGGACCAGCCTCCTGCAAAACAATACGGCTACTGACAGGCGTATCTGTGGGTTCTTGCAGGTCAGCATAACTTGCAATTTTGCGACTGTGCCTTTACTGTACGCGGCCTGTGTCTGCACGCCTCTTCCTTTCTGATCAACCTCTCTGACTGTAAAGAGCAACACTGCATACAGACCTATGGTTGCGCTATTGTATGTGGGAATGCACAGTGCAAATTAGCATATTTTATGCTAGTTAAACCAACGAATGTCCAACTTAGCATCAGCTCCACTATCGCCGAACAACACAGTTATTGGAGAACAAGTAAAATACACTACTATTCATCTATCCATCAAAATAGCACTGTAACATTCAATATAGCGGATTGCACAGACGGCACCTAAATTTAAATAAACTGACAACAGTGTAGTCATTTACGGATACAAGAGAATGCAATCCAACACAACACAAACCTCATTTTAACCCCAGCAAAATAAATTGAATGTAAAATACATTAAAGAACTAATTTCATGGGTGTTTAACCCCCGTCCAAAATACACACAAACACCATTTATGGAGTATGAAAATCAGCATTTTTATAATAGGCCAAAAAAGTCCTGTTCATGCAATTTTACACATGATCAACAAAATTAACACTTTTTTTCAGAAGCTATTCCATAGACGTTTTATACAAATAATACTTTATTTTCTCTTTAATAGTTGCTAGTAATATTGGTTTTACTAATAGAACCATATTATAATAGCTGTGGTAAATACATATTTTCTTTGTGTGCAAATGTATATTTAGCAAGTAACACTTATAGGCCTATTTTTCGGGTGCTGACACCAGAAACAAAGATCCCTTGTCCATTCTACAAAACTATTTTTTACTTTTGGAGGACAACTGGTAATAAATACAAGTCCATATATATGACCTCCAGTAACATTCTATGCAGCCATTTTATTTGGTTACGTTTATACCAAGCATTTGTGGACAACAAGGTTTTCTCCAGTTCAGGAGATACAGGTCATGCATACATAGTGATACTTAAGTACACATGTTTAGATACCAGCTGCCAACATAAACACAGTATAGAAAGTAGTTTTAATTAATAGCCAAAGTTTAACCCCACCTACTTTTCTATTTGTCTGACATTCTGCAAGTATTAGGAATACCATGGAAAGCCAATATCAGGGCACAAGTTTACGGAAGACACAAGTTAAAGTAGCGATCAAATGAAGAGATGAGGTTTGTTTGTTTTTAACATAACCCACGGTGGCAGCCTATAAGAACTATTGTGTAAAAAAAAACTTATTCCTATGTTTGTTTCTTCGTCGGACAGTCCATTAATGATTTAGAAATGTTCAGTTTCCACAGTCATGTGACTACCATAGCAACCAGTCACATGGCAAACGATGTAGCGAGCAGAGAGCCTTTGGAAAGACCCTCTGAGCTCAGTGTTCACTGTAAAAACCTCCCCCTACTTCTCCTCCTCTGCCTTCACATGACACGCTCAGAGTAACAAGTAAAGGTGACAATGGAGATGAAAAGAGGGACCTAAAAAGGGGCCAATGCCTTCAAAGATGGGATAATTTACAGGTTTAAAATCAAATTATTCAAGTTAATTACAAGCTATGACAAGTTTGGAATCCTCTGTCAAGGTTGTGCTTTAAACACCATGGGCCTGATTCACTAAGGATCTTAAATTTAGAAATATCTTATGTAAGTCTCCTAGACAAAACCATGTTACAATGCAAGGGGTGAAAAGTACTTTTGTCTTTTGCTCATAAATTAAATACTGACTGTTTTTTCATGTAGCACACAAATACTTGATAGCTTATTTGTACACTGAAATTTAAAGTTGATATTTGTGTGATACATGAAAAAACAGTCAGTATTTGACTTATGTGCAAAACAGAATACTAATTTGCACCTCTTGCATTGTAACATGGTTTTGTCCAGGAGACTTAAATAAGATATTTCTTAATTTAAGATCCTTAATGAATTAGGCCCCATGCTTGTAAAAACAATGGACGAAAAAATTTAAATTAATTTTGTACATGGAATTTCACAGTAGTTCCTCGAAGGCTTCTGCAATAGGGAATGAAGGATGTGAAATGTCCCTCCACCCGCACAAATAGAAATCCGGTCCTTCATCTTTTGTTACTGACTATCCCCAATGAGTAACGGGGCAGATTCAATTAGCCGCGATGTTCCTCAGAACATTGCGGATGCACATTCTTACCGTTAGTAAATGAGCGGATACTTCCCTAAAAAAAAAAATGTAAAAAAAAAATGACGCGTAGTGTCTCTCGCCCGTTCCAGAGACACTGCCCCAATGTATGCTCTTGCAGTTTTTAATTCTTAACCTTATTTTCATGGCTCTAAGCACATGTTTACACAAACATTTACTACATTAAATATTAATTACAGCTATTATACACTTTTCTATGCTCTCTCTCTATAAGGAATATCATCCACCCCTCCACCCCACTTAGAGAGTGCTCAGCACCCCCGATTCTAGTACCTTGGTGTCGAGACTGCAAAACTTCTTTAAGTCAGTATAAACCATTCATTTACGATGTCCACATGTATGCTTAGACACACAAAGGATTATAATAAGACCCTTCATCTTGTTTTACTTCAGTTCCACTTTAAATATTTACTACGCAAACCAGAATTTATTTTAGGATGGATAAACAGCGGTCTGTAACAGATGACACAATCATCTACTCTCATATGTACATTTAAAGCAATATTTATTAAAGAGAAGATTTGCCTCTAGTTGCGTGACCAAAATTTACATGTTTTGTGTATTAACAAAAAGGTGATGATGGACACGCAAATATCAGGGCTCGTAAAGAATTACCTGGCAATTGAAATGATGTAAAATGACAAATTGTAGGGCAGTATTATTTAAGTGTGGGGTACCAGAGGGCCAAATCAGTTATAAGTGCTAGAATAAAAGATTTTATGAAAATAATAGTCTAAACAAACACACACATACATTTTTAATTAATGTACCTTTAACATGTAGCACTAAGGAGTATGCTTGTGCTTTATAAATAAATGATCACCCAGTAGAAGCATTGCTAATTGAATAGAAAATATGCCATGAAGAGTGTTTGCAGCACACTCCATTAAATCAATGTTATACGCTAGTTACAGGTGTCTGAAACAGGAACCTCTATTAACCAGTATATTAAACTCATTTAGCTACGGCCTTTGGAGTAAAATTTTATGCTGATGGAAATTTTAATAAGATCTTCCCATGGAAAATGAAATGCAGTTATTACATTCAGAAGAGACAGAAATAGCAAAGTCTCTTTTTTTTTTTTCTCTATATTTTTTTGTATAGGCATTTTTTTTTTTTCTTTAGACAGTGGAGTTCATTTACATCTCACGGATTTGGAAAGGACAAATTTTCTGCCATGGACGTCAAGTAGATGGGGGAGTTTGTAGGGAAAAGCATCTAATTTAAATTACATGTTGGTCTGAGCATTCAAATGGCAACAATGAAATCTTGTTATGTTATGTGCACAAAATATTAAACATAGCTGGAAGGGGTGTAGGTGCTTTGTGAGGCACCTGGCCAAAAATGGAAAAGATTTTAGATGGAGACTTGAAGATTGAGTTATCAGTTACTAACGGGGCACCGTCTGCTCAGTCAGCATAAGCCAACATCACTGGGCACATAAACATAAATGACGTGAAAAATATACTACTCTAATGTCTCCTTAATATTATGTGTTACATATTATCTAAATAGGGGTCTAATGTGCAAAATATTTAAAAACACAAAGTTCAAATGAATGAGCGGGAAGTCCTAATAAGGAAAGTCCTGTGCCTTGACTTGACCTTTACATTCCATACATGGTGGAATAAAAGCAAAAGCATGTGATATTGCACTTTGGGGTGTGAACTGAGCTTTGGGCTGCCCCGTCACAAATGACCTCTCAGTGTATAATATTACATGAACGATGTCAAATAGAATAAACACTGAGGGCATTTTAGCATGATGTTTACACAAATCTGCAGCACGAATTAGGGGCCTAATTCATTAAGGATCTTAACTTAAGAAACTTCTTATTTCAGTCTCCTGGACCATGTTACAATACACGGGGTGCAAATTAGTATTCTGTTTTGCACATAAGTTAAATACTGACTATTTTTTCATGTAGCACACAAATACTTGATAGCTTATTTGTACACTGAAACTTAAAGTTGATATTTGTGTGCTACATGAAAAAACAGTCAGTATTTAACGTATGTGCAAAACAGAAAACTAATTTGCACCCCTTGCATTGTAACATGGTTTTGTCCAGGAGACTGAAATAAGAAGTTTCTTAAGTTAAGATCCTTAATGAATTAGGCCCTAGATCCTTAAGGTCTTATCTACATCTCTCTGCTGTTAATTCACTTTTTAGCCATCAACGCCTGGAAAACCACATTAAAAATAGTATAAATGGTTTCCTATAGGCTTGTTCCCAGCATTGCATTCTAAACTTCTAAATCTGCATTTAAAATCTTAGAACACGGCACAGCCTATTTCTCATGTGTTAAGATGGGCTACCAGTACAATAGATTGTACAGGTAAAACATTTATTTATATAGCGCCACTAATTCTGCAGCGCTGCACGGGGAGAACATACAAACTCCACACAGATAAGCCTACAATCGGGAATCCAACTCATGACCCCAGTGCTGTGAGGCCGAAGTGCTAACCACTGAGCCACCGTGCTGCCCTATTGTCCCACGTCTGTCCCGTCACGTCTTTTGCTGCACTCTGTGCGAGTCCCCATAGCATTACTCACACTCATCTGTGCCGCTGATATGTCCTTAATAGTTAAGAGTTTCTTCCACATATAGATTACAGTTAGACTGGGCCTAGCTGATCACCAACCCCGATATTCCCTGGCATATCTCAGAGCAATGGATCAAATGGTTACTATTACTGGTATACAAGCAGTGTTTATTTGCATTTAGAGTTCTACAACTGTTCATTAAAACATAAGTTATTCATCATAGTAAATATTACATTAGCTCATACTTGCCAACTCTCCCAGAATGTCCAGGAGACTCCCGGATTCCGGGTGGGTCTCCCGGACTCCCGGGAGAGTATGGCAGCTTCCCGTACCTGCCCACTGGGCAGAATTAAATCCAAAATGCCGCAATTCCCTGAGAATCACAGCATTTGGCCCTGCCCCCCCCCCCCCCCCCCCCAGTAAAGTTTGCATCATTACATCAGGGAAATTTTCTGAGCTCCGCCCCCCACACCCCCACCTCCCGGTAGCTCCTGGACGCCGACTGCCAGAAGTTGGCAAGTATACATTAGATGCATTACAAATCATCTATTGATAGTCATGCATGCAGTATAACTAGTTTTTAGTAGAGCAGTGATTAGATTGTACAATATATGCAAGACATCACCACAGACAATGGGATTGCCCACATTCAGCGTACCCCAGACCTGTGCCGAGCCACAAGTATACCAGTCTATTCTGTCTGATTAAAACAAAGCTCCACTGATATAAACAGTACATAATGTGACATTTTAGCCTTACCAATGTCACACTGTACTTTTACAACTTCACTTCCCTTGTACATGAGCAAACATCACTATGAACAGTACAGGTGATGGTTTTACCACACACTGACTGCATTGTCCTTCATTCTGTAATGGCTGTCCTTGGCAGAATAACCAACTATCTATTAATGTGACACTAATTAGCTTTGTGACATTTGCAAAATTTTAATTAAAAAAGAATCTCTCAATTGAGCCTTGTAGTGTGATAAAAAAAAATACTTAAAAAGAGAATAAATGCACCCTTTTGGATAACTACCAAAACTTTAATAGGCCATCTGCATTACACTGGTGGGGACTGCACCTCTGGCACAGTAAGGGTATGTTCACATTAATGCTGAAGATTTTTCAATTCCAAACACGATTGTACAGATGATGGGCCTTTTATTCTGAATGTGTGGGCATTGAGCCTTTCTGTATAAAATCACATTTAAAAATGAGCCTAGTCTTTAGTTACAATGTTTTGTGATTATGTGTCTCACCGACAAGCAGCAACTTTTTAACTCTGTTGTTTTTTCTAATTATGGGACCCTGGGTATTATATTTATCAAGGTGTCACTGATCACAGGTACATCATTATATACCTTAAATATCCCAGTAGAACACTAATTCATTTTATGATGATGGTGTGACCCATCACACTTAAAAGAGCTGATTCAATGTTCTCAGGAACATTGCGGCTGCACATTTTTACCGTTACTGTGCGAAAAATATCCACTCATTTCTCTTCTCACCTCTACGGAGCGCGAAGAAGAGTGAGCAGATATTTCTGTAAAAATGTCCCCCGAGAAGTGTCTCCGGAAGGTCCGCAAGACACTTTGCGGCTAATTGAATCTCCCCAAAACATTTTAAAAAAAATTAGTACATGGGAAGGTACGGTTACTCATAGTTACCAGTCATATTCTCTTATAATGCTATGGAATATAGCATCTTTTTCATATACAACAGTTTAGATAAATGCCCCTAAATGCTTTTTTTGTAATATGTTTAAAAATGTGTGAATTTAAATGGGCACATTATTGGGACCGTGGTATCAATTGCGATCAAGGTGCTATCAGTGTGGAGTTTGTATTTTCAATCATATGGGTTTCATCCGGGTACCCCAGTTTGGTCTGACACAACAAAAGCACTGATAGGATACCGGTAGGATATATTGGCTGCTGACAAAATGTTGTTGTTTTTTTGTTAGGTAATATAAGTTCCAATGTAAAAGATTCAATGTTCTCTTTAAAGTGCTGTGAAATGTGGTGGTGCTATATTTAAAAATCATAATAAATAAAGGGTGGCTACATGTGAAATTAGGCTGTAACACTCATGCTGTCTGCTCAGCCTTCTGAGGCTAGACTGTGGGCAGTAGATCAGCCCTAGAGCTTCAGGAATAAAGTGAGATACCCTGGAGCAGATATTTTCAACTATGATTCTTATTGGTCACAAACTAGTTTGAAATAAGGACATACCTCATATTCCGCATAGACACTCACTACCTCTTTTATGAATCAGCTCAAAAAGGTATCAATATAACATATTCTTTATCCCTATGTTGCAAGCTTTTACCAACAAATAAATTATTAGTAAAGCGCATGTATACAGATACCTATTTTATTCATCTAAAAAGTCTTTAGCAAAGTGCCTCCTTTTATTATGTGCACAATGACACCCTGTTCCCAGGCTGTGCCTAGCCACACTTCTTATACAGTATTAGATTCATCAACAAGGTAAATACCACTAATTTAGACATCTGCATCAAGAAAATTGATTTAAATGACGCCTTTCATTTTTCTGCACTGCCTCTTTATATACACTCCATTGCCTCTTCCATCTACTTATTGAGAGATGTATATAGAGCATCAAAACAACTAAAGCCTTAAAACTAGAGGAAGCCCCAGAGGTACATTTATTTTTTACCTATCGCTACCTTAAAATCTGAAACCTTTATGGAATTATGGGCAGGGACCAAGTTCCATTTAAACTTTAAAAATTATAACTATTACTATTCCTCTACTATAATTCCTTATACTACTATCCCTGCCTGAAAACATCTGATGATATATAAATATAAAAATACATATTATATTTTATTTATATAAATAAATTATGATGATGACGACAATAAAAAGGTAAAAAAATCATGCCTGTACAGATAGCGGCTATACAGAATTTTTTTTTAAGCAGATTATGGTTAATAATTCTGATTTTAACAGGTTGGTTTGAAGATTGCCACCATGAGAGGCCCACTTTGTTACCAAGTCGAGTAATTGTCTTTTGTACTCCTAACCTGTCTCTATCGGCTCAGGAATGGAGTCTTCCTTCAGCAGCTTTGCATTAGAACTACCTAGTTATATATTTAGGAATTTTACTTGGAAAAGTAGTAAAATGCATGAAAACGAATGTACACTTTAGACACGTTTCAATGATGCATTTTTTAACAAATTGTTTATGCATTGCAATTTACCTATAAAAAATATTACTCTAGTAAAGCATATGAGAAGCTGGTCATGGCGCGTTCTAAAACTGCAAAATCCTATTTTTAATGTTGTTTTCAGGCGTGTGATTGAAGCTAAAATGAGCATCAACAGTGGATATTTGTGAATAATTTCTAATAAAAGTTATTTAGTTCCAATTCTCATTTAAAAAGTCTACACCTGAAACTTCACCTTTGCTGATGTTAACGGTTTTGTGGGGTTTTTGTTTGTTCGAAAGACCACAAATCAGTAGGGATTAGTTCTACACAAGTAAAATCTAATTAAATGTGTTGGTGAGAGAATACAGGCTGAGGTACGAAAGGACAACAAATGCAAGGAATAGAGGAACATCAATGTCACTCTGACCCAGCACAATACCGATCACAATGGAAATTAAATAAAGCACCGAAGTGAGTAGCAAATATTCAAACAGGTGACATTCAGAATATTCTGCTCTGTGTAATGACACCTGTCAGGCCCTGGCTGAGAGAACTCTGAGGAGAAAAGTTGGTTCATTATTGACGAAAACGATCGGTACAATAGTGCAACAATGTACAGAACAAAAAACGCAAATTTGAATACTATATATATCCTTTATATACTGCGATATCAGGAAACATTTATGTGCGAGCCATAGGCCTTTATCATAATGAGATAAAACCAAGTACTTGTTACGGTTACAAAAGGTTTACAGTTAGGTTTACTTTGACGTGTTTTTAAAACACAAGGGTGGTTTCATGAGATAAATACACATTGATGGTAACTGGCATCTACTCCTCTTAAAGGGTATTGCCATAATTCTATTATTTTTTTTGCGGTTAGAGTGGAAAAAAAAAAAAGGTCACCTTTATTTTCTTGACTACTGGTGTGATAAAGCAGAGCTGGCAGGTGTTGTGTAAATACTGTAATCTGATGTTTACCAGCATAAAAAACAAACTTTGTAATAGTACATATGACTTTGTGCCTTTGAATCTCCCCCAACACTGGAACTGCACCTTTAAACTGTTTCAGGCAGCCGGCTGTGTACACATCATTTTGCATACGTCTGCTCAGCACAAACGAGGCAGGACACGTTATTAGCCCTGACTGGTGCAACAGCACAGCTTGTCATATCGTGTTATAGTCCTAGAGGCCAACACAAATCCTAAGCGAGCAGCTCAACTGACTGGTTAGAAGTGTTTATTAACCCTTACATAATCAGATTCTCTTCGCCACTGGAACTATATAGGGCTTTACGGTTTACTTTACGGATTGTGGGTTCAATTTCAACAACTTGGGACAAAAACAAAGTGGTGTTGATTAATTACATGTTCTTCGCAATAAAGAGTTTCCCATCATTTACCTCACAATTCTGTGTTTGCTTTCTGTTGCTGTAGACTGAAGCTTGCAGATGCTATCTATATACTATAGCTGAATAAAGCCATTATTCTCAGCATATCACTACTCACAATGCTTCCTATTAGAAAAGCAGGCAACATTTAGCAGACCGTTAATTTGTATTCTTTCCTATGTTAAATTGCACTGGCTGTTTCTCTGACCTTTAATGACCGTATGTTCCTTGAGCAAAAATGAACTTTTCAGGTGTACAAACACATTTTCAAAAAAAACAACACAGGGGTGCCAAATCTTTATTCCTGCTGACAGCCGAAGGGAGCCTAAATAAATAGCAGGTGTGTCACATCTAAAAACTAGATTTCATCAACATGCAATTGTTTATACTGCAAATCTTCAAGTTGTTAAAATAAAGATGTCAGAGCCATGTGCCTCACCTTCTTCCCTTGTCAGTACTGAATCAGTTAATTGATGGCATGTATGCCAAGCGCTCTGTTTTAAATTACATTCTATTACATAGGCCTATGTCTTTAAGAGACAAATGAAATATTAATAGAGAGAATATTTGCAGATCTGTCTCTTAAATGACAGTACAGAGGGGGGTTTAAACCTGCCTCCGGCGAGCCGCAGGGCCCTTCCAATCCATTTAATGCGAGAATTCTTTTTCTTTCCCTGACAGAAGAGATGCTCCTTTCTCTGCTTCTGTAATACAGACTTTGCGGCAGAGCACACTGGTAAGGAAATGGTCAAGTGGACCAAACTTGTTTCTTTCACAAACATGTTTGACCTTTCACACTGGATACAGATTCTCCCTGTCACTGAGCAATCATATGGCAAAACTATACTTTCTGTAATTCGTACTAAAACCACATTTTTATGGCTACGTCCTAAACTTGACTTGGGGTTTGTTCCTATACAATTTACTTGTATTCAGTACCAATATATTACATGAGGCCAGTTTGCGTGTGTATAAAAGTATATGAAGATATACACAACATTATCTAATAGCTATATGGGTAGATTGCATCTTCAAGACATATAGGATTACTGATCCATCAATATACAAACGCCTGACCAGCTCAGCAGAGAAATAAAGGCATACAATACATAAGTGACATTTAATTAAACAGACGCTGCTTCTCTCTGCTGAACAGAGCAATACAGGAATGTATTTGGCCGCATGGATTTGCAGATGATGATTTATATATAATTTAAATGCGGCTCCTCCCGTGCACTCAGCCGTGTGAATCAGGACGGATCTGCCGGCTGGGAAGTTTATTGCTCTGCATTGCGTGGCTTACCCTTCTGGTGGCCGAGGGGTTAAACCTGCACTGCCTCATGCATGGAAATTGTAATTGGTTTATCAGCAGTTAAGCTTTAGATCAAAAACCTAAGGGGTTAGCAGGAAAAAGAAGTAAATTAAATTAGCATTTGCTGAGAAACATGAGAACAGGAAAAAACTGCTATGTTCTAGAATAGAATAATGGCAATACCAGAGCAACAAGGGACTGTACGGTTTCATACAGCGGACTGTGGATACATGTACTTTTTTTCCCTTGTATTATGTCCTCTCACTGTAAATGTACAGACACAGCAATGCTCAAATCATGGCTGCCCAATAGACGACCACTGGATCACAAAAGACTCCCTCCTATAGTATATTATTTCATGTTACCCTGCTGCGGTGTTAAAAAGTGGACTGTAATAAAGTGTTTTTTTGTTCCCTGAAACCATTAGAGCATTGACTTGTACCACATACTTTTTATGTAAATATTTGATCATCAATAAACAATTTTCTTGTGGTACAGATATATAAAATGAATAAATCCCATTAACAACATTTTGGCAAAAGTAAAATCCTTGGAAAGAAGCATTAAGACAAAAAAAACCCGAAAGGACTTAGAACAAAACAGGTTACATATGCTTCTTACATAGTCACCGTAAATAAAACAAAAAACACAAAAAACAACATAGGTAGACATTTTGTAGCAGCCTTATGTCAGACCATGTTACTTTTGAAGATAAAGGTCTTCATCGCATCATTATTATATTTGTTTATCCAAAATAAAGTCTAAAATAGCAATAGTCAACTGGTTACTCACATGACAATGTGACACTTAGCAAAGTACATCTTACTAGGTTTATTGTTTTGTTCTGGATTATGGTGAATGTTTTCTGTTATGCTACACAGACTATGATTACAGGGAAGTAAGTGTCATAAGTATTTATTTCAGTTTAACCTTCATTAAGATATGTATGTCACTGGCTGGTAATAGATGTAATTCTCAGACACGTTGAGAATAGACATTATAATCAAGCCTCTTTAGTCATCGGTTAATCTGTGTTATAAACCCAGCTTGACCCGAACTAACATTCATGCAGCAGAATTCCTTCCTAAATCAGGGCAGTGACTTACCTCATAAATGTAAGAACAACTGGAGAGGAACAATATTTTAATTTACAAACTAGAAAGCTGCTCTCCATTACAGACAGTACCTCTAACATAAGTAAGAACACTGTGCTGATGAGGGTTTGACACTTTTCTTTGGCAAGGAAGGAGTTAAAGGAAACACATAATAAAGGGAATAGAATAAGAAGCAAAATCACCCAGAATGTAGACAAAGGAATCAGTATTAAAATAGAGTCCTATTGAAATGAGTGAAAGGGCCTTATCAGACCCTGTCATAGCTCTCACTGAGCTGGTGACACTGGAAAGGGAAGACTGTTTCAGCTGAAAATCTCACTGCTAAAGTTACTTAACCACTACAGTGCTGGCAGCGTTGCCTGTACTGGGATGTACTGAATATAGAATTACAAAACCCAGAATTCATAGATTCTTGTTCTCGGCTTCTAAACCTATGATACAACACTACATCTATATCCAGCTCCCTTCCAACCTCAATGGAATTCACACATCATCATCAATTATTTTATATAGCGTCACTAATTCCGCAGCGCTGTACAGAGAACTCACTCACATCAGTCCCTGCCCCATTGGGGCTTACAGTCTAAATTCCCTAACACACACACACACACACACACACACACAGACAGAGACACACAGACTAGGGTCAATTTGTTAGCAGCCAATTAACCTACCGGTATGTTTTTTTGGAGTGTGGGAGGAAACCAGAGCACCCGAAGGAAACCCACGCAAACACAGGAAGAACATACAAACTCCACATAGATAAGGCCATGGTCAGGAATTTAACTCATGACCCCACTGCTGTGAGGCAGAAGTGCTAACTACTTAGCCACCGTGCTGCCCTTACACACACTGTCACATATCTGTTACAGGACCTATTATGTTGTTAGACAGTGAGCAAATGTATATCTTAAAAACAAATAGAACAAATGTTAGGAAGCATATTGTACTAGGTAGCACTAGATTGTAAGCTCTTACAAACAGGGTCCTCCCTACCCTATGTCCGATGTCTACGTTATCCACCTCAAATGGACCCGTTATGTTTTTATGGTTATTTTCCATTTGTGTGACTGTTATAAGTTTCTGTTTCACTTGTACTTGTTTATTTATACTTGTACAATTTGTACTCGCATCTGCACTCCAATGTTCCGTTATTATGTTCCTCTGTTTATATGTTTATTCGTATCCTTAGGATTTGTCCGGCGCTGCAGAATTTGTGGCGCCTTACAAATAAACAATGATGATGATAGATACAATACAGTAACATACAACAACAACAACGATGGTATTAAACATAAAGGGACAGAAGACTAAAATATGAAAATCATATCTGTTTTCCCCACTTACACTTTCGAGGTTCCAGCCCCTTGTTTGCACATACGAGATGTTTTACTGGAGGATTCTGGGTTCTTTGAAGACAGGCCAACATGGTTACAGGACTTTTGGTCACCTAGGCAGATGGTCACACTACAAGAAGACATTAATAACATTAGTAAGCAAACACTGTTTATTGGGTTACCTATAATAATACAACAAATTTACATAGGAATAGAAGTTTAAATAACATCATAAATTAAGAGGAAACTATTAACATATGTATTCATTGATTACGGTTCTATTATGCAAGATGAAGACTATAGCTTAAAAGAACCATTAAACCCCAAAATTAAAATTTTCAAATATGAACCATGATAGTAAAACATATTGTACTGTGGTAACATGACATTTCACAATACCTGTGTTAAAAAGTCAAGTATTACAATGTCCCAATGGCACGTAATACAAGTCAAAAAGCTGATAGTGAGTTAACATCATCGGCTCTCCCCTCTGTATGAATCAGCCAATTCACACAGTAATTCTGCAAAGCAAGTCTGCCTAGCTGTCAGTCAGTCTGCTTATTTAGTTAGAAAAGCTCCCTCCTAACATGGCAACCTGCTGCAGAGGGTGAATGGGAGAGCATGCTGGATATATTTAGTTATGTATAAACACTTCAGTTCTGTCACTTACATTATTCAAGTAACACATAACCTTTGAAATATATTACTGTCAAATAGTGGCTTAATTTGCTTTTCAACATAATAAACACAAGATATTCGGAAATGACTTTTTCACAGGGTGGCATGGATGGAAATTTTCTTTGTAGTCAATTTGGTCTCAAAACACTTCTCTCATGCATTTTAAAGCACTCCTAATCAATGATCTCCACCCACACGATGCACAGGATAAGAGCACATACCGAGAGTTGTATCCAGCAAGAGAAGTGGTACTGTGCAATTTTTCAACATAAAATAAACCACAAAACGGGGGCAACAATATTTATCTTTAAATAAGGACCTGATAGCAATTAAAGCAATAATAACCACTATTAGAAATGCCACAATATGACTACAAATAGACTACAGCAACATAACCTGCTGACAGGAATAGTCTGCTACATGTTACTCTCAGCAAGTGTCAGTCACAGGGAGATTGCAGCCATCTACATATGCGACTGTGAAAAGCCTTCTGTTCACTTGCCACATCAATTATGTTGCTGCAATAAAGTCATCTAGCTGCCCTTCACGTTACCAAAATGGTGGCGTTTGCAAGCAATTAAAACTTCTAAAAAAAAAAACACACAAAACACCAGGAAACTATAAACAAATGTATGTTTTTATTGCATACTATAGGTCGCCAGTACTCTTCATCTACCCCTATTCTCTATTTATCCGACAGCGCTGTGTTGTATTTGTTAACAAATACACACCTAGGTGGCTTCTATACACGTTTTGTGTATAGAATTTATATATATGCCATATGAAAATAACTATAGGGTTTCTCAAATATATTACAGGTATCGCATGAATGTGTCATATTGATGACATATTTAACAGACTATTAAATCCATGTCTTGAATTCTATAAAAGAATCACAAGTACCATTCACAAATTTAGCAACTTCTTAGAACTCTTAGTTAGGCGAGGCTATGATGTATAGGAATCACATTTTTATTCACACTATACTTTTGTAACTGTATTTGAATACACTTTAAGGAACGTTCGGAATATATATATATATATATATATATATATATATATATATATATATATATATATATATATATATATATATATATATATATATATATATATATATATACACACACACGAATGATAACCCTAAGTTTGTCACCTTTTCATTGCTAGGCAAACCACACAAAGCCGAGATCTCTCACTCATTTGCTTAAAAAAATTGTGTATAGCGTGGAAAGGACTTCTATTCACAGGTGGTTGTAGATTCACCAGTGGTAAATTGCCCTTTGCCGTGTTCATTGCCATCTGAATGGCTAGATCATGATTTTAAACGCTGTGCATACATCATAGGGTTCTAGGATGAGTTTTTTGAGCAGTGTCCACACCGGTGAAAGCAGCGCAGGCTGACGCACCATAAATGTTGATAGTTGTGTCCCTTTAATCCTGTGTGTAAGTGCTGGTTTTGCAGTTCCTAGAATGTGAATAGCTTCTTTATTAAGACAGTTCTTGCTGTATCGCACAATAGTGAACCTCACAAGTCAAGTGCAATATACACAGCCTGTGTGAGTTTGCTGTCTCCACTCAAAACTTGAGTTATTCTGAGACAACGATCACCAACTATAGGATATTTTCTCCTATACTACTTAGACAGCACCTGAAGACTTTTGCTGGTCCCACCATCAGGCTGGGCAGTAAATCCTGTCAGGCAGTAACCTCATAGACCTGTGTGTGCAGTAAATAAATGGACGAGAAAAATTGTTTCCTTAGCTATCCAGTGATTCTACTCAGCTGCCAAATCACTTCATCTGTAAGAACTGGCCATTAGTGTGTAACCCGTTGACCACGGATTTGGCCATCAGACAGTTATGCAGACAGTGGACCACAGTTTTTTCAAAACAGCACTTTCTTTACAAAGTATTCATTTAACAATGGTGGTAAATTTACCAGCCATATTCCCTAAGAAAGTCCCAGTTAAAGATATATAAACTAATAGAATGTGTTGTACAAGCGACTTTTACTATGTAAAAGAAGAAAAAAAAAAAGCAGAAAAGAAAATGCAAACAGGGGATAAATGTATCAAACTGAGAGTTTTCCGTCGGGTTTAAAAAGTGGAGATGCTGCCTATAGCAACCAATCAGATCCTAGCTATCATTTCCTAGAATGTACTACATAAATGATAGCTAGAACCTGATTGGTTTTTCAAACATGCCGGAAGACTCTCAGCTTGATAAATTTACCCCAGGATTGTGGCTTCCTGTTTGCCTCCAAGCATCTCCTTAAATCTTGCCACTACCCCTGTCACATGCAGCCCTCTCCTCAATAATACAACAACACTATAGAATCTGTCTTCCACAAGATTAACACATCATACTCTAAAATGTGATGTGCTTCTATACCACGCCATCCCAATGATTAGATTGGCTACCTTTAGTTCTACAGCACCAATGCCTGCATTACACCTAAGAACACAAGAAGAAGACCGGTAGTATCAATTGCTATGAAGCTGCTCATCAGCACCTTGAAAATGCAACAGTAAAGCAATACCTGGGTAACATACTCACTCTCAACATCTACAGCACAATACCACAAACTTTGAGAGACATCATCATGGCAGCTACCACTTGGCAAACATGGAGAGTACAGAACAGATGGCAGCAGTCAGTCAAGTATTACTAGTTTAGCCACATTAAAGACACGACAGATGCCTATAAACATAAGAGTACAATACAACTAAACGTTAGTGTTTTCTTTTAAAGAACATCCTTGTCACAACTATACGACAGGTCGTGAAAAGGAAACGGATTGCACGGATCAGACAGCTCTTACCTGTCATCACATTATATGTTTCTAAGTCAATTAAAAGGCGGTTAAGGGTCTAACAAGCAGGAACACTGTGGCTTGTATTTAGCTAATGTAGGCTTCCAAGCAGAAGCACTAATTCCACCGAGACAGAATTACAGACTTTCCACGGTATGCAAAACACACACGATTTGTATCACTTAAACAAAGCAGTTCAGCAAAACTGATACAAGTTTTAAAAAGACAAAGCTGTTATTTAAAACCAGGCAGGTGTCTTCTGAGCTCCAATTGTAAACAGTCACTTCCTTTTTTTTCTCTTTATTCAGACTCTTAACGAGGTATTCATCCTTTGAAAGATATCTGCGCCACCTCCTTAAGATACTAATTTCACAACAAAATCCTCGTTACAGAGTAATTACTCTAAACGCCTGTCTAAATTCCATCTGTCCTCCCGCTCTCTCTCAAAGGCAAATGGAGGCGCTTGCAGTAGATTTTCTAAAGCACTCATTTGTTTCTTTTCATTCATTGTTTCATTAACTTTTCTTATGTGAGAGAAGGAGTTATCAGCAAAGAATCTGTCCACTGGATCTGTTCCATGGTCCACAAAACAAAGATATTTTAGATAGTAAAACAATGTCCATCAAGATAGCTGCAAACGTATTACCATTTAGTTACTTGTCAGCGCCAGTCACTTTGTTTTCCATATATACTTATATGGTTAAATTGATACTCCTATAAAATGCCACATATCATTTACAACCTATAAAGAGCACAGAAAACCAATGAAAGGTATATAGCAACGCATCATTCAGCTCATTATTCATCCCATGTTTATGACTAATACCTAGATCGATTATCTAGCGCACTTTTTTTTCTTTTGCACAATGAATTTTGTCAAATCTTCACTTTGATCTCATAAATTACTATAATACTGCACTTGTGTGGCATAAATTGAACTGGGGGCACAACTATGTGACATAATATGAACTGGGGGCTCTACTGTGTGGCATAATACGAATTGAGGGCACTACTGTGGCATAATTTGAGAATATAATATATATATATATATATATATATATATATATATATATATATATATGTATGTCTAGTGGCGTGTGTTAGTCTGTCTGTGTGTGTGTGGAAAAAATAAAATAAAGCTGCAGTGCCACCTGCTGGGCGGAGTTATACACTGACCTACTAAATTCTTAGTGCGTGTGGAAAAAAAAATTCAGAAAGGGCTGAAATTTGGTATACTAAGATGTTTTTAATTTGTTAATTTGATTTGTTAATTGTTAAAAGTGTTTATAAAAGATTTAAAAAATATATATATATATTTCTTGAAGGAGAAGTGACAGTTGGGAGTGGTTGGTGGTTGCCGGGGGTGACAGTGGGGAGTGGTTGGTGGTTGAGGCCTGGGCTATGGTCCAAATGCATGACAAGAAACTTTTTAACACCTTAAGTAGCTTTATTTGACTAGAATGCATGAGTATCGTGCACGGGTTAACAATATATATATATATATTTTAACTTCATCCGCCACCAAGTGCCCGCATGCATTGCATACAATATCAGTGAACCACTCGCCCCATCCCTCAGCAGTGGGCCCATGTTTATAGTGAAGATAATTTTTGTTACTTTGTAAATAACAAAGTAAGGAAGGCTTATATAAATCAGGAGCAAATTTATTCATATATTTATTTTTTTATCATATATTATAAAAATAAGCAATGGAAACTATGAATGTGTAGCTACCACATCAAGTACATGACTTACAAAAATCATGGAAATAATACCACGTTTACAAAATAGCGCTTTTACTTTTTTCCCTTCTTTAATTTAACAAAAAACAAACAAAAAAAAAAAAAACCAGTAAGAAATACAATTATGAGTCATTCCACATAACCAATAATATTAATTGAAAACATACATAAAAATGTTATTAATGTGAACTGCCAAATTAGCAGAGTCAGAAGAAATTATCTGTCATAGATTGGAACACTGTCCCATGTTACTAAAACATAGTGAAGCACAAACAGGGTTTAGAAAGAAAAATATTTATTGAATAAAGAAGCTCATTGTCTGTATATATATATATATATATATATATATATATATATATATATATATATATATATATATATATATGCACACATATATACGTACATATATAATGATGGTTGACTGATAGAAAAAAAATATGGAACAATACAATAGCGTCTACAGAGATTGATATGACAATGGTGCTGTATAAAGGACAAGACAAAAGATTTTGTAGGGTCGCACTCATCTTTAACTTAGATATTTGGACAGTTCCGTTTTAAAATATTGTAACACGTGACACATGGAGTGTCAGATATAGAGATATGGGTAATATACAAGTGATCTACAGTGAAAGCAGCCAACCTTGTGCATTTGTCTTGAAAAACTGCCCAAAAAACATTAATAAATTACATTATTGGAAATGTATATACATATACAGAAGACACAGGAGGAGATATGTAATATAAGGTTCTAGAATTTTTATTTTTGTAAAAACATATTTGCCAACAATGGAATCCTGCCTTCGGGCTACTGCTCTTCCACCACTCAGTACTAAATGAATATGCTTCCATGTCTCCAAACAAGCATTCATGAACATACATATATAGCCATTAACTCTGCTGTTCCCACTACCCATTCATAATAAGGCTACAGCCACTCACATGGAAACGCAATTGATAGTGTTCTCAGGGCAGTGACCAATGTATACTTCTGACCTCTAATAGAAGAAAGGTTAAAGTTTACAGAAGCTTTTAATGATTAACAAAAAAAAAGCAACACATTAAAATAAATGCCAACTAAATGGATTAACCAGCAAGGAGTAATTTAATATGGATTTTAAACCTGTATTTAAGCATAAATTAGAAATGCGACTGACATTATAAACATGTACTGTGGGTTCAAATATATGAAAGAAGAGATCATAGTAATATAAACAGTATTAATGAACAACTGCACTCTGATCTCAGAATTGTTTTTCAAAACCAGATATAAAACAATAAATGAAAATGACTTAGCTGGAAACGAAAACCTGCTGTACGTATTGGGCACCTGCTGCTTCCACATAGAAGCAGACATTTTTTGGGCTCAAGCAATACTCATGAACACCATGACGCACAATTTGCCTTATAACGCAGTGCTGTTACAAATACCACTGAATGGACCGGATGCATTCTAATGAACCTCGATTCAGCCTACAAAATTTCTGCTTCCATTGTGTATATGTAACAGGTGCTCTTTAAGCTGCATCTGACCACTGGTTAAACATTATTTAGTCAAATGAGGAGCATCTTTTTGTTCAGAAAAAAAAAATATGAAAACAAAAGACAATACTTTTGTTTCTGTATAGCTTACAAATATTCACTTTTAGAAATAAGGTCAGTTTATTACATGGAATGTGAACCAGTTCTTCAAAAGGGGTTATATTACTGGCCACAAGTGTAGGGGTTATTTTGGACATGCTCTTCTTTTGCCTGCTTTAGCAGTGCTCAGTAGCTGAGACACTGTGAAGATACATTGATGGCTACAATCAGCCCTTAGGGGCAAGTTCATTGCAGCTGTTTTGTGAGAGGGATTAATCAGTGAGAAAGCAGAGAGATAGCATCTCTTGACATGAAGTGATCCTGGCAGTTCTGCTAATCATCAAATTAGATTTTCTGCTACAGTTGTCTATGCATAACTAAATCTGCAGTTGATGGGGTAGAGTGGGGGAGGAACTGGGAAGAATACAGAGGACAAGCTACAGGGGGGAGGGAGAGAAGATTATATGAAAACAAGAGCATACAGGGAAGTGATGAAAAGGACATGACTGGATTTCTATAGCGCCTACGACCTCAGGTGTAAATGGAATAAAAAAAAAACAAAAGCAATATGTACATATATTTTTAAAGAAAAAAAAAAAAAACACGTATATATTTTTGTGCAAGGTGGATGAGCAGCACAAATGACTGACTGAGGGTTCTAAGACTTTATACCACTTAACTAGCTTTTTAAATGTGATTATTTTTACCAGATTCTAGGTGTTGGCCAGTGTTCTAATTATCTATGCTGTGAACACAGAGTAGAGGCATAGCGCATATCTTAGGCTCCCAACATTTTGAAAGGAATACTAAGAACACCTATATGGCTACAGATTGATTAGGTCATAAAATCCATTCTTCTATTTAAAGGTAAAATAGGTATAGCAATCATATCCTCACTGCATTTGTTAGATTAGGTTCATCAGGAGTTTAAATGATGTAAAAATAAGTATTAGATTTCAATAATTTTGGATGGAAAAAACACGAGTCCTATACATATGTAGTATTTAGGATTAACATTTATCCAGGCAAAAGCTACACAAACAGAGCCAGTCCTTAATCCACCAACCATGCTCACCTGTGGCCTCTATCAGATTAAGGCAGTCCCATCAAAATGGGGACTATTGGGACTATTGGGAGGAATGCGGTCTCTTATACCAAATTCTGGGGCTGATTCAATTCCTTGCAATGTGCTGATGGACATCAGTGTGATCTCCAGCTACGCACATTTCCTAGTACAACAGTACCCCCAACTTTATGGATTTTCCTACGCACCTCTATGGGGTGATGTTGCATTGTTGCTTAGTGCCTTCACAACCAATCTGGAGGCACTACAAGGCACAGCAGTAAGTACTGAATAAGCCCAAATGACTGCAAATCTCACTGTATAGTGCTATTATCTTCAAAAGTTAATATTGATTGCAAATGAGGATTTAAAGTGGAACAATATGATATAATAAAGTCTATTGAACATGACATGTTGGAGACTATATAAGCCTTGGTACATTACAGACATTACTACATGCGAGGTGCTTAAATGCATCTGTTTGGCTTCAATATATCCTGGAAAGTATTTAATTGTCTACAATGATTAGCACATGGTTTTTTTAAAGAGTCTTTATGGGTATAATAGACGATATCATGCATATGGTATTGTATGATTTATATATATATATATATATATATATATATATATATATATATATATATATATATATATTATATACACACACACACACACACACACAGTTTATTTAAGTCACATCTACATACACACACACATATGTAGTACAAAGTTGACATGCTCAAGGTGCTTTAAATAAATGGAGCAAAAGTAGGTGCATTTATGTTTCTAAACTGTACACGGTAAGGAATGCCCTTGAGCCACTCAACAGCTGCCATCGGCTGGTGCAAACTTGTTCTGCCCCACAGATGAACATGCCTGAAAAGCCATACACTTGGAGTATAGGAGGCACGTGACATCCTAAAAGAGCACTTGTGTTGCAGGATTTTACTTTGCAATCACATAAATGAGTTATGTTAAAAAACAAATGGCTTCAACTCCACATCCAAATAACTCTTTATAGGTTGGCTAGATAGCTAAAATAGCTGCACACTCATTTAACTGCTTTGAAATGCCATAAATTCTACTGAGAAATCTAGGCCCTCCATACTTCTCTCGTAATGCTGATGAACGGTACCACCTGAAACATGTTGTCTGAATAAAACACTGCTATGAAGCATAATAAAAAGTAATTTCTACTAAGCTTGCCTACTAGGAGTGGGTCAATAAACACAACAGAATTTACAGCACTCAAAGGAAGTGGTTTAAGCTATACGTGTGACAATTAAGGCTATAAAGGCCAACGATGACAAACGTATTTTATTTGTGACAAGTCATGCACTTGCCTACTAGGGATTAAGTCCACTGCATACTCCAGCCAATAAGATCCTGGGGGAGTGGTTTGGTTAGCCATATATGCTCTCCCACCCCTTAGGTTCATTAAGAATGTTGAGCCTGTTACCTGTTTTAATGCGTTTCTAAATACCTTTTTCCTTTGCAGAGCAGGCACAGTTAGGCAGGAAAGCTTTTGCGGTCAGCGACATATGGTGTTATCGCCGACTGGCCGCCCCTCTCGAAGCACCCTGGTTCTTGGTCACTTTGTGTGGGTGATCCCTTGACGTGCTTTGTATGGGTACGTCATTGTGAGTCCAGAAGGGGAGCAGTCATTTAACAGACCAAACCGTAATGGAGGAGCCCCTGGTCACAGTGTGGTGCCGGACGGTCATACACTGAGTTTGGTTCGAGTATTAGTTGGTAGCTGACCTAGAAAGGCTTTCAATAAAACTGTGACCTTTTAATGAAAAAGCTTTGTGTCTGTGTGTTTAGTTTAATTATAGTGTTTGTAATTAGGTAGTATATTTGCATCATGAAGAGAGGCATCAACAGCATGCAGTTCATAAGAGGGGTAGGAAAGATGCTGACACATAATTACAACTGTATTTATGAGCGCGTTGACTACACTGCAATATAAATGCACTGTTCTGATATGTAACAGTTTGTCATAACCTGTATTCTTTTATATGTATTATTATTTTTAATAAACAAAGTAATACAAAGAAATAGCCACTATTATACATACTTAATGAACTGATGTATTGTGACAGTATTGTTAGACATTACACATAATAGCAACAAACAAAATGTTTAACTGTCCTGACATACACAGAGGGAGGATTATAGGAACCAAAAAATAAGACATGTACTTGATTTAGCCTGCACTATGTATAAAGGGGGTGAACTGATCAGTGCTGCGAGCTCCCAATATAGCCATCTGGAGATAAGTTTTATATGATATGACTACTTATTTTTGGAGGGATTAGGTAGGGATTTGAAATCTTCCGAGTCTCTCTATTCCAACCTCCTGAACCATAAGCCTACACATTCCTGGTAACAATCTCTTGCTGACATTGTATTGTCATTCATGTCCATGTAATGGTCCAATTTACTGAACCATTCTCTCAGGGAGGGCGTA
This sequence comes from Mixophyes fleayi, assembly GCF_038048845.1. Lineage (NCBI taxonomy): Eukaryota > Metazoa > Chordata > Amphibia > Anura > Limnodynastidae > Mixophyes > Mixophyes fleayi. The sequence goes on along the minus strand of NC_134402.1, from coordinate 324,896,365 downwards.
GAGGGCCTTTGCCTATGTATAGGCAGACTGCTATTGTAGCATTTCATGTGTCTCAATAAGAATGTAATATATTGCGGGATTACTGTAGTGTATTGGTTTAGGAGGAAAAACTTTAGGCCACTCACTTTTACATATACTTTCAGCAGTTTTCATAACATTTTGCTAATAAGGTGCTATCAAGGGCCAAGGCCACCAAATGTGACCAGGGTACTGAGAGTCTGACGGCATCTCCAACAATCTCCAGGAGATCCGTGATACATTTTACATAATTGGCTTAGGCACTGCTACCACCAACACAAAGACTTTAAATTGAGTTTCCAACACTTAAAAACACTGTAAGAACTACTGTGAATGGTGTGGAAGTTCACAGTTTCTCAGTTAGAGATTTCCAAAGGTTTGTTTTCCAAGCTCTAGTGAATTTGGACAACCTGGGAAATATATTTCCGACCAACAGCTTACAGCGCAAATAACATGTTTCAGACGTGACTCAGACACACAGGGGGCTAGATTTACTAAGCTGCGGGTTTGAAAAAGTGGGGATGTTGCCTATAGCAACCAATCAGATTCTAGCTTTCATTTACTTAGTACATTCTACAAAATGACAGCTAGAATCTGATTGGTTGCTATAGGCAACATCCCCACTTTTTCAAACCCTCAGCTTAGTAAATCTAGCCCAGGGACTCAATGAGAGTTAGGTCTCTGTGTAGAGAGGAGGTCGAGCTCCCCTGCAGGAGGAAATGTCTGATTTACAGGTAAGTAAAATAGTCTGAATTAGACAGAGAGCTTTTCCTTCTACTCTGGCTGACTGCACAGCATTATGGGCACATAAATGCAAAAGAACAAACTCTGACCAGTGCAAATTCATATACATTTACCAAAATGACATATAAACCATAAGCTATTGGCTTATATTTGGCCATGATACGGAGGCGCACAACCCACAAGGTTCATGTGTGTTCAAATATAACAGAGTTTAGGCGGTGTTGTTAATATTTTCTCTTTTAGAAAACAAAAGTACATTACCATCACATATATAGTAGAAGGCGAGTGGATATGGGTTGCTTTAAAACACAATTGAGGACAGTTATTGAAAATAATTGTCTGGTTGGTATGACTTACAGCTCCTTTTATCCTGTGCACTGGTTACCAAAAATATTTCCGATGACATTTTTACCAATGATTAAATGGAATAATAGGCTTGGAAAGGTGTTCGTGTCAATCTTCCTGTAGGACCAGTCATTTTATAGGCACCGCTGTATCTCCAAATTGGAGTATGAAGATGCCGTCTACTAAAAGTGGACCTGTCACCTACACCATGAAGCCAGCCATGTTGTGGGCTGACCCATGATAGTTCAGCCTAGCAATAAAGTGACATCATGGACGCACAAACGCTATGCCTTAAATATGCCACAAATTCGCAGTGAAATAACACGCTGCTTTCTTGAGAATAAAGTAAACACACACAAGGGGGTAAATGTATGAATCTCCGGATTCTTCATCTCCGGCGTGTTCAGCCTCTTCAGCGCTTAAATTTAAAGCGGCGCTGCATTGTAAAGGGAGACTTCCCTTTACAATGCAGCGCCGCTTTAAATTTAAGCGCTGAAGAGGCTGAACACGCCGGAGATGAAGAATCCGGAGATTCATACATTTACCCCAAGGTGTTTTTATCAATAGTAGCTGTATGCAATAACTCTAAACTAGTGTTTGGGCTTGTTTGAATATAAATAGGTCATAGATGTACATCTAAAATAAATAAACATACATATAGACAATAGTGTGATTGTTTAACAATGTAATTGTACATAGTGCTGATCCTTAAAGCTGTGGCAGATTGCACTAAAGGGATCCCTACTGATCCCAAATTAATCCTAATGCCGATGACTAAATTTAATTCTAAGTACTGGGACATTGTACATCTCACGTCCCATCAGATGATGAAAAATGCTGTCCTGAGAAAGTTCAACTTGAAATCTTGTTCATAGTTAGTTTATCACATTGTTACATAGCCATAGTCATAATATTTAAAGGGTGTAGTCCCTCCTTGAAACAATGTTAAAGGAAGTCCTTGAATATCATTGTAAGCTAGCAGGTATTCTTGTTTGCAACATACCCTCATGTACAATACATGCAGAATAATAATAATAATAATAATAATAATAATAATAATAATAATAATAATAATAATATCTGTCATTAAATAAAAAACGGTTATATTGTTGCTTTGAATGAAATGCAATTTCCTCTGATCCAAGCTGATAATGGGAGATATAATATTAAACTATCCCAAGCAAGTTCACTTGTGTCCACTAACAGCTTACAGCTGTGTAATCCCAGTTTTACAGCACATGAACCAAAGCATCATCTTGTGGCAGTCACTCATGAACTTAAGCATGATGACACTGCCTAGCACATTGTGTGTGAGGCTTATTAATAGGACAGAGAGCTCAGGGTTTTTGTTATAGCTGTTTAATAAAGCATCCTCTACCATAGAGATATTTCAAAATTGTTCTAAGCTTTATGAAATTACATTTCCTTTTTAATGATAAAATGTCAAATATCAATTCGGTTTAGCTTCTCTGATTCCTTATTTGCCCAATTCAACTTAATTTTTCTTTTTAGTTTGGGTTTTGGTTTTGTTCTTACTCAGTTTGTGGTTGTATTTATTATTTTTTTTATGCTTTTTGTATATAGTTGTATATTCCATGTATTATACAAATACTGGACCATCACATCTGTTCTGTTTGGACACTTTTGTCCATCAGTCTACTCATTTTTTTGCTTTTTTAGTTCTCCATGAAATTATTAAACTTGTATTTCTGTACAAATGAAGTATGCCTTCTGTATGCGTCCAGGGGATATTATCAGGGTGCCTGTGCAGGGTTCACAAGGTGGCGTATCATCAGGGCCTGAATAAGGGTTCAGGTCGCACTAAGCTAATATACTCGTAGCACCCTCCTCAACTTCAATGATAAGCGAATGGTAAAAACGAACTTGTGCTTCATTTTCAATCAGGCGTCCTTCACCCTCTCCCCCAATGTTTATGTGTTTTTCTTTCATGATTTCTTTACACTTTGAAGAATTACTCTCTTAAAGTTTAAATTAATTTCAGTTTATTCCTCTCACATCACAATTTTATTCCCTACAAAGATCTTGCACCCCCCCCAAAAGCCTTGCATCCTAGGCTGCAGCCTAGTTAGCATAATGGATAATCAGGCCCTGCTTATTATGAAAATGTCCAAAAGACGGTCCAAAGTCAAGTCTTACATGTATTTTTGTGAAGAAACCTTGCTCCATTTCAGAAATTCATCCCTGACTGTACCCATGTTAGCTGGAGATGTAATAAACCAATATAATAAAATCAGCATTAAGGTGGAAGTTTGCAATAAACCGCAGTAACCAACCAAAGACTTGCTTTCATTATCTCACTTGCACTAGAAGGATAAAAGTGAATTGTTAGTTGGCAGCTGTAGTAACTTAACATGCAAGCCTTTCAAGGATATGTATTCATATAGAATTGCAATTGTGCAATAAGTAGAAGCTAATGGTGCCCATACATTTTCAGCACAGTCAGTTGGCTCTGCTAATCCACCAAGTATGTGACAAATTTGGCCACACACAAACCTGCCAGCAATTGACCCAGAACCCAGCTGTCGTGGTCGGCATTGTGTGCTACTGGCAAAGTGGATTTTCCTTGTCCATTCTATTCCAACCTTTTGAATCATATGACAATTGGAATGTATAGGCCAGTGGTTTCCCTGTGATCTCACAGGGGTGTCACGGCCAGGGCCGGTGGTAAGCTGGGTAAGCACGGAGGGGTACTACTTGGTAATTATTTTGACTTAGGGGGCCTTGAAAAAATTATGGATACCCTAAGGGTGCCTCGAACTGAGAAAGTTTGGGATCCACTGGTATAGGCACTTGATTCAATATCAGGCCAGAAGGATGATGTAATGAAGTGGTGAGAACTTAGGGTTTAAAGTAGAAAATTTACTTAATATCATTAAATGATTGTTGAGTGCAGACAAGTTTCTGTGTACTAAAGGTTTCTTCCCACAACAAATAAAAACTTTCCCATGACCGCTTATTTAGAACAGTGCGCATTTTGATTGACCTTTATGAAAAAGAGAATGTGATAGCAATACTTCCTCTTTCACAATCCCATGCTTTCTTTCCAAGATATAAATCCACAATGGGAATTACCCACAATTTTCTAATATCTGACTAAAGAAATAGAGGGGTTGTTCATTTTAAAGGCATAAAAAAAAATATATATATATATATATATATATATATATATATATATATATTTATATATATATATTTTAAAACAATGTAATTATTCTCAAGCAATCTGTGACTCTTCAGTTGTTGTGAAACTACAAGTCACAGCAAGCCCTACCGGCTAGACATGGTGGAACAAGAGCTACTGGGTGCCTCCCTCTACCCAGACTAAGTTTTCGCTGCCTAATGTACCTCTACCAAGTTACAGATCAGGTCGCCCTTCACTTAAACAAAGTGTGTGGTTCACCTCAAGCTGCAGCATAACCTTTTAATTCCATTGACTCTATCCACTTGCCCAGCCTCAATTAAAAATACATAAGGGTATTATTTATTCAATAAGACTTACTTATGTGAAATATAATCATAACGTCTCAGCAGTCCACAGAGAATGAAAGAGGCTGAGTGCCAAGGTGGGAAGAACAGATTGTGGAAGTTTAAAATGCCTGCTGCCAACATTTTTACAGAACTGTGTGCAGTATATTTCCCGGATAAAGCCCTGATCTTTTCAGTGGGTGTTCTGATGACAAAGAAATTGAATAAACTGAAAACTAATAGGAAAACGGTTTTATATTTTCAATTGTAAAAATAAACCCACTACACTTGCAAAAGTGGGTACCGGACAAGATTTGTAATTAATAGATTTTGCTGAGGAACTTGCAATCTACAATCCACAACACTGAAAGGGTTAAGATGCTGAACCCTTCAGTTTGAGTTAATGTGAGAATAATTGCATTGGTAACAAGGAAATAACCTTGGAATGTAGATACCACTCTCCCAATTAAATATTAGAATAACTGGCAGTTGCTTTTGCTTTAGAGATAGATGATGTGAGACTGACTCCTTTTCACATGTTTCTGTGTCTACACAGCAATATACCATGCACTGTAGATTGGAGATATCAGGTTGTAACTAAAACAAGATTAAAGTTTATAGTTTATTCTGGTTTAGACCAGATTGATAACAATTTTTGTTGAAAAAGGACACAAAGTAGCTAAAATAGAATTTCAGAACTACATTTCATTTTGTATCCTCCTCTCGTATATATATATACCCTCCACATTTCACGCTATGGTTATTGGCTTCAATAAAACAAAGTCTTAGGGGTATATTTACTAAACTGTGGGTTTGAAAAAGTGGAGATGTTGCCTATAGCAACCAATCAGATCCTACCTGTCATTTATTTAGTGCATTCTACAAAGTGACAGCTAGGGGCATATTCAATTGACAACGGGATCGCCGAAAATCCCGCGCTGCAAAAATATTACCGTTAATACGGTAATCCTGCGCGTAAATACCATTAATACGGTAATTTACTCGCTGGATTTCAGCTCGCAGATCCAGCGAGATATTACCGTACGAACGGTAATATTTTTGGAGTGTGGGATTTTCGGCGATCCTGCCGTCAATTGAATACCCCCCCAGAATCTGATTGGTTGCTATAGGCAACATCTCCACTTTTTCAAACCCGCAGGTTACTAAATATGCCCCTTACTTTCAGTTTTAGCACCAGCCTGTGCTGAAAGCCATTTATAAAACTGGTTAATTGCACTGGAACAAAAAACTTTGAAAATTCAACAGAATTTCTTGAAATTTAGGTGGATTTAAAAAATAAATAAATTTGAGCATGCTGTGAATTGCAAAATCAAATCGCAGTACATTGAATATTGTACTACAAGCATGTTTGTGACTGTTTTGAAGTTTTAAGCATCTATGTATTGTACAGTGATTCTAAATTACACTTTTGAACTGTTAAAAACTATGAGTCCTTTTGTAGAGGCTCATATGCCCCAGAGAGAGATTGATGGAAAAAATGATTGTTAAAATGATGGTACTGCTATGGGCTAAATGCTGTTCGCCAATGGGAATACGGCAATGAAAGATGTGATAGACATTTCAGACCACAACCCTTATGCTATTGCTGTTGTTGGATGTAGACAATCGGAGGAGCAGATTGTGTGTTGGCTGAAAGTCCTAGTTTTTTTGTGACTTCTGTGGTGGTTGAGTAGCCATTTAAAAAAACAAACAAAAACAAAACAAAGATTATAAAAGCATCAGAAAACTTTCCTCTTTTGTATTCAGACATCAACGAGATTTCCGTGTGTGCACAGATCCAGTTAATATAGTAGAGACATCTTTCCCTATTTTTGCCAGCACCTCTATGAGATTTCAGGTCAGACATTGCCTCAGAGTGTCTCCATGGACTTATGTACAAACATCACACAGAACTTAATCTACCCTTAGAGTATCAAAACCTAAAATCTTCTTCCTATGTTTTATTGATGTGGCATTGCTGTATGCATACTGTATAAGGCTGTGCTCACAAAATTGCCCCCTCCCCCACACACACTGAAACAATTAAAATATTATGCACAAGTTTGGTAGTTAAGCCCATTTAAGGCAAATCACATGTTTTCGCCACCCAAAACTGTAATAAGCTTTTGGATGGAAATCATTAACTTCATGGACAACATGCGGTCAGAGGAAAGGCCAGCTCCAACAGGAGGGAGGGGAGAGTCTCAGGACTGATACATACATCAGGGGGCCTTCCAGATCAAGAGTTGAGAGGGGGGAAGGTGCTGAATGGAAGGTAAGTAATCAGTATTTCAGTTACAATAGTGAACTCCATCCAAAACTGAATTTTCCTTTTCAAGTTCAACAGTATACTGTAAACTATCCGATACCGATGACGTCATCTGTTTCCAACTCTGAACCTACCAGAAAGATACACTATATAAAGTTACACTAACCCTTGTAAAAGAGAACAGGTCTGTAAAATATTTTATAGGCATATTGGTAATGGTGTTACACAAGTAAGTTCCTTAAAATCAAAAATTCTAGACTTGATTTGTCTGTAAATAATATTTTTTTTAAAATGATTTTATATGCCAGATGCAAGTTTATGAGTTGATGAGGATTATGATGATTCCTGAAATTTTGCTCAGAGTACATCAATACACTCTACTAAGGTTGCACACTAAAAATACAGATTTCTCCCACTCCTTAGCAACCAGGTGCTCACTGGTGTAGTATCACTACTTTAGTGTTCCTCGTGAGAATTCAAAACGTAAAGAGTATTTATCAGAGATCCACCACATAATAATTCACAGGGGCAATGTACACAAGTTTTCAAAAGGGTGCAAAACACTGTGCTAATCAATTGCAAGTACTGAAAAATAAAATAAAAAAATACTTCTAAAATATAGTGGAGTTCCATTGATTATTCTAGCTGCTCTTGGGGGTACTTAATATTTAATATTAAATATTTAAGTTACTTTCTATTGATATATATTCCTGTTTTGCTGTTTTAATATTGACGTGTGGATGACAGTTCATTTTAAACATGCATGGTACTTGGACACTGCAACACAGCTTAAAAGATTCAAGTTATGTCAATACATGGATGGAAGTCAGCAGCTGAATCTGCAAACATCTGGAAGTATCACATGATAAGGTGCTCACTCTTTATTGAATTGTATCTTTAAGAATATGACAAAAACTGTGGGAATAGCTAAGCGATTTACTGCGGTTTGGCATGTCCAAATCTAAATACTTTTAGGTCAATCCTCTTAAATAAATAGGCGACTGGAGAAAACAAATGTGGAGCGACTTTCTGTCACAGCAGCCACAAGGTTTGACGTCTACTTGGCGATGCTGCGTTTTACATTCCTCTGCCCATTTATAAGCACAAAAATGAACAAGCCTCTTAGCAAGGCCTCATTATTAATTAAATGTTAATCTAAAAAGCAATTTACGCCAGTGCTCTTATGACACACGAGACTACATTAACACTTCTAACTTTCATGGCTAGATTTCCCCTTACAAACCACCTTGCTAAATGCTTTTTCTAGAAAATCAAACTTCACCTTACATAACTTGTGTTTTTAGCACAAACAACTGATTTTGTTGCAAGACAAATTATATGCATCTGTACAAACACTGACAAATCAGCAACACTACAAACCGTCAAACAGTATTTAAACAGCTCCAACATATTGCAGCAGCGTACAAAAGGTACTGTCTCTATACCTTCCAGCTACAATCTCCGTTGTGTAGTGTTCATCACCAGCCTGTCCCACAGCAGTGGGAGAGGAGTGCAAGGAGCTCTGTCAATGTCTCAGTCATGTCTGCTAAACAACTGGTTATCAGTTACCGAGTCTGCTTCATCGGAGCCACATGCACAGACAGCTCCATAAACCATTCTATAGAGATTGTGACAAGAAAGGTTAATGTAACACAGTATTTTACCAACTGACTTTATGTGGAAATACTTGGGACTTTTTCACAATATATTTACATAGAACAGTAATAAAATGAAAAACAAAATGATAAAAACTAAAAGTATGCATCCTACTAAATATCTACTGATAGGGAGTAATGTCTGGCTAGCTCTCCAGACATACCGTATATACTCGAGTATAAGTCGACCCGAATATAAGCCGAGGCACCTAATTTTACCACCAAAAACTGGGAAAACTTATTGACTCGAGTATAAGCCTAGGGTGGGAAATGCAGCAGCTACTGGTAATTTTTTTTTCTTCAAAAGCTCATTTCTGTTTAATTACTGTAATTTCAGTCAGAGTTTTAAACACTCAGGATAATCACAGTCTTAAAAAATGATGTCATAACTCAAACATTTCTATAGGGATTCTCACCAGATCTTTTGTAGGTCTATTAAAGTCCATATTAGAGGACTTTAAATGTTTATGTGCCATTCATTCTCGTTTTACTCACACTCCCAAAAACCAGGCATTCCAAGGATAATTGTGAATGGTCTTGTATGCATTAGTCTATTTATCTTAAATGAACATGCACTACATGTCTTCCATATATTTTAATGGAGATGTGATGGCTTGCAAATAGTCCACACTTTAACCTTTTACTTTACTTTACTGTATATTTGGCACAATATTTTCATGGACCTATTAGCTGCCCTATTTTACAATGTGCACCAACTTAATATAAAGCCACACTGTTTCCTGACCAGCGCAACAAATATACTTTACAAGGAGACAGCGAGACAGCGAGCGAGACAGCGAGAGAGACAGCAAAACAGCGAGACAGCGAGAGAGACAGCGAGACAGCGAGACAGCCTTTCACTTACCCCGCAGTGCGTTCCACTGACAGGAAGTTCGGCATTTGCGTTCCAAATGCCGAACTTCCTGTCAGTGGAACGCACATGCGTTCCACTGCGGAAGATAGGAGCTCAGGGACCGGACACCAGGTTAGTTCACCCGTGTATAAGCCGAGAAGGCTTTTTCAGCATACAAAAATGTGCTGAAAAACTCGGCTTATACACGAGTATATACGGTATGTGCTGAAGTACATAGCACATACCTACATTACAGTCACTACTACAGAGTGTGTTACCTTGTGTTTGTAAGGTGCAAACTGATGGATGGACCAGCAGCTCCAATGTCCTTATAAAATAGGTTCTCTCCAGAGGTGATTCCCATTGTGTTTCCCCTTCTTTTAAAATAAACATAAACAAGGGACTTTCATAGTCAGGTTTAATAAGTAATAATTTTTTCAGTTAAACTTCCTACTTTTCTCCTGCTTGGTTTATGTTTTGAATGAAGCATGAAACTGTGTGTGTGTGTGTGTGTGTGTGTGTGTGTGTGTGTGTGTGGGGGGGGGGGGGGGGGTGACGGGGGTACAGAATTGTTACTATTACATTTTCCACTTTTGTGTGTTTGAAGCTTTTTATTACATAGGTTGAAGAGCACCTAGAAATGTGCTTTCCTGCAGGAGATCAAAAGGTGTCCCATTACACAGATTACGATCTTTGGACCGCAGGAGGTGGAGAAGAATTCAAAACTATATCCAGGGAATAAAAAGCTGCACGCAAATCAGGGAATGCCCTGAAAATGTGACCTCTATCTCTTTCCATAAAATTAAATGACGATGCAAAACGAAGCCCACTTATGTACCTACTGCACACTCAGCAAGAAACGTCCACTGCAAACTTGTACATCCCTGCAGACACCGCCAACTTTGCATCACAAAAGAGCATTCGAGCAGTGATTTTGCATTCTGTAGATCACCTTTTCCGAATATTTATCTATGCCTAGCCATATATTAATGCATACATACCGTTTATTTGTGCACCTACATGCCCAGGTGAAGTAATTTGTCAGATATACAAGTGGCCATCTTTAATCACGTGAAACAGATTACCACCTTACAATCAAGTGGACATGTCACTACACTGACAGGTTTACTCTCTTCGTGTCTTGTACTTGTTGGCCATTAAAATACTCCCCACAAAGAAGGAAAGACTATGGGCTAGATTTACTAAGCTACGGGTTTGAAAAAGTGGGGATGTTGCCCATAGCAACCAATCAGATTCTAGCTGTCATTTTGTAGAACAAATGAAAATGAAAGCTAGAATCTGATTGGTTGCTATAGGCAACATCCCCACTTTTTCAAACCACCAGCTTAGTAAATCTAGCCCTATGTGTACCTCCACTGTTCTCTATGGAGAGACTGGCCAAGTGGTGTTTACACACAGCAATTACAAGTCTTCAAGGTAAAATTATCAACCCTTACACAATAAGGTGAGGGAGCCAAGTAAATATATTCAGAATGTTGGATATTTGGTTTTGTAGTAATTTGCAAAATTCAATTATATTTAATTTTACACACATTATAAAAGATCAAAAATACATTTTGGGATTATACCAAACCTTCAGGTAGATGTCAAACAATAGGCCAACCTCACAATGCCAGAGTTAGAAACTGCAGACTTTGAAGTCAGACTGTCCTGTCCTTTAGGATCATACCAGATGTAACATGCTATGCCTCCCTCACTCCTTATCTTCAATGTCTTTTACTCGCCATCACTGTAGCTCTTTAAAAGGTTACCACACGGACTCATCTCAGTCACACCATTATTCTCCTGTCAATGTCTTGTATCATTCTTCATTTTATTATTACCTCCAATTCTTCTTTCCAGCTTCTCCCCTCTAAGCCAAATCTCTTGTTCCCTCTGTAATTATATTTATTGGGATATTTAGGTTTGTCAACATTACAGATACATTATAAGGCTTCAATGTCTTTTTTGCAAAACAATGCCTTTACTCTGTTGCTTATTTTAACAATTCTGGCCCACGCCTAAACTGTACCAGGGTCACATGATGAGCGCAAGAACACAGTCTTATACTAACTAAATTACCTGTAACTTGTGACATATTTAAACAGTGCATTCACAAAGCGGAATATTATTATGTTAACCGTAACCAAGTGTCAATTACATTATCTAAACTTCAACCATTTCTCCAAAATGAAAATTAATTCAGCTGTAAAATATAATTAACTACTTCCCCACTAACTAGCATAGCTGTGGGGGAACCAAGATAGGGCGCAAAGAAGAACTCACCTCTGCTACTGCTCCAACATAGCTTCTCCTGCCATAGACAACCCGTGAGAAGTCATACAAAACATGGCTGTGTTCGTTTTTTACCATGGGAGCGGATGCAATAGGACAGCTCTCTGCGCCTATGTTAGAAACTTGCACTGTTGGCACATTCCCTTCTGGCCCTTGTCAATGGGGAAAAGCAATGATTACAAGGCTGGCAGAAACAAGTTCTTCCTACCGTACTAGTTGGGCAGAGGAGGAATACTAATTAGCCAACAATGTATAGTTGAAATTGTACTTTAAAACCTTGAGTTGAAATGTATTTGCGGAAACAAAGAAAAACAGGGGGGGGGGGGGGTTAGGGGAAATAAGTTTCCCTAAATGAGAAATTAGTTTTATTTTTACATATGTGAAACTGCCATTTTTAAAATCAGCCAAATTATTGTTTTTATAGAATCTTCTAAAATCTATTCTATCTATCCAACAAAACAGTGTGTCTTATCTGCCGCGTCAGATGTTCTACATGGGTTTGCACATATTAAACAAGAATAAGCATGTTTTTGACAGATCACTTCCTTCTAAACTGCAGCGATTGCCGCACATTAGTTTAGCAGGCATTCTCTGTAGCATCCTGGACTATATTCATATTCAGTAGCGTTTGGAGAAACTGTAGACCCACCTCTCCTATAGCAGCCTCTCTACCCATATTTAGGTTTTCACAAAGCAATGAAAGTAAATCAATGAAATGGATCGGCTTTAATACAGAGACAGCAGACAGGAGCCATCTGCTTATCTAGAAGATAGCACACAAGAGACTTCAATTTAACCAGTCCATTGCCAAAATGATCTCTGCAAGTCACAGGTACAAAGTCAAAAATGGAAAGAAAATCTGTCCTAAACCCCAATGACCAATGTGATGTCCTAAAACTACAATTTTAGAATAAATAGCATTTTGCAATTTTTAATATATTAGTTACTATTCAATCAAAGTATTATAGCTCTTAATAATTATTTAGTGGCAGGTGTTACAAAGACTTGTGCATAAAACGTTTTATAAAACAAGGGCGTGTAATCAATCACACAGTGCACGTGGGGAAAACTAAAGTGCACCCCAACCCCACAGCCATAACGCCCCACAGGGGACAAGGTTCTCCAAGGTTGCTTTACTCATTGACCTTATGGCCCATAAGGGCCTTTAGGGGGCGAGTGTCTTCAGGTCCACAGCAGGCTAGTGCGGGACCCTTTATACCCCAAGTTGGCCTAAGTTTTCTTCAGCGACACCAATTTATAGCTCTCCCCAGAGATGAGCCTTTGAAAAGTTCAGGGAGGTGGGATCCATAAGGCCACTCCAATCACCATTGGACTGAACTGACACCCCTGATCGAGGAAAAACAGAAATACAAGAAAAATGGCTAAAAACATGCCAAGTGTTGTATTTGAATGAATAAATAAAATTACATGCCCAAAAAAATCCAGTCTTTCGGCAAGAATTTATATAAAAAAATTTTGGGAAAAAGTAATGTTCTTTTCTGGGCAAATGGGAGGGATCTTCGTAGTTTTAATAGTACAAAAAAATGCGAAGTGATTTTACTAGTGTGATGGTCCCTCCATAAATGTTCATGTTCAGGCACTCACAGCTTGCAGAGTCTTGGTGTACATGGCAGCTGGCTATTTGGTTAGAGGACAAGGGTAGATTGTCTTATTATTGGGGCGGCAGCACAAACCACATAAGAACAAAATTCTACACTTGATCTTAGCCAAAATGCCAAGGGAGAAGAATCCCACACAGAGGTCATTAGTCTCTATTGAGAGAAAACAGTACAGTAAACATGGCCATGCTTCCAAAGGGGTCTGTACAAAGAACTCACTCGCATCACTCCCTACCCCGCCCACCTATCAAAATCATAACAGCAGAGAAACGTAAATTACCCATGAGCACATAGCCTTAAACTGGTCACATATTTTGATATCCTGCAGTTCAGAGTTACACATGTAGGTAGCCCAATCGGACAGCTTGGCTGGCAGGCCTATGATACATAGAAATAATGGTCACAGGCTAAAAGTATTTTAATCTGTGATGGATTAAAGGATTTCAAATGGTCTTGGCATTCGTGGTGATCGGTGGAATGGAACTAACTGGCTGACAAGATTGTCACCTGTGTGGCCACCTTTAGAGTTATCAATGGTAGTTACTAGTGGAGAACATAACTTAGGATGGGAATAGCAGTTTTGCTGAGTGCTTAAGCTGCTTCCTCTAGCACAGAGATAGGCAATCTGATACGCTTCAGGGGCCACATATGAGCACTACCCAACCTTCCCAGACCCGTGCTTTAATATTTATTGTTTGTGTTATTTTTTGCAACTATTTTTTATTGGCGGCTGCCACTTTGGACTGAGAAATATTTATTATTCTACATTAAACTCTACACCACCAACGGATATTAGTACCACATTGAGATGTTTTTATGTTGTCTTTATCAGTAAGTCAACGTTATTTTAACACTGTCACATCTATATACATTTTTATATTCCTCCCACTTTGCTTTTTCACTGAAACCCCCCCCCCTTCTTTTCCATCCCTCTATCGCGCTGGGGAATCCATTGTTGTTGTATCCCATAGGGGTTTGAGACCACCCCTTCTGTTTGTTCCTCTGGCTGCCTATTTCATCCCACTCGTGGATAGCGCGGATCCCCCACAATCTATTTTATGGTGTGGCCCTCAGACCTTCAAATCTCAGTAACAAGTTAAAACAATACATTTAATCAAACAAAGATGGCTATCTGTAATAACATGAGACAGCATTTTAATCAAGTGCTACAAGCTATAACAAACATTTCTGCCAATAAAGCAGGAAGGAGCTGGAAGCCGCAGGCAATGAGGGCTGCCTGTTGCCCATTACCGCTCTAGCATCTGTCTATACCCCATGTAATGACCAAGCATCTTCCTGATTCACGGTAAGCCTTCAAGTACAGAATTAGAATTCCACACTGGATCCATTTCATTTTATAAATCCTGACGAACATCTCTCTTTGTATGTTAAATATATATAAGATGTAACCGTTATATTTTCAGAAAATAAGTTTGTTTGATTGTTAAAGTTTTGGGTAAGGCCCATCTCTTATAATTTCAGTACTCTATTACTAAAATAAGTTTATCCTATAATAGATATCTGAAAATCAACATCCCGGAGTGGATTTAGAAAAACTAGGCAAGTATCTTTTTAGTTCCTCGACAGCCGGACAAGGTAGGCTTCTTATGTACTATATATGGTTTGCAGTTTTATGTTGCAATGTTGAATTTCAGCATCAGGTGTAGTTTTTGACACGTATCAACTATATCATTTATTTATATAGCGCCACTAATTCCGCAGTGCTGTACAGAGAATGAACCAAATACTCATCATACTTTTTCTATACATGGACCTGCCATAGTTGAGGTGTTTCTTTTTGAAAGACCATCTAGGGGTGATCCATATGAATACTAGACAGCAGCAACACACATACTATTTATTGCAAGCGTGTAAACAAACCTCCAATGATAGAAAGTTAATGACCTGTATCTGACAAAATCCTGCTGGGAGTGTTTTAGAGCAGTGAGGATACCTTCACTAAAAAGCAGAGAATCTTTTACATTATAGATGCACTGGGCTTCTGACAAAATGCCCTACATGAAGCATACACAGGCCTGTATATAGCAATGGGATACAAAAGTGGAAGCTGCTCAAATCAATTTATAAGCCATAACAGGTGCTGAAAGGGTGGGGTTATCCTGCAAGGAACATACACACAACATTTTTTCCCCAGCACACTGCTATAGCCAGCAACAGATCTGCCATTTCTACTGTAGATAAAAATGCAAAAGTCTTTGTTGCACACATTTGCAAATGTATGTTTAAGCCATCCTGCCACGCCAAGGCGCTTTTGCTAATAGGATGGTCCTACTCTAAACAATGAGAGTCCCTATATTTGGGCCATACATATGTGTTTTTAAATTGAGAGCTAACTTACCAAAGAGGTACCCCAGAAGCCTCCAAATAGCAATCCAATGTCAGCACTCCCCCTCAGCTACTGACACCAACATGCCTCTCAGACAAATACAAAAGTGGAAGCTGCTCAAATCAATTTATAAGCCATAACAGGTGCTGAAAGGGTGGGGTTATCCTGCAAGGAACATACACACAACATTTTTTCCCCAGCACACTGCTATAGCCAGCAACAGATCTGCCATTTCTACTGTAGATAAAAATGCAAAAGTCTTTGTTGCACACATTTGCAAATGTATGTTTAAGCCATCCTGCCACGCCAAGGCGCTTTTGCTAATAGGATGGTCCTACTCTAAACAATGAGAGTCCCTATATTTGGGCCATACATATGTGTTTTTAAATTGAGAGCTAACTTACCAAAGAGGTACCCCAGAAGCCTCCAAATAGCAATCCAATGTCAGCACTCCCCCTCAGCTACTGACACCAACATGCCTCTCAGACAAATACAAAAGTGGAAGCTGCTCAAATCAATTTATAAGCCATAACACATATGTATGGCCCAAATATAGGGACTCTCATTGTTTAGAGTAGGACCATCCTATTAGCAAAAGCGCCTTGGCGTGGCAGGATGGCTTAAACATACATTTGCAAATGTGTGCAACAAAGACTTTTGCATTTTTATCTACAGTAGAAATGGCAGATCTGTTGCTGGCTATAGCAGTGTGCTGGGGAAAAAATGTTGTGTGTATGTTCCTTGCAGGATAACCCCACCCTTTCAGCACCTGTTATGGCTTATAAATTGATTTGAGCAGCTTCCACTTTTGTATTTGTCTGAGAGGCATGTTGGTGTCAGTAGCTGAGGGGGAGTGCTGACATTGGATTGCTATTTGGAGGCTTCTGGGGTACCTCTTTGGTAAGTTAGCTCTCAATTTAAAAACACATATGTATGGCCCAAATATAGGGACTCTCATTGTTTAGAGTAGGACCATCCTATTAGCAAAAGCGCCTTGGCGTGGCAGGATGGCTTAAACATACATTTGCAAATGTGTGCAACAAAGACTTTTGCATTTTTATCTACAGTAGAAATGGCAGATCTGTTGCTGGCTATAGCAGTGTGCTGGGGAAAAAATGTTGTGTGTATGTTCCTTGCAGGATAACCCCACCCTTTCAGCACCTGTTATGGCTTATAAATTGATTTGAGCAGCTTCCACTTTTGTATTTGTCTGAGAGGCATGTTGGTGTCAGTAGCTGAGGGGGAGTGCTGACATTGGATTGCTATTTGGAGGCTTCTGGGGTACCTCTTTGGTAAGTTAGCTCTCAATTTAAAAACACATATGTATGGCCCAAATATAGGGACTCTCATTGTTTAGAGTAGGACCATCCTATTAGCAAAAGCGCCTTGGCGTGGCAGGATGGCTTAAACATACATTTGCAAATGTGTGCAACAAAGACTTTTGCATTTTTATCTACAGTAG